>NW_027256894.1:9467694-9952694 GCF_029215685.1 Pituophis catenifer annectens
GGAATTCTATGAACAATTAAAAATGAATAGAATAAACATCTAGACGATGCAAATAAAATAAATACATAAAACCTATGGAAGTAGAAAGAAGGAGAACAAACCTCACGCCATCTCACGCAATTATTATTATTATTATTATTTTAATTTGATTTATATGCTGCCCTTCTCTGGAGATTCAGGGCGGCTTATAATGCGTTAAGCAATAGCCTTCATTCTTTTGTATATTTATACAAAGTCAGGTTATTGCCCCCACAAACTGGGTCCTCATTTCACCTACCTTAGAAAGGATGGAAGGCTGAGTCAACCTTGAGCCTGGTAAGATTCGAACCTGCAGTAATTGCAGGCAGCTGTGTTAATAACAGGGTGCTTTAAACCACTGTACTACCAAGGCTCCTACAATTATTTGTAGGCTGACTCCTACGACCCAAGGTTGGTGAAAAACATATGTTTTCAGGGCCTTCTCAGTTCTCCATTTTGAGAGCAAAGGCACCATATGGATATACCATATTTTTCAGAATATAAGACGCTCCGGACTATAAGACGCACCTACCTTTTTTGGTGAGGAAAACAAGAAAAAGAAACCTGCCTCTGCCGCCCAGCAATTTTGTCTCCTTGCAGCAAACAGCAAACAGCCTGCTTTACTTTCATTTTCATTTTCAGCATAGCTTGATTCGCACAAGGAAAAAAAAAATCTGCTCCCAGCAGATTTGCAGCAAGCAGCAGAGGCCCGCACAGCAATAGGCAATGGCAATCCCTGCAGCCTGAAACAGCTGAGAGTCGGGGAAAATCAACTTGTGATAATTAGGCTGTGCTGAAACTGAAAGGATCTGTTTCTTCTTGCTGCTTGCTGCAAGGAGGTAAATTGCTGGGAGGCAGAGGCCAAAGGGTGGGGGCCAGTGGGTGGAAGGGGCTACATTCGGTGTATAAAACGCACCCAAATTTTCACCCCCCTTTTAGGGGGGAAAAGGATGTGTCTTATACTCTGAAAAATACGGTACATGTGACTGAGAGGTCCATGGTGCTCTCCTCCTCCTCCTCCTTTCTGCACACCCCATTCCCTCCTAGCACTGGTGATGTTACCTAGTTTGGGTCATGAAACATCTGCAAGATAACAACCATGCCCAGAGAGCACCAAGGACAGTGGTGAAATCCAAATTTTTTTACTACCAGTTCTGTGGGCGTGGCTTGGTGGGCATGGCAGGGGAAGGATACTGCAAAATCTCCATTCCCTCCAGAGGTGGGTTTCAGCAGGTTCTGATCAGTTCTGGAGAACTGGTAAATACCACCTCTGACTGGCCCCACCCCCATCTATTCTCTGCCTCCCGAGTCCCAGCTGATTGGGAAGAAATGAGAATTTTGCAGTATTCTTCCCCTGCCATGCCCACCAAGCCATGCCCACCAAGCCATGCCACGCCCACCAAGCCACGCCCACAGAACTGGTAGTAAAAAAATTTGAATCCCACCATCGTACAGTGGAGATGTAGTTATTAGCCAAGGAGATCAGGGATGGGAAGAAATGAACAGAGCCTCACTTTGATTCCAAAAAGTTTGATGGGTTGACCCATTAGGTCTGTCATTAACTGACCACCAGAAGGCAGCCTGCAATCCCTTTTTCTCCATTTGGAGCTCATCAGACAAGATTGCTTTTAAACTCACCTGGGAATCATTTAGTGGGATTTGAATCAGGGGTGAAATCCAGCAGGTTCTGGCCAGTTCTGGAGAACCGGTAGCAGAAATTTTGAGCAGTTTGGAGAACCGGCAAATATCACCTCTGGCTCTCCCCAGGAGTGGGGTGGGAATGGAGATTTTGCAGTATCCTTTCCCTGTCACGCCCACCAAGTCATGTCCACAGAACCGGTAGTAAAAAAAAAATTGGATTTCAGCACTGATTTGAACCTATGAGTTGTCATATATGATGTCTATTGTAAGGCAGATCTGATGAGTGTAGGAAGCTTTTCATTCTTGCTATAGATGTCACTTGTTTTGGAGGCTGAAGAATCATGGGTTAGAGCCGCAGGAAAGTCCAGCTGACTGCACACTTGATTATTTGATCATTGCTCTACAATGGATCTTCAGTAATACTCCTTCAAATGTAAGTAACTTTCATTTTCCTTTTTAAAAAAGGTAGGACTGTTTTCTTTTTGAAGAAGCCACCTTTGGATTAGGATGATCTTCGTGAGCCATTGCCCTTCTTGAGCAAGAGGTTTATGTTTCAGGTGTCTCACCAAAGTAGACTGTCTTAAATAACACTGGTTGGATTCATACAATACATGAGATAAACTGGGTTTAGGTAATTTGCAGAGCTTGATGGATCCCTCGTTGGCTTTAGGATGTGATTAGGATCAGGTGCACAATTGCCTTTCATCATCAGCTGGGTCCTCTAGACACTATTCACATCTTGTTTGAATTGAAACTTTTTCAGATCCTGCAAAGTTGACCCCCACTCCCCAACATCCAGGGGTGGGCTGCTGGGGGTTCGTAGGGATTTGGGAGAACCTCTTGCTAAGATTCTGTGCAGTTCGGAGAATCCCCAAATCCCACTCCTGGCTGGCCCTGCCCTACCCACCCTGCCCCGCCCCTCCCAGGAGTCCCCACGCGGCCCGTTTTGGATGCAGGTAAGTGCAATGCACACATGGACGCTCGGAAAGGGCGAAAAACAGGACTACCGGAAGTTCGGGATGTTCCAGAGGGCCTCCGGAGCCTGGGGAGGCTGTTTTCGCTCGAGGAAAGCCTCTGGAGGCCATGGAGGGCAAAAATTCCCCCCCGCCCACCGTGGTGCAGGAGGCCGACTAGGCCACGCCCAACATGGCCACGCCCACCCAGCAACTGGACAGAGAACCCCTTGCTAAAATTTTTGAAGCTCACCCCTGATTTTATGGGAAATGAACTCTTTTCTTAGTATGATATGTGAAGCAAGCCCTTTCCATAACCCATAATGTGGCTTATTTCTTTGAGCATTGCAAGTGAAGTCACAAAATAATTTTGTTTTAGGGATCAGGATTTGCCTGTGAGGGGTGTGATGGCCTAGAGGTGGAGCTCTCACCTCACAATCAGGAGGCTGTGAGTTCAATTCTAGGTAGAGGCAGATATTTCTCTCTCTGGGCACACTGAGAATGTATTTGCTGAACAAAACACCGCGTTGGCGACAGGAAGGGCATCCGGCTAGTAAACACTCAGCTCCATTTAGTTGCCCAGAATCCAAGGGATTACGTGGTCATTAAAAGAAGATGATCAGGATTTGCCTGTCATGAGAAGCCAGATACTTATGACCACACTTGAGCCCAACTTTTCTGTAGCTAAGTGAGACATTTGTTAAGTGAGTTTTGTCCCGTTTTACGACCTTTCTTGAAGCTCATCCTTGGATCAGGAACTTTATCTTTGGATCATGAAGTTCCTTGTTCAGAGATCAAGAGATATTGGACCACAATGATGGCTTGGTTAATGGTGAATTCCTGCCAAATTCATCAAACTCCCAAGTAGAGCTGTTGGCAAAGTGAAATAAATAAATATATATATATATCAATATGACATTCATGATTGTGCAACTAAGGCCGGCCCACCGCTTTTCAAGTTTGTATATTTGTTGCTATGGTTTTAGCCACCATCTTAATATTTTTAATCCTCTGGATTATCCTGCTCTTGGGCTTGATATAACTAGAGGGGGAAAAGCAGGGGTGAAATGCTCCCGGTTCGGACTGGATCACCCGATCCGGTAGCAATGGAGGCGGGTGGTTCGGAGAACTGGTAGCAAAAATCCCTGCCCCCGCCCCCCCATGCCCAGTTGAGCCGCACGATCATCAGAGGCTTTTTTTCTTTTAAATGCCTCTGACGATCCAAGCTGAGTTGCCTGATCGTCAAGCTGAGTTTGACAATCCAAGCTGAGGATCTGAGACGATGCCTGACGATCCAAGCTGAGTTGCCTGATCAGCAGAGGCATTTAAAAGAAAAAAAGCCTCTGACGATCAGGCAACTCAGCTGCGATCGTCAGAGCCTTTTGAAAGCATTTTTTTACAACCTCTTTGCAGAAGAGGTTGTAGAAAAAATGGTTTTAAAAGTTTTTTTAAAAAATTTGGCCACGCCCACCCAGTCATATTACCCCCCCCCCAAGCCACGCCCACAGAACTGGTAGTAACAAATTTTAGATTTCACCACTAGGGAAAAGTACATTTAATTTTTTAAAATGCAGTAATACCAGTGGTGGTATTGAGCCAGTTCTACCCGGTTTGGGCAAACCAGTAGCGGAGGTGGTGGGAAGCTCCGCCCACCAGAATGTCATCATGGACACTCTGCACATGCACAGAAGGCTCAGCACACGCGCAGAGGTGGCACGCACGCTCACATTTGCGAACCGGTAGTGAAGGTAAGTGAATAGTAGTAAATACCTGCATTAAAATATCTAATTTAATTTGCTTTTGGGGGAGTCAAAAATAATAATCGAAGAAGATGGCATCCTAGAACAGTCTGTAAATGTTTTCTTTTTGCGTTAACATGGCACATTTTTGGCGCTGAGTGACCCGGAATATTTTCAGTATAAGAGTACCTTATCTTTGCTACCACACACATAGATTGGGAATTAATTAACTTTTTTTTTGTGCTTATTGCCTGAGCCTTGCTTAAAAGAACCTTCAAATCAAAGGAAGTAGTGTAAAAATGACGGCGCTAATTTTTTTTTAATGAGGTATTTTGTCTCTGTTTATCTCTAGTTTATTATGCGTCCTTTTGTTATCTGTTTAGGCGATGGGAGGGGAGGAGAGAGGCATGCACAAAGTGAGAGATTTTTAAACAAATAAAAATAAAAAAACCCGATTGAATTGAACTGTTTTTTTCTCAGAAGGCAATCACAAAAATTTGCATTTTTATTGTTATATTTTGCATATCTGCAAATAAATATCACGTTGCACCATTATTATTTTTTTCCTGGAATTTCTGTTCTCCCTCAAAAAAAAAAAAAATGAATGGAAATCCTCCCCCTTCCCAGACTGAATAAGAACTAGTAAAGAAAAATGCCCAGTTAACACCTGGAATGAGTTCAAATCTGTGCAGTTTCATGCAGAAAAGTTGCGTAAAAATGAAAAAAATAATGGATCAAATCAGAACATGAAATCACTGGGCATTTTTCCAACAGCACATCAGTGGTGGGTTGCCCAAACCGGGGCGAACCGGTAGTAGCGGTAGTAGGAGGCTCCGCCCACCTGCCCGGATGTCATCAAATACGCTCTGCCCTTTCCGTTTTCTTAGTCTATAAGCCAGCCATCTTCCCGGCTTATTTGCATTCTCAAAAAAAAAAAATTGTTTAATGCTTTTAATTTGTTGTGCCATATTTTCCTTTTCAATGATATTTAATTTGTGTTTAATTGTGTTTATTTGTTGTTTCAATTCCCGTTTTATCGGTTCTTTCTGCAGCTCTTTTTCCAGTTTGCTAAGATCTTCCTCTAAAATTTTTTTGCCGTTGTCTTTTTTTGTTTGTTGTCTTTGGCCATGTATGATATTGTGATACCCCTCATCAAAGCTTTTGCCGTGTCCCACAGGTTCTGATTGTTCGTATCCTCTTTTTTATTACTTTGAAAAAACAAAACTCATTTGATCATCCATCTTTAAATTAAATTCATTTTGATTCAAGATTGCTTTTTTTAGGGTCCACCTCCTTATCTTTTTTTACCCTTTCCATTTAATTTTAATGGGATTGTGATCTGCTCACGGATTTATGTCAATATTAACTTCCTATTAACTTCCTCAATTCCCAGATCCAAATCTGTCGATGCCCAAACCATATCAATTCGAGACCAAGATTGACGTCTACCTGAATAACAAGTATATTGTTTCTTATCCCATGAGGACAAGGTTTGTGGGGGCAATAAGCTGACTTTGTATAAAAAAAAAAAGAACACTGCTTGAGGGGGGCAAAAGCCCTACTAAGCAGGTATACACAAAAGTATGAAGGCTATTGCTTAATGCATTGTAAGCCGCCCTGAGTCTCCGGAAAAGGGCAGCATATAAATTGAACCAATAAATAAATAAATAAAATAAATTTCTTTCCCTCCAACAATCCTTTATGCTTAATTCTTCCACCATCTTGAAAAATGAATTGGGTAATATCCTTCTAATATCTTTCTTTCGTTTGTCATTTCTATAGTCTAGTTCTCTATCTACAATCGCACTGAAATCACCAATTACACACAAATTATCGCATTCTAGATCTCTAATCATGTTATACAGTTTCTTATAAAAACTGGTTTTCGGCCCTCATTTGGCACGTATATTCCAACTAACATCAGTTTTTTCCCATCCACAGTTAATTCTATTATCAATATTCTGCAAACTGGTAGCAAAGGTAACTGAAACCCACCACTGCAGCACATATTTCTACAGTTTCCCAGGGATGAACCTTTGATGACTTTTTTGAAGTCGCTTTCTTAAGAGAAGGCTATCTGCATATACACCAGACATTTCTGTGAACATGGGTCAGGCTTGGGGGTGTGGGGATAGCAGTGGTGTGTCATAAATACAGGTAATCCAGGGTTCTAAATTTTTTTACTACCGGTTCTGGGCGTGGCTTATTTTGTGGGTGTGGCTTGATGATCATGTGACAATTCTTTAGGATTTAGCAGAGGTACTGGTCTACCAGGCTTTTAACTGCTTGCAGAGCTGTACCGGTCTACCCATTTGTTCTTGGAGCGTTCTGGTCTACCCATTTGTTTTTTGCAGGCACTGGTCTATCCATTTATTTTTGGAGGCACTAATCTACTCATGTATTTTTGCAGGCACTGGTCTACCCATTTATTTTTGCAGGCACCAGTCTACTCATTTGTTTGCTTTTAACACTGATCAGCTGTAGGGCGGCCCTTTGAAGCCCCGCGGCAAGAGTTTAAACAGTTTTTTTTTTCCTCTAGCCATCAGCTGGGACTCAGGAGGCAGCAATAGATTGGGGGGTGGGGCCAAATAAAAGGTAAGAATAATGCAGGGGGGGCGGGGGGGCAGAACCGGTTCGGTGATGTCATATCGTCACCGCTACCGGCTCGGCCGAACCGGGCTGAACCGGGAGGAACCCACCACTGAGGTAATCCTCGACTTTCAACAGTTCATTTAGTGACCATTCGCAGTTATTGCGGCACGGAAAAAAGGGACTTATGACAATTTTTCACACTTACGACCGTTGTAGCATCCCCATGGTCACCTGATTTACATTTGGATGCTTGACGACTGACTCACATTTATGACAGTTGCAGTGTACCCAGGGTAAGATCATTTTAAACAGCTCTTCTCCTCTTCTGCAGCCATCAATGGCCCAACTTTTTCTTAACCCAACTATTTAGCCACTGAAAAAAAGATGATTCTTTCAACCGAGGCCCCCATACTTATTAAATTTCCAAACTTCATTATCTTCCTATTAACTGCTTGGGCTGCAACACAAAGGCTCAATTTAAGAGTTATAAAGCAACATCCGTTCCGTGCAGCAAACTTGCAAAAGCTTTGGGTGAGATTAAATCCCACAAAGATGGAGTGGGAGGGGAACGATGTGCCATGAAAGGAGGATTTGAGTCCATGCAAAGGAGTTTGGGACCTCGGGTAGAATAGCACATCACCCCCCACCCCAGTTAATGACAATCCATACTATAATCTCCCCGCTGCATCCATTGTTCTAACAAAATGAAAAGGGGTGATGAATAGCATGCAAAATGAGGATTTGGCAGGGACATTTAGAGACTGTTTTGTTTAACTACAGCTAGCAGCAGGCTGGCTTATTTATGTGCATTTCATGCCGTTACATATTAAAGATACTGAAAGGGTCCATAATTCGGAAAAAAAAATCAGAATTTGCATCAGGGGAAAGGACAACTTTAAATAGAATAGAATACTGAGCTGGAGCTACAAAAAAAAAAAAAAAAACCTTGGCTACGTAGGGAAAACCTGGCTAGAAGAAAAACACACACACACACACACACACACACACACACACACACACACACACACATATATATATATATATATATATATATATATATATATATATATATATATATATATATATATATTATATATATATATTGTGGCGATCAAAACTGGATGCCAAGGCAGAACTAACACTTCACATGATCATAAGGAAGATTATCCTTTGCACAATAATTATGGTTGTTATTTGTGTAGAGCGATCCTCTGAAGCCAAGCTGTACCCTGTCATATATTGGATGATCTTAGCTAACTTCAGCGCTTTAGATTATGAGCCCTTTGCAAGCATTTCTAATCATGTGCTTGGAAGAACAAGTGTCGGAGCGAAAATTATTTCATTTTTATGTACCATTTAGTAGTAGTTGTTCCCCCCCCCTCTCTCTCTCTCTCTCTCCCCCTCTCTCTCCATACCCCACCCCGCCTCCCCTTGTTCCAGCCTGGTGGATGGAACATAAAATAGTGCAGTGTTAAATCAACTCCTTGGTAGGTACAGCGCTGACTTTCATGTTAATTAATCTTTAATCCCATTAATTGGGTGTCTGTTTCCTGACAAGAAAAATGGCAAACACTCTTCACAAATCAATTTAATTCTCCTTCGAACCTGCTTGTTACTTTCAAGAGATAGAAAGGTTTCCAGTTCCACCTTCCGTCCCCTTTGGTGGGACTCAGACTGGAAAAAAATCCCAGTGGGGCAATTCTCGTTCTCAAACTATCTATAGATGATGGGAATAGCTGGGTTGCCGTATAGGTTGTATCTGGATGGTCCGCTTGGTTTTTAACTCAGCAGGTTCTAGATTTTAAATCCTTGCGGTTTATAAACGGTGCCGATTAGCATGAGGCACGAATCCTGCTAATTACTGCACAGTTTCAGTCAGTGAAGATTAAACAAACAATAGCTAGGCAGAGATGCCAGGAAATGTGGGGTTTTTTTTAATTTGATTTATATGCTGCCCTTCTCTGGAGACTCAGGGCAGCTTACAATGCGTTAAGCAATAGCCTTCATCCTTTTGTATATTTATACAAAGTCAGCTTATTGCCCCCACAAACTGGGTCCTCAATTTACCTACCTTAGAAAGAATGGAAGGCTGAGTCAATCTTGAGCCTGGTGAGATTCGAACTTACAGTAATTGCAGACAGCTGGTGTTAATCACAATGCTATCAGTCTGCTGAGCCACCAGGCCCTGTTGACTTGGGAAATGTTGACTTGGGAAAGGTGGCAACTAGGGTTAGCCTGATTTTCCTTCTTCTATTTCCAACAACTGACAATATAAAACCTTTTCTCTTTTGATGAAGTGGATTAGGATTCAGAAAAAGGACATTATTTATAACTGCCTGGGTAAGTTTCTGCAGTTTTCTTGGTAAGATTTCAGAAGAGGTTTGTCCTCTTAGGGCTGAAAGGAAGTGACGGGTCTAAAGTCAATTAGCTGGTCTTTGTCTAGAAACCATGGTCTCTGAGCCCAGTAGTATAACTACTACATCAGAATAACAGGGACCTTAGAGGTCTTCTAGTCCAACCCTCTGCTCGAGCAGGAAACCTTATACCAGTGATGGCGAACCTTTTCGGCACCGAGTGCAGTGGTGAGTTTCAAAATTTTTTACTACCGGTTCTGTGGGTGTGGCTTGGTGGGCGTGGCATGGCTTGGTGGGCGTGGCAGGGGAAGGATACTATAAAATTTCCATTCCCTCCCCACTCCAGGAGAAGGATACTGCAAAATCCCCATTTCCTCCTGATCAGCTGCGACTTGGGAGGCAGGGAATAGATGGGGGCGGGGCCAGTCAGAATTTTTACTACCGGTTCTCCGAACTATTCAAAATTTCCACTACCGGTTCTCCAGAACTGGTCAGAACCTGCTGAAACCCACCTCTGAAGCCATTCCCCTGGTTAATTGTTCCAAATTCACTCTCTCTCTCCCCCTCCCACCCTCCCTCCCCCCTCCCTACATTCTCTCTCCCTCTCTCCTCTCCGTCCCTCCTTCTCTCCCTCCCTCTCTCTCTCTCTCTCTCTCTCTCTCTCTCTCTCTCTCTCTCTCTCTCTCTCTCTCTCTCTCTTGTTTTCTTTTCTCAGTGCCTAAACTGCTGCAAAGCTCTATTTCTGACTGCCTTTCTTTGAAATAAAAAGCCAAATCTTATTGTTTAGAAATACCAATTAGGCGTAAAACAGAATATGAATATCACTAATTAATGCCTTCTGGTACGTCTATCATTCATTTTTTTTTTTTATCATCATTCTACTTAAGAATTGAGATGGATAAAAATAGCCTACCAGTTGTTATCATCCGTAATACTATTCCAGCTGAATTTCTGTCTGACAAAATACGAACTTAGGCTGACACATGTATCAAAGAAAGCAATTTAATTGAAGGATGTAGCTGGTTTACGTTATGATGTTGCTGATTATTTGAATCCTGTACGAAAAGGAGGTTTGTTTATTTGTGAATATTTTAATATGCAAATTTTGTCATTAGGACCATCCTAGGAAGCTGCTTCGAGGCAACCTAGTTGCAGCAGGGGAATTGAGGGTAAAAACAGAAACCTAAAATGTTGGAGTTGAAAGGGTCCCCTAAGGCCATCAAGTCTTTCCTCAGAACAGGAATCCAAATTAAAGCCCAGTGGGTTGTCCATCAAGTCCATCTTTTCCTTCCATAAAGTGGAGATAAATGCAAATTCCATATGGTTTTTTTGGTTCGGTGTACAGATTTTAAAAGCTGAAATAGAGGTAGTCCTCGACTTATGACCACAACGGAGTCCAAAAACTTAACAAACTTAACATTAGTTAAGTGGATTTTGCCCCATTTTACGACCTTTCTTGGTCCAGGTGTTAAGTGAATCACTGCAGTTATTAAGTTAGTAACACAGTTGTTAAGTAAATCTGGCTTCCCCATTGACTTTGCTTGTCAGAAGGTCGCAAAAGCGGATCACATGATCCTGGGACAATGCCACCGTCATAAATATGAGTCATTTGCCAAGCGTCTGAATTTTTCATCATGTGACCATGGGGATGCTGCAACGGTGATGTGCAAAATGGTCATAAGTCACTTTTTCTCAGATATCACCAAGGTACCTTCTTTCATATGTGGTGGTCCTGTCCCGAAGCGAAGAGGTATTGGAGAAAAATTCAAAATTGGCTACAAGAATCAACTAATGAAACAATTGAATTGATACCTGAAGCATTTCTCCTGGGAATACTCAGAGCTAAATACAGTAAAAAAAGAAGATTTTTATTTATACATATACTCACTGCAGCGAGAATAACATACGCTCAATATTGGAAAGGAAAGGATACACCACCAGAGGAACATATTATTCAGAAAGTTTTAGAATGTGACGAAATGAACAAATTGACGTTAAAATTAAACGAAAAAGAGGACTCAGAATATTATACGGTGTGGGATGATTGGTACAGGTGGATTGATAACCGAATAAAGAATAGATGAAAATTAATATAAATCTTAAGATATATATAGGAATTTGGAATTATGAAACATAAAGGAAGAATCAATCTAACTGTCTGACTGATTGTATTGTATTGAATTATAATAAATGTCAATATTTTTTTTTAAAAAGTCACTTTTTCTCAGTGCCATTGTAACTCTGAACAGTCACTAAATGAATTGCTATAAGTCTTATATAACTTATATAACGTACACTGTGTGTAAATTCATACATTAATCTGGTCAGGATAATAATGAAAAGGCAGCAGATTATTCCATTCCTTGATGTTTAAGAAAGAAAACAGAGACTTTTCAGAAGATAGTCAATATTGGGGATTTTAGTCCCTGTGGCAAACACTGACTTCAGAGACTGGATTTTCGTTAAATCCATAGAAGGTATAAACATTTCCAGCTGAATGATTTTGATTTATGCTTGGGTGGCATGGCTGTATGCATGTAGTAAACTAACTTGTGTTTGGAGCAGTCTTGATCATGCTGTTAGAAAGAAAATAGCCAAAGATTCTCCGGTTGATTATGGCAAGAACGTGTTTGGACATTGTACAATGTTCCATGATATCGTATGTATATATCAGTGACGTGAAGATCAGGAAATTGAAAGAGGCACAAGGAATCCTTCGGGGGGGAAAAAAAAACCAGGTTGAAAGGTAACAGAAAAACAGAATGACAGAGTTGGAAGGAGACCCTATACCAGTGATGGCTAACCTTTTTGCCATCGCGTGCCAAAAGTGGGGGGAACGCGGGGGGTCATGCACGCACATGCCCACAACCATAATTTAATGTGCCCCGTGCATGCGCGTGTGACTCCCCCACGCTCCCCCCACCTTTGGCACGCTGGCATGGTGGGCCCGGTAGGCCTGTTTTTTTGCCCTCCCCAGGCTCCAGAGGCTTTCTTGGGGGGTGGGACCGGAAGTCGGGAAACGGGTTGTTTCCGGCCTCCAGAGGGCTTCCGGGGGAGGGGGGAAGGCTAGAAAGCCTTTCCTAGAAAGCCTCTAGAGCCTGGGGAGAGCGAAAAAATGGGCCTTCCCCACCCACCCACCCACTCCTAGAGGCCCTCTGGAGGCCGGAAACAGCCTGTTTCCTGACTTCCGGTGGACCCCGGAAGGCCCGAAAATCAGCTGGTCGGCGCACGCATGCGTGCTGGAGCTGAGCTAGGGCAATGCTCGCGTGCCCACTGATATGGCTCCACGTGCCACCTGTGGCACGCGTGCCATAGGTTCACCATCACAGCCCTATACCATTTCAAACAAGTGGCTGTCCAGTCTCTTCTTAAAAACCTCCAGTGAATGGAGCACCTACAACTTCTGGAGGCAAGTTTAATTGTTCTCACTGTCAAGAAATTTCTCTTTAGTTCTAGGTTGGTTCTCTCCTTGGTTAGTTTCCATCCATTGCTTCTTGTTCTGCCTCGAGGTGCTTTGGAGAATAGCTTGACCCCCTCTTCTTTGTGACAACCTCCGAGATATTGGAAGACTGCTATCATGTTTCCCCTAGCCCTTCTCTTCATTAAACTAGACATACCCAATTCCAGCAACCGTTCTTCATAAATTTCAGCCTCCAGTCCCCTCATCCTCTTGGTTGCTCTTCTCGCCACTCCCTGTGTTCTCTGCACTGCATTCTTTCATTTTCATTTTCACTAATGCCGTTATGCATCTCTTCCAACAAAGTCATCCTGTTGCCCTTAAGACGCTCCGATTGTCTTTCCATAGATCTAAGAGTATCTTATTTGCATGTTGTTGTTGTTTTTTTTAAAAAAAAACATTTTTCAGTCTTCGGCAGGATTTCCACTCTGGATGGAGAAAGACCCTTGTCTAAGTAAAAATAGGCTGTTTTTAAATAATGTTTGACTTTTATATACCGTATTTTTCAGAGTATAAGACACACTTTTTCTTCCCCGCTAAAAGAGGCTGGGTGCGTCTTATACACCAAATGTAGCCCCGCTCTCCTACTGCCCCCCACCCTTCAGCCTCCACACGTCACATTTTATACCTGTTCCAGGCTTCAGGGATTCCCACAGACCATTGCCTCCTCCTTGGCTTGCGTTTTCAGGATCCGAAAGCTCCATTCAAGGCTGCGGGGATTGCTGAAGCACATCGCTGCCAATTGCCACCTGAAAACACAATGCACAGGAGTGGATGCAGCCTCTCAAACAGAGCTTTCAGAGTCTGAAAACGCAGCCTCTCAAATGGAGCTTGAGCGTGCGCTCACAACCAGCGAACCTGTTGCTAAAGGTCATCTCTGGGAACAGCTGATTGGAGGTATCCTGGGAGGCTGATCCACCCGCCAAACAGCTGCTCGTGCTGAATCAGGCTAATATACCTGTTCCAGGCTGTTTGCTAGGACGCTAGCCAGATAGATGCTGGTAGGCAGAATTTTTTTTTTCTTATTTTCCTCCCCAAAAACGAAGGTGTGTCTTATACTCCGGTGCATCTTATAGTCCGAAAAATACAGTATATATGGAATGTTTTACAACCAGTTTATTTCTAGGTGAGAAAATGAAGTCTTGGTTTCATTAGCTAGCCGAAGCGGGGAAGGGATTAGAATCTTTTTATATTACACTCATTAATTCATTCTTTGGAGCCCTTAAACGCATGGCTTATTTCCATGCTGCATCCTGAGTTGTGAGTGTTATAATAAGTCACCGTCTCAAAAACAAGTGGATTAGCTTACACCGGGGACTCGTTTTAGAAGGAGCCCGTCTCTTGATTGTAAATAATCTCTCCCTATCATATTGATCTGCTCTTCTATATCACACTTAAGATACGATTAGGGCTTCTTGTTGGAAAGGTCTACAATGCATGTTTTTGTGTTTCTAATTAGATCTGGGCTCTTTTGGCAAGTGCAGTGAGCCAAAAACTATAATTAATATAAAATATGTTATTTCAAAGACATGCCCAAGGCAAGGAGAATTTCCTTTGAGCGCTTAGTGATGCTTAAACCACAGGCAAGGAAGGAGATAGCTTTGATTGTTACTCTGTTGTGTAACTTGTTAGGAAACCAACAGCTAATTAATAAACTTGGGAAATCTGACGGGCCGAAATACTATTTGTCCAAGTCTCGTAGACAGGAACCTGAGATGGAAATTGATTGGCAGCCTGTGGTCAGAACCCAACACGGTGTGAAACAGGGATGGGTTCTAATTTATTTTACTACCGGTTCTGTGGGCGTGGCTTATTTTGTGGGTGTGGTTTGATGGTCATGTGACAAACAATTCTTTAGGATTTAGCAGAGGTACTGGTCTACCAGGCTTTTAAATGCTTGCATGTTAAATATCACAAAATAGTGATATTTACTTACCTTCGCTACTGGTTCGCAAATGTGAGCGCTGGCTTCACTCACACGTGCCATGTGCAGAGCATCCTTGATGACGTCTGGGTGGGTAGGCGGAGCCTCCCACCCCCCGCCACTACTGATTCGCCCGAACCAGGTAGAACTGGTAGAATACTAATCACTGGTTAGAGTGCAGTACTGAAGGCTACTTCTGCTGCCTGCCAGCTGCCTGCAATTTGGCAGATCGAATCTCACCAGGCTCAAGGTTGACTCAGCCTTCCATCCTTCTGAGGTGGATAAAATGAGGATCCAGAATGTTGGGGGCAAGAGGCTGACTCTGTAAACCGCTTAGAGAGAGCTGTAAAGCACTGTGAAACAGTATATAAGTCTAAGTGTTATTGCTATTGCTTTCCTATTTGTGTCCTATTTCCTATTTGTGTCTTGATAATAGAGCCAGGTATGTAAGAGACAGGGTTTGGGCTTTGACACTATGACTATGTAGGATATGAGAAAATTCAAAAATAAAATAGTATGTAGGTATATAGGTTAGAAATGCATATAAGTGAAGATTCAATTTTGCTCAGGCAGTGGGTTGGACTGGATGACCTGCAGGGTCCCTTCCAGATCTGCTACTCTGTTAAATTTGTTAGATATTATTCTGCTTTAAGATAGTTGGAGAAAAGACATGCTGAAAGCATACCAATATGTAACAATGTTGTGTTAGAATAGATCTTCTTTTGTTTGAGGCCCGTTAGAAAGAGGCCCACTCTTGAATGCTAAGGCAACAGAGATAAGGAAGAGCCATGCTTGCAAAATATTTTATGGGTAGTTATAGGGAGGTGTTGATAAACATGTAATTAGAGGAAGAGATGATGTTCTCTCTAAAAGGTGCTTGGGATTAGCTGTGATCGGTCACTGGATGCAATGTAGGAGGACCATGAAGGGGAGGCGTCGGGATAGGGAACTATAAAATGTAATGCTTTTGAAACTTTAGGTGTGGCTTCCTGGCTCAAACTCCTTGTTGAGATCTGCTGGGATGCCACCCTATTTTGCAAAATTGTTTTTATTATTTTCTTTTAATAAAGTCTCTTTGTTTTCATCGACCCATGCTCGTTGGTTGAATTCATTTCCAACAACTTCAAGTTTCATTCCCTTGCAAACACCTGTCCTCTCAGCCATGGAAGTCCACTGAGGGTCTTTGGGCCACTTAGAACATAGAAATACAGTAATTGTCAGGATTCGGTGTCGTCTCAAATAAACTGCATTTCAAACAAATAGTCTTTGATCAAAATCTTTCATTTATTAGGCACAACAATCGAAACTCCGACTCAGTTGCAGCCAACACTGACTTCCTGGTCCAAACCCTCCCTTTCCTTTCCCCACTGCTCTGCTTCTCATTGGCCATCTTCCAAGTCACTCTGCTGTTATCTACTACTTCAGCTCAAAGGAATTTACCCCCTCCCAACCCATCTCCTAGGGGATAGTATCTCCAGAGAAATTAAGTAGGTGAAAAGTCAAGCATCCTCTTGCCAGATGCCCCCATCTTCTCCTTCTTATGTAGCACTGGAGTGAATGCAGCTTGGAGTGCTGACAGTAATATAGTTGGAAGAGATCTCGGAGGTCTTCTAGTTCAAGCAGGGGTCCCAATACCATTTCACACAAAAGGTTGTCCCATCTCTTCTTGAAAGCCTCCAGTGATGGACCATCCACAACTTCTGAAGGCAAACCATCCCGCTGATTAATTGTTCTCATTGTCAGGAAATTCCTCCTTATTTCCAGATTGGATCACTCTTTAAGGAGCTTCCACCCATCCTCAGCCCATCCTAAATTATTGTGAGGATGAAAATGGAGAAAGGCTGCAAATGTGGAGGAACCATGAATGAAGAAAGGAATATTTTCTTCTAAACGAAAAGAGTGCTCCTATCTAGGAACCAAGTCTCACATTAGGGGATTTTGAGCTCTGGCCTTGAGTGTTTTGGCGTCGGGATGACGCATAAAACTTAAACGCGTGAAAGGTTTCCACCCCCACCCCATGCTGCCTCCATCTGCCCTGGCATTCTTCATTCTTGTCTTTTTTTTTTTATAGCCATGATTAATTTCAAGGTCCAGAGAGTCTCAATACTCCAAAAAATCTTGGGCTTGTGCCAGAAGGCTCTGTTAAAAGGAAGGTGCAGGTGCTGTCAAACAAAAAGAAAAGAAAGAAAAGAAAAGAAAATTCCAAACTGATGATTGCTAAGAAACTTAAAAACAAATCTGCTGGTATCATAATGCCTTCACATGCATCTGTGGGGTGGTTACACCTGGAAAGACACGAAGAAAGAAGAGAGGAATGTAGATGCATGATTGAGACACTGGACCTTTCCTTTGTTTAATTTAATTTAATTTAATCTAATTTATCTATATATCTACACATCTATATATCTATCTACATCTATCTCTCTACCCCTCTACCTACCTACTTACCTCTCTACATAACTTCCTACCTACTATCCATCCACCCACCCACCTATCTATCTATCTATCTATCTGTTTCTATCTATCTATCTATCTATCTATCTATCTATCTATCTATCTATCTATCTATCCAGTGATGGGATTCAAGTAATTTAACAACCAGTTCTCTGCCCTAATGATTTCTTCCAGCAACCAGTTTACAACTGGTTAACTGAAAGTTAACAACTGGTTCTCCCAAAGTGGTGCGAACTGGCTGAATCCCACCACTCTATCTATCTCCTGTATCTATCTATCTATCTATCTATCTATCTATCTATCTATCTATCTATCTATCTATCTATCTATCTATCCATCCATCCACCCACCCACTCACCCACCCACCCACCTACCTATCCTACCTAAACAAGCTCTTGCAGTTTTCTTTGTAAGATTTCAGAAGTGCCAATGGAAGACAATATTTGTAGCTCAGGACTGAAATGTGGGGGGTCCTTGGTGCTCTCTGAGCTTTGCAGACATTTCATTACCCAAGTAGGTAACATCATCGGTGCAGGTGAGTGTGTAGGAGATGGAGTGGCAGAACCAGGGCGTGGAGTCAAAAGAGGAATCAGCTGTTCTGACACAGCTTTAGCAGAAGCAAGAAACAGACTCCTTGTCATGAAAAACCCCTCTTTATTTACCTCATTTGAATTAATTGCATTCACACACCAAAAAATCCAGACAAGAGTCCTTCAAGGAGTTAACTGCAGTAACAGACCTTATCAGTTCCTTGCGATAATTGCCAGGCTGTGAGCTCCCAGCCGAAAGTCTGCAAATTAAGTTCTGGCAAGCAGTCTTTGTGGCACGAAACACAATGAACAAAATCTTCAGAAATATGAATGGTTCTCTCCTACGACCACCACTCCCCTTTCCTTCTATTTATTCCCCAGCCAGGGAGGGGCCATTCAGTGTCCATGTGTGTTTTGCTTCCCGAGTTGACTCCTTGTCCTCTGTTGTTCTCCTCTCCTAACTGCTCTGCACATATATACATCTGGAATAGGCCCCAGCTGTTCTTCCTCCTCACTCATCTCAGCCTCCAAAGGCAGTTGCCTCTCCGGTGGCTGGGAAATGTCAGACGTCCCTGGCTCTATCTTTGCATCCAACACAGAGCATCCATCAGAGCCTTGCCCAGACTCCAGCACTGGCCCAAGTTCCTCCCCAACCTCCTCATCGTCCGAGTCTGCTGCCAGCTCTGCTGGCTGCTGACAGGCCACAACATTAGCCTAGAGCAGTGATGGCTAACCTTTTTGCTGTCACGTGCCAAAAGCGGGGGGAGCCCGGGGGGGTGGTCACATGCGCACATGCCCACACCCATAATTCAATGTGCCCCGCGCATGCACATATGACCTCCCCTGTACTCCCCCCTCTTTTGGCATATGATGGCAAGGTGGGCTCAGTAGGCCCATTTTTCACCCTCCCCAGGCTCCAGAGGCTTTCTTGGCACCTGGGGAGGGCAAAAACAGCCTTCCCCACCCCCCAGAGGCCCTCCGGAGGCTGGAAACGGCCCATTTCCCGACTTCCGGAAGGCCCGAAAATCAGCTGGCCCACACGCGCATGCGCACTGGAGCTGAGCTAGGGCAACACTCACGTGCCCACAGATATGGCTCCGCATGCGACCTGTGGCACGCGTGCCATAGGTTCACCATCACGGGCCTAGAGTCTTTACGTAACCATAACCGGACTAAGTCCAACCTCTCTTGAATTCCATTGACCTTTACCTAACACCAAGATAGTGCTAACTATTAGTTGAGTAGATTCCTGTGGATAGGCATGAGTGGTAATAAATCAGTTTAATTGGAACTTCATGTGTGGTCCTGATTTTTCGTGCCTGGTACAGTGTGGGGTTTGCTGCTTGTTTGCAAACCTCGCTCGCACGGATGATTCCCAAGCGAGGCAGAGTCAAGGGCAACCAGCTGGAAGCGTGCAGCAGCTGACAGCCCTTTCCTAGTAAGAGAATCAGCTTATCCCTGGGGAGAAACATGACCCGCCTGATCCTTGCAGGAAGATTTCACACCCCCAAAATGAGGCAGGGGGAATGTAGCTTCTGAGACTGGCTGCACTGACGAAATCAGCAAATGCTCATGAGCCTTCCTTGCTGCCAAAGTCTAAACGAGCAGATAGAGACCCATGCAAATCACAGATAAATCACAAATCACCCTTTGAAACCGCAAAACAAACTCTTGGAAGAAATGTCCATCTGGGTTCAGTTCCAAGTGGGGGGAGAAAGACATTGAAAACATGGAGACTGACTGCTTGAAAATATGGTTTTAATGGTGGACAGGAACACATGGTTTTGAGGTCCTGGGCAAAAAAAACATTGGGGGGAGAGAGAGAGAGAGAGAGAGAGAAAGAGAAAGAGAAAGAGAAAGAGAAAGAGAAAGAGAAAGAGGAAAGAGAAAGAGAAAGAGAAAGAGAGAGGAAGAGAGAGAGGAGAGAGAGAGAGAGAGAGAGAAAGAGAGAAAGAGAAAGAGAGAAAGAGACAAAGAGAATGAGAGAGAAAGGAGAGAGAGAAAGAGAAAGAGAGAGAGAGACAGAGAAAGAGAAAGAGAGAAAGAGAAAGAGAGAAAGAGAGGGAGAAAGAGATAGAGAGAATGAGAGAAAGAGAGAGAGAGAGAGAGAGGGAGAGGGAGAGGGAGAGAGAGAGATAGGGAGAGGGAGAGGGAGAGAGAGAGAGAGAGATTTATACCCTCTGTTGGGCTTTGAATTTGAGCTCGTATTCCGATTGGTTGTCAGACTCCCATGGGGCCATGTAGGGGTAACTTTGTAAGTTGTCTTTTGAGTCCCAGGCTTGGTTGAGCCTTGCTGGGTGATGCAATCTCCCCAGGTGCCATGTGGTGAGTTCTATTGCTAGATGGGTAGAGGGCTAATCCTACCTTTGTTGGATCTTGGGTGAGGGCATTTGCGTATGAATAGACCTAGCTATCTCTTTATCTCTTAAGCGCGGACATCTGCTGTGGGCTATTGAGAGTGTGATGGCTATTAAGAGTGAGTCTGCTTCCTGTCTAAAAAACATGTTTCTCCATTTCTCCTCCAGGGAGGTATAATATTCTGCTTGTTAAATATTTCCTAGAATATTTCATTCTTCTAGGAGAGGGGTCAGAGAGAGCGCCAACCTATTACAAAAGTTCGAGATAACTTTCCCTGGGAAGAAAATCATCACAGCTGTGCGGGCCAGGTGTGTGTGTGTGTGTGTCACCAGCGATACAGCTGTGAAATTAATTCCAGCGTGCTGCCCGTTTTTATCTCACTTCCGCATTTCCAATCAAAAAATCCATTAACATCCACTGTCAGGAGCTGACCATCTTCAGGGAAAAGCCAGAAGCCATCCTTTGATACCACCTGCCAATATCCTGCGAAGGTTCAGTCGGAGAAACCGGTGACAGTGGGGTGGCCCTGTTTTGATGCCCGATGACAAAGAGCAGAGTGAAAATCCACTCGGCGAAATCCTCTTGCACGATGGGAGGACCAACTGAAATACAGTGGGCTCGCTTATGGCTCCCAAATTCTAAAAATCCACAGATTCCTTCACAGGGATGGGGAGTGGGGATGGGTTGGGTTGGGTTGGGTTGGGTTGGGTTGGGTTGGGGTTGGGTTGGGTTGGGTTGGGTTGGAGTAGAGTAGAGTAGAGTAGAGTAGAGTAGAGTAGAGTAGAGTAGAATAACAGAGTTGGAAGGGACCTCGAAGTTATTCTAGTCCAACTCCCTGCTCAGGCAGGAAACCCTACACCATTTCTTGGGTAACAGTAATAGAGTTGGAAGGGACCTTGGAGGTCATCTAGTCCAACCCCCCGCTCACGCAGGAGACCTATATTAGGGATTCGAACCGCTGACCTTTCTGATCGACAAGCTCAGTGTCTTAGCCATTGAGCCACCTAGCCAGGCAAATTTCAGACAAATGGTTATCCAATCTCTTCTTAAAAACTTCCAGTGTTGGAGCACCCACAACTTCTGGAGCAAGTTGTTCCACTGGTTAATTGTTCTCACTGTCAGGAAGTTTTCTCCTTAGTTCTAGGTTGCTTCTCTCCTTGATTGGTTTCCACCCATTGCTTCTTGTTCTACCCTCAGGTGCTTTGAAGAATAGTTTGACTCCCTCTTCTTTGTGGCAGCCCCTGAGATATTGGAATACTGCTATCATGTCTCCCCTAGTTCTTCTTTTCATTAAACTCAGTTCCTGCAACCGTTCTTCATACGTTTTAGCCTCCAGTCCCCTAATCATCTTTGTGGCTCTTCTCTGCACTCTTTCCAGAGTCTCTCGTCTTTGTAGGTGCCCCTCAAATATTGGAATACTATTATCATGTCATGCCAGTCTTTCTTTTCAGATCTGCTTTTGTTATGTAAAATGTCTAACTTGTTTATATCTTGTCTGTATCTCTACCTTCTTACATCTCTGCAAGGGTTAACAATAATACACGCCCCCTCATTTCCATAATCCTACCTGATTCCTGACTCCTCCCCTCGGGTATAAAAAGGTCTCTCTGAGGTAAATCTGTGCAGTTCCAGTTGTGTATCTAAAAAAGGAGAAACGTAACATTAAAGGTTTAATGTTTAAAGAGGCCTAGGATCTATCCAGGTCTAAAATAAAAGATTGAAAATAAAATATATTTTGATTAGTGAGTTATTGGGCTAGAACCATCAACTTTAACAAAATGGTAGCTAGAGGATGGTTGCCCATAACTCTGTAAAATGACTGAAACAAATGCTTACTCTGAAAATATAAACAGAGTAAACACAAGAGCCTTCACCAAGAAAATGGCTGCACAGCTGACAACCAAAGATGCCACTACAAGAACTACTTTAACTGAGGATGAGCAAGACAACAATCAAATCTCGCTGCTCAGGAACGAGGACCAACAAGAAGAAAAATCACAAAGAAGTGATGAGCTAAGACTATCCATAATGAGGTTAATGGAGATGCAGGACAGCGAAGAAAGTTTTATCGCTAAACTCCAAAACCTCTTAATAAGCCGTGAAACAACTACCAAAGCATCAGCGATGATTAGAGAAATCACCACCTCAGAAAAAGATAAGCCACCTCAGTCGGACAACCCAGAAATAGCCAAATCTGTTCCCGCGCTCCCGCTCCGACGGCCATCTTGGAATGGCCAACAACCAATAGAAAGCCAATATTCAAATTTAACACAGCAAATTAACCAAAACTCTAAAACGAACGAAGAAAAACCCGAAAATCAAATACAAACCAACATGACTACAAGCAATAAAACACCAACCGCCTACAAATCAATTACATGGCAAGATTCGAACTCACCAACCATACTACTGCCGGAACGGGACCCAAGAAAAGAAAATCATACCAACAACTCACCTATCCTACGACCTCCACCAGGTTTTTCCGATCATCCAGGGATCATCATCCATGGGCCGAGACTCGCCGCCGCTGCCGTCGCCGCCGCAGAGACTTCGAACCCCGATGATCCTCATCTTACGACCGCCTTGCCGCCACGCCTTCTGCCTGTCATCACCGGGGATCCAGCCACCCAGCGACAGATCCATGCATCCAGTGTAGAATCCAGGTGTGCAGGAGGTGATCCCAGCATTCCATTGGCAGGCCTGGGCCTAGGCCTAGGAGCAGCAGCCGCGAGCTCCTCACCCGACAGCTCCCAGCGCAAAGTGGGCTTCGCGCATGCGCAGTACTCACCTGCAATGATAGAAAAAAAAAATTTTACTGACAGTTTTTTTTCCATTAGCCCAAGCATACCATTGCCCTACTGTGAATTCAGTCACATCCCAGACCATGGACAGCTACCCCCAGTAAGTAATAATTCTAATAATTCTAATAATTCTGGAGCACTGCCTATTAATTTTCCAAAATTACAATTAGATGGAGGAAACCTTTTAGAATGGAGTCAACAGTTACAAATTATTTTTATGAGAGAAAATGTACTTTTCTTAATTTCTAAACCTCCAAAAAAAACCCTGGTCATTTGAAATTGATTGTATCCACCACAAAGCATTTTGTCTATTGTTAACAAGCATACCACCCACTATGTACCCTAGCATAGATAACAACCTAACTGTGTATGAAGTTATGCAAAAATTATATAGTTTATTCTACAGTCAAAGCAGAGCAATCGCCACTAGAATATCCAGGGAATTTCACTCTGCAAAACTCAAGCCAGGGGTCCCCATGAGCGAACACCTATTGAAACTTAATGCCACAAGAGCAGAACTATTACAAAGGGGGGAAATAATAACTCAAGAAAGCATGATGAGTATTATTATTAATTCATTGGACTCTAGCTGGGACAACTTTGTAACACAATTAGATAGCCTAAACTTAGAGCAGATATCCCTGAGCACACTCACAAATCGATTAATTGCAGAAGACAACCTGAGAAGGGACCGCTATATATCTAGAAGGGAACCCAAACCTATAAGGAGAATTAAATTCCAAGATAGAGTAAGCAATTCACAGGAATGTTTTTCTTGCGGTTCTAGAAACCATTTAAAAAGAAATTGTCCCAGGAACTACAAAAACAAAGGATACACTGATCGTAGGGAGAGACCCGAGCACGGAAGAAGGCACATAAGGGGAAGCTCACCAGATAACAGAACTTTTAGAGAGAGAGAGCGTGGTTGGTCTCCCAGCACTAGGAGAAATTACGAGCATAGAAACAGCTCACGAGATAGATACTCTGAATCAATGTATGGTTTTAAACACGAGAACTCAAACACCAAACTAGAAACATACAAGAACATGTGGCTCCTAGACTCGGGAGCCACTGAAGAGATGGTTGCATTTGAAGAGAAAGTGACAAGTTGCTAAAATCGTTTATCCTTCTTGGGATGAAGACGAAAGTTATCTCTTTATATTTCTTGTTATATCCTTCTCTTTGCTTCCTTCTCTTTTTATCTTCTGTTTTTTGCTTTTCTGCACTTATTTTTTCCTTTCCATTCCTTTATTTTTTTTTGTAGTTTGTATTAGGGTTTTTTTTCCCCCTCCGTACCAGTGTAATGCTTAATACTAAATAGCTAAGACAGCCATCGTGAAGTATTTGTGAAGGTGTGATAAGAGAGGTGATATGGGTTGGTTGCATTTGAAGGGAAAGTGACAAGTTGTGAAAATTGATTATACTTGAGATGAAGGGGGAATGGTTATATTATGGTAGAACCTCAGCATCAAAAACTAATTGACACGGCTGTATTTCCATGATATATTAAACTATAAACTAGCCAACAATGCTTTGGACAAATGTACTCCATAAACTTGACTTATGGTTCTGGAGAACCGGTAGCAGAAATTTTGAGTAGTTCGGAGAACCGGCAAATACCACCTCTGGCTGGCCCCAGAGTGGGGTGGGAATGGAGATTTTGCAATATCCTTCCCCCAAGAGTGGGGAGGGAATGAAGATTTTGCAGTATCCTTCCCCTGCCACACCCACCAAGCCACACCCACACCGGTAGTAAAAAAAATTGGATTTCACCACTGGATCAAAGCTTGTTTCATATATGTGAGACTTCTTGATTTTTTTTGGCCATGCCTTGTAGACACCAGTTCAGACAAGCATTCGGGTCCATTCAAACTATATTGGAGGTGAAAAGCTTATCTACAGTAACAACTATTGTCATATAAATCTGTGATTAATTAAAAAAAAAAAACTGGGGCACTCCGAGAATTTTCTTTATAGTCTGAACATTTAACCTTTGTTGCGCCAGAGTCTCCAGCTGAACTTTGAGAGGTGGCTCAGTGTCTAAGATGCTGAGCTTGTCAATTGAAAGGTCGATAGTTCAGCGGTTCGAATCCCTAGTGCCACATAATGGAGTAAGCTCCTGTTACTTGTCCCAGCTTCTGCCAACCTATCAGTTCGAAAGTATGTAAAAAATGCAAGTAGAAAAATAGGGACCACGTTTGGTGGGAAGGTAACAGAGCTCCGTGCGCCTTTGATGTTGAGTCATGCCAGCCACATGACCACGGAGATGTCTTTGGACAGCGCTGGCTCTTTGGCCTTGAAACGGAGATGAGCACCACCCCCTAGAGTCGGGAACAACTAGCACATATGTGTGAGGGGAATCTTTACCTTTACTTTACAGGTGCAAACAATTGAT
The DNA here is from genome assembly GCF_029215685.1 of Pituophis catenifer annectens. Lineage (NCBI taxonomy): Eukaryota > Metazoa > Chordata > Lepidosauria > Squamata > Colubridae > Pituophis > Pituophis catenifer. Next base: position 9,492,911 of record NW_027256894.1, read on the forward strand.
AGAGTTTGGAGGGAAATAATATAACTTCATTTCATTTCATTTACAGTAGTTCATTGAATGCCTCCCCAGCTGTTTATTTTTATTTACATGGGCACATGTCTCTTGCTTGGCCAACCCACACCAACAAACAACTTTACTACCCACAATCCTCTGTACTTTCAGACTCTCAAGACAATGTCAGGCTTAAAAGTTTGGCATTTGTTTCTTGACTTGAGAAACTGTTCATCTGCTTTCTGTGTGACAGCCACATGTCTTGCCTTTTATAATCAACCTTTAAATGCGGGTGTCCTTAATCACCATGAATAACAATTTTTTTTTTAAAAAGGTAGATAGTTTTCAAGCAGAGACCCATTTGCTAGTAGGTCAATCCGACATCTAGAAAGTCACAAATAGCAAATCCTGGGAAGTTTCCAAGGACTTTCAGACTTTTATCATTAGAAAAGAGGATTTTACTGCTAATAAAAATAGGCTGGCATTGCATGGTGCCTTAAGTTAATGCTACTGGGTTTTATTCTGGTTTTTTTAATGGTAAAGATAGCTGCTTCACCTTGGAACTAATGCAAGCTACCTGCAGAACCAGCAATAGTTATGCTAATTGAACTCAGTGGGATGTATCTTATATCTCATGCATAATCTGTGGAGGCATCTGGGTTATTTTAGGTTTTAATATCCAAAAACAGATTTCCATCTCAGACAGCATATTGGCTTGAGTTGTTAATTTTTCTGCCTCCTTGTCAAAATGGGGTTCTGTCCGTGGGGTTCTTTAATGGAGTGTTTGTAGCAGTCTGCACAAATCAGGGCTCCTGGGAGTATCGTAGTGAGGATGTGCTCGCCGGCTCATCCACTTGTTAATTTCTGAAGGAAAGGAAAAGCTATATGGCTAATTCTGATTCATGCGGGTCTATCATTCCCTAAAGAGCTGAGGGAGGCATCAGCTAGCTTCCACTGCTGTACTTTATATTTGCAGAGAATATATAAAGGAATATTGGGAAACTGAATCCAGGGAGGGAGGGAGGGAGGGAGGGAGGGAGGGAGGGAAGGAAGGAAGGAAGGAAGGAAGGAAGGAAGGAAGGAAGGAAGGAAGGAAGGAAGGAAGGAAGGAAGGAAGGAAGGATTAGACATAAGGAAGGAAGGAAGGAAAAAAAATTAGACATAAGAAAGAGAGGGTGGGAGGGAAAGGAAGGAAGGAAGGATTAGACAGAAGGAAGGAAGGAAGGAAGGAAGGAAGGAAGGAAGGAAGGAAGGAAGGAAAAATTAGATATAAGGGAGGGAGGGAGAAAGGAAGGAAGGAAGGAAGGAAGGAAGGAAGGAAGGAAAGGAAGGAAGGAAGGAAGGAAGGAAGGAAGGAAAAATTAGACATAAGGGAGGGAGGGAGGGAGGAAAAGTCGGAAGGAAGGAAAAAATAGACAAGGAAGGGAGGGAGGGAGGAAAAGGAAGGAAGGGAGGGAGGAAGGAAGGAAGAAAAAATTAGACATAAGGGAGGGAGGGAGGGAGGGAGGATTAGACAGAAGGAAGGAAGGAAGGAAGGAAGGAAGGAAGGAAGGAAGGAAGGAAGGAAGGAAGGAAAGAAAGAAAGAAAGAAAGAAAGAAAGAAAGAAAGAAAAATTAGACATAAGGGAGGGAGGGAAGAAAAGGACGGAAGGAAGGAAAAATTAGACATAAGGAAGGGAGGGAGAAAGGGAGGAAAAGGAAGGAAGGAAGGAAGGAAGGAAGGAAGGAAGGAAGGAAGGAAGGAAGGAAGGAAGGAAGGATTAGACATAAACATGGGTTCTTGCTCTTGAGCTAAATTTCATTCCTATGAGAAGTAATAAGCTGATTTTCCAGTTCTGCCACCTGGACATCTGACAATTTCTGACAATGAGCCTTTTTTCCTAATAAATGTTCAATAAATCTAAAACCATGTTTGGAAGAAACTCCTATATTTTTCCCATTTGATATAACACTTCAGAGCTGTTCAGATACTTCTTTTTCAGATTGAGAGCGGCACTGGGTTTTTGAATGGTAGGCTGGAGATTGTCTCCAAAATGAACATCCACCATGAAATGCAAACTTAATTTAATTAAAAATATTCATGGGATAACCTCCCCGTATCTAATAAATGCAAATATTCGTAAGCTTGTGCCATGTACAGTTCTGGAACTTGAGTTTGGCCAAGCTGCATTAGAGTCTTTGCATGCATTGTCATGGGAATTCTTGGCATATTTTACTTTAAAAAAAAAAACACCAAGTATTGCCACCCCCAAATTGCACATGATGTAAATAGATCACACTTCATGTTGCGGATGACTTTTAAACTGCTTTTCAGATTACAGGGGTACCTTGGTACTCAGCTGCTTTGAAACTCATTGAATTTGGTACGCGACGCATTTTGATGCAAAAATTTTGTCCTGGTACTCATTGTTTGTTTTGTACTCAACACACAAGCTAGAACTTGTCTAGCTGTCTTGTGACTCACTACATTATTTCTTATGGGAAAATTTGGGGGGCAGGTACTTATTGTTTTTGGTACTCATTGTGCCTCAAAAAAATACTGTGGGGGTAAGACACCCCTAACACCCTCGGGGTGTGTGGTCTGTTAAGATACAGCCTGTTGTGCCTTAAAATGGCTTCTACTGTACAGCATAGTAGAATTGCCATGGTAACGGCTTCACAGTACTCCACAAGGGGGCTCCATCTGGTAAAGGGGAAAATCCAACATTAGAAATTACGTTTGGTCCGGACATTTTCAACAAGGCTTTGATTATTCTTGAGGACAAATGTATGGCCATGATCAATAAAACATTACTGCAACTCGGCCTGCCTGCACCACTACGAAACCAACACGAAGTACTTCACGCAGATTACCTATGAGAAAAGAACTACAACGTTGAACAGCTTAGTGCATATATCGCAGACCAGAAGCCACTTCTAAATCAAGATCAGGGGAAAAAAAAATACCAAATGATCATGGATCATGATCAACAACAAGGTGGTATCATTTTACTTGAGATTTCTGGGGGCACCGGGAAAACATTTTTAACTAATTTAATTCTCATCGAAATCAGGGCTCATCTAATACAGGATTGGGATTTATTTTATTTTATTTTATTTTATTTTATTTTATTTTATTTTATTTTATTATTTTATTTTATTTTATTATTTTATTTTATTTTATTTTATTTTATTTTATTATTTTATTTTATTTTATTTTATTTGTATACCGTCCTTCTCCAACAGGACTCAGGGCGGTGAACAGCCATGGTAAAACATAAGATACAAAATTTAAAAGCAATTTAAAAAACATTAAATAATTTTGGCTATCCATTTAAAACAACCCGGGTTAAAACCAATTACAAATTAAAATCGAAGGGATGGGATCAAGCCAGCCTGGCTAGGTGAAAAAGATGTGTTTTCAGGGCCCGACGAAAAGTCCGGAGGTCTGGTATCGTGCGTATCTCTGGGGGCAGGTCGTTCCAGAGGGCAGGTGCCGCCACAGAGAAGGCCCTCCCCCTGGGGGTCGCCAGCCGGCATTGTCTGGCCGACGGCACCCTGAGGAGTCCCTCTCTGTGGGAGCGTACTGGCCGGTGGGAGGCTATTGGCGGCAGAAGGCGGTCTCGTAAATACCCCGGCCCTAAGCCATGGAGCGCTTTAAAGGTGGTCACCAAAACCTTGAAGTGCACCCTGAAGACCACAGGAAGCCAGTGCAGCTCGCGCAGGAGAGGTGTCACATGGGAGCGCCCCGTCGCTCCCATAATTCCCCGCGTGGCCGCATTCATAAATACCCGGGCAATGCTGGGTTTTCAGCTAGTTTCATCTAAAATGAAGAAAGAATGGGCAAATCTGAACATTGTAACCCAGAATCAGGGGATTCCAAAGAAGGAAAAATGCAGGACATTTAAAAAAGACAACTTCCTCTCAGTATGACTGCCTATTTGGGGGGGGGGAAATCTACATTTTTCTCCATTTCAAGGAAGATCCTTCTTTATTGAAAGGTAGTTGAATCAAGAGAAATAAAAATAAGAGCTTTCCTTTGACAATCATCTTCATGAGGCTTCAAAAAAAAGGTTGCACGTCATGGATGAACCATTCGGGAGGACAACTTGTCAACTCTTTTGACAGAAACTGCTCATCAAGTCAGAAGAAGAGCTAAGGGAAGATATAAAAAGGAATACATTTATAATTTAGGAATAAAAAGACCAATAACCTGGGTTTGCTCTGATTGTATTCATCATAGTGCAGAGGTTATTTGCAAATGTCAAGTCTTATGAATATTAATAGTTCTTTTCTATTTTAGGAATGCTCTATTATCCTCATTCTGTAATTTATACCAAAGGAGTTTCACTTTTAGAGTTATCAGGAAAATGTTAAGAGCCACTCGGTAGAACCAGAACTCGGAGTTTAGAAATGACCTTTGAGAGATTTATGGCCTGTGTTTATTTCCAAATAATTAATAGAATAGAATAGAATTCTTTATTAGCCAAGCGTGATTGGACACACAAGGAATTTGTCTTGGTGCATACGCTCTCGGAGTACATAAAAGAAAAGATACATTCGTCAAGAATCATAAGATAGAACACTTAATGATAGTCATAGGGAAACAGCCAATATAAATCTTAAGGATATCAGCAACAAGGTTACAGTCATACAGTCATAAGTGGGAGGAGATGGGTGATGGGAACGATGAGAAGATTAATAGTAATGCAGACTTAGTAACTAGCTTGACAGTGTTGAGGGAATTATTTGTTTAGCAGAGTGATGGGAAAACCTGTCCTTGTGTCTAGTTGTTCTGATGTGCAGTGCTCTATAGCGTCATTTTGAAGGTAGGAGTTGAAACTGAAATGAAGACTAAATGAAGGATCTGTGTGGAGCATCTGCTCAAATTGTAGTAGGAACTCTTTTCATTCTTACAGAACCATGTAAGAAGAATGTTGCCTTCTCTAGGGTTTCTCTGTTTTTGTACCTGAAATCCAGATATATATATTTTTTTTATGGTTAAGGTTTTCATGAAAATATGTGAGCTAAACCAGGGGTCTCCAACCTTGGCAACTTTAAGACTTGTGGACTTCAACTCCCTTCAAAACGTTTGTTTTACTTCACTACGATCGTCCTGCCTCTCTTTTCGAGTCCGGACTTAACACTGGCGACGAAGGTGGGATCCTGAGAGAGGCAGGACAATCGTAGTGAAGTAAAACAACTGTTTATTGCAGGCAACAGGGAACAACAACAAAATAACTACGAACTGAGAACTGCCCAAGGCTGCAGCTCCTTTTACCGGGAGCTGTCCAGCCTGTCAGCCACTGATGCTTCTGTTCCACTGGTTAATTGTCCTCACTGTTAGGAAGTTTCTCCTTAATTCCAGGTTGCTTCTCTCCTTGATTAGTTTCCATCCATTGCTCCTTGATTTGCCTTCTAGTGCTTTGGAAAATAGGTTGACCCTCTCTTCTTTGTGGCAGCCCCTCAAATATTGGAACACTGCTATCCTGTCACCCCAGTTCTTCTTTTCACTATACTAGACATACCCAATTCCTGCAACTGTTCCTCTATATTTTAGTCTCCAACCCCCTAATCATCATTGTTGCTCTTCTCTGTTGAATAGAATGGAATGGAGTGGAGTGGAACAGAATAGAAACAGAGTTGGAAGGGACCTTGGAGGTCTTCTAGTCCAACCCTGTGCTCAGGAAGGAAACCCTATACCATTTCAGACAAATGATTGTCCAATCTCTTTTTTAAAACTTCCAATGTTGGAGCACTCACAACTTCTGGAGGCTTCTTTGTCTGAGTTGATATTTATCTTGATTGAGATATTGTTTACTGCTTGATTGTTGGTCTAGTATTAATCTTGGTATTAATCTCTGTTTATATGAGTATTGATTGCTAGTGAGATTCGCTGTTTGTGTTTTGCATTTGAGCATAGAATATGATTCTAATGGCAATGATCAGAGGTGAGTTTCAGCAGGTTCTGACCAGTTCTGGAGAACCGGTAATGGAAATTTTGAGTAGTTCAGAGAACCGGTAAATACCACCTCTGACTGGCTCTGCCCCCCTCTATTCTCTGCCTCCCGAGTCCCAGCTGATTGGGAGGAAATGGGGATTTTGCAGTAACCTTCCCCCAGACTGGGGAGCGAATGGAGATTTTACAGTATCCTTCCCCTGCCATGCCCACCAAGCCACACCCACCAAGCCATGCCACGCCCACAAAGCCACACCCACCGAACCAGTAGTAAACAATTTTGAATCCCATCACTGGCAATGACCTTTATATTCTTTGACAAAGGAGCACAATAGGAAATACATTTTGTACAATGGTGTTCACAAAGGCATTCCTGTAAATAAGCAATTTGCACACCTGAGTTTTCTGATTCTATTGAAATGTTCACTTATTCATTTATGTACACGTGAAATGCTCCCGTTGTAAACCCACATGTTATTGAACAAGCAACTAGGTGACAAGTGGGGAGCCTGGATAGCTCAACAGACAGAGCTCTGTAATTTAACACCAGCTGTCTGCAATTAAAGTAAGATCGAATCTCGCCAGGCTCAAGGTTGACTCAGCCTTCCATCCTTTCTAAGGTAGGTAAATTGAGGACCCAGTTTGTGGGGGCAATAAGCTGACTTTGTATAAATATACAAAAGTATGAAGGTTATTGCTTAACGCATTGTAAGCCGCCCTGAGACTCCGGAGAAGGGCGGCATATAAATCAAATTAAAAAAAAAAAAAGTGGAGATATCTACCTGAACTAAGCAGCAGAATCAAGAACCTCTCTGCCTTTTTATCCCAGAGGTAGCAGAAAATTATAGCGGGTTATCAGAAAAAACCCTTGCTGAGGATCACTTATCATGCTCAGCCTCAGTTAACTGTATAGCAAAATGATTTAAAGTGATGCATTAGTGTTTTACCAAATTGGCTCCTCTGCTTGAAGCAATAATATTATTTTTAGATTCAATTTTACTTTGGAGTCTTTAGTTCAAGCGAAATAAGATCGCTCATCTTAGAATCTCTTTGAGGGGGGGGACACCTTTTCGAAAAGTGCATTAATTTTTGGAGTTCCTGAAGGCTCTTCCTCAGACGGACAAGGAAATTGTGTGTGTGTGTGTATCTGTGTGTACTGTGTGCATTTTGTGTGCCTGTGTATATTTCTTAGCTCTGAAAGATAATGAGCTGCACATGATGCATGTATTTTTATGGTCCTCAGTTGACTGCACCGTGTTTTTTGTTGCTCATAATTTAGAACTGCTTGCCTTTGGGAGTGTGTGTTATTGCTTTTAAAAATAGTTACTTGCAGATTTAAGATTATATTCTAGTATTTATGTGCTTCTCTGGGTACATCTAGTCAGAAACATTTCAGGGAGGAGGATGAAATGTCAAGGAAAGGACATGAATAAGGGGGTCAAGTCAGAATAGAGCTGGAAAGGACCTTGGAGATCTTCTAGTCCAGTGGTTCTCAACCTGTGGGTTGGGTCCCCTTTGGGGGTCGAACAACCCTTTCACAGGGGTCGCCTAAGACCATAGGAAAACACATATTTTCAATGCTTTTAGGAATAATTTTATGGTTGGGGGTCACCACAACATGAGGAACTGTATTAAAGGGTCGCGGCATTAGGAAGGTTGAGACCCACTGTTCTAGTCCAATCCCTTGTTCAAGCAGGAGACCCTGTACGATTTCAGATAGATGGCTGTCCAGTCTTCTATTAAAAACCTCCAGTCTTAGAGCACCCACAACTTCTGGAGGCAAGCGGTTCCACTGGTTAATTGTCCTCACCATTAGGAAGTTTCTCCTTCATTCCAGGTTGCTGAAATTTGGCACTTCGAATCTCACCAGGCTCAAGGTTGACCCAGCCTTCCATTCTTCTTGAGTTCAGGAAAATGAGATGGTTGGGGGCAATAGGTTGACTCTGTAAACCGCTTAGAGCGGGCTGTAGAGCACGGTGAAGTGGTATATAAGAGGTATTGCTATTGCTTCTCTCCTTGATTAGTTTCCATCCATTGTTTCTTATCTTGCTTTCTGGTGCTTTGGAAAATACCGTATTTTTCGGTGTATAAGACGCACCGGAGTATAAGACGCACCGTAATTTTGGGGCAGGAAAACAAGGAAAAAAGTATTTTACCTCTGCCTACCAGCATTTAAGGTGGCGCCGCCCTCCTCTTCCTCCTGCAAGTGAGAGGTGCAGGGACTACTCGCTTTCCCCCAAAGAGACCCCTAGCATGCTCTGGGGGGAGGGACAGAGCACAGCCTGAGGAACAACCCTCCCTCTTCGGGACAGTGGGGGGGGAATCTGCCCAGCAGCTTTGGGGAACAAGGTGGGTGCCATGATTTGCGGCTGGTCACCCCTCTGGCCCCGCTGACTTCACTCCCCAGCAATGTGAGGAGCCGCCGCCACCGCTGCCTAACCCTCTCTGCGCCCAGGAGCCAAGCTGAGCTGAATGGGAGCCCCTAAAGGGAAACGTTCCTCCCTTCCAGCCATCGCTGCCCGGATTCCAAAATGCAAACCTCAAGAGTCGCGCTTCAGGTGGCGGCCAGTTCCCATTGCAATGTGCAGCGGGAAATTGGGAAGTGCTTTGGATTCAGGGAGGAGATTGTAGCGCTGCCACCTGAAAGTGTTTTTCTGCACATTGCAGAGCCGCACGCCCCCGTCCTCCTCAGCAGACTCTTCTCTTTCCTCCTGGCCAGATCCGCCGCCTGAAACATGGTACACTTTTTTTTGTCTCTGCACACACCCCATGTTTGGAATCGGGAAGGGGATCGCGGGGCTACATTTGGCATATAAGACGCACCCAGATTTTCACCCCCTTTTTGGGGGTAAAAGGGTGCATCTTATACACCGAAAAATACAGTAAGTTGACATCTTCTTCTTTGTGGCAGCCCCTCAGATACTGGAATGTTGCTATCATGTCACCCCTAGTCCTTCTTTTCTCTAGACTGGCCATACCCAATTCCTGCAACCGTTCTTTATACGTTTTTGTCTCCAGGTCTTTAATTACCAAGTTATTGCTTTGCTCGCCAATGGGCTTCCAGACCCAATTCAAACCACGTGGTTATTGTAACGGGCAGAAGGAATAGCCTTGAGGAACAAGGAGGAAGAGCCACAACCAAGATAATTATTTCATAAAAGAAAGTTGAATCTGAGGCAGAAATATAATTTGAGAAAGCATCTCAAACATGATCCTTCTCAGTTTTGGTGAAGACAAAGGGAAGGAAGGGAGGAAGGATTTCCAAGATTCTTTTACTATAGCCAATCTGATAAAGGTACTTTTAGGCCTACGCAGCATCTGGTTCTTAATCTAGTCTGTTTTTTTAAGGGCTGACATCTGAGTTGAATATATTCACACAGAAGTGAACAGTCACCTATTTTTATTTGCATACTAGTAGCTGGATACCCGTGCTTCGCTACGAAGCTATGTGATCGGGCTTGATAAATTGACAGTTAAAGCTTGAACGTTAATGAGTAGTTACAATCGGCCTCTCCTCTCCCCTTCTCTCCCTCAGGCTTGCCCCCACAGAAGTCTCTCCTCTCCTATCCCCCTTATCTCCCTCAGGCTGGCCCCATTGATCCTCTCCTATCCTCTTCTTTTCCTCAGGCTTGCCCCACAGAAGCCTCTCCTATCTTATCCCCTTCTCTCCCTTTCAGGTGGGGAGTAGAATGTCTAAACTCCCAGCCTGCAGGCCAGATGAGTCACACGCTGGACACGCCCATGCCCAAGTGGCAGTTGGAACAGAGTTCTTTTCAGGTGGAGAGGGGGAGTAGAACAACTAACTCCTTAGCATCAGAGCGTGTTAATAATAATAATATAAGAAATGCTAATGATCTGATGGTCATTTTGAAAAATCCTTTCTTAGCGAGCACCTAGAAGCCAAGAGGAACATACGTGCCAAATTTCAAGTTTGTAGGCTTTACGGTTCTGGAGATTTATGATGATGCGCAAGTGGTATTTTACTTTTATATATACAGATCAGTGGTGAAATGTAAAATTTGTTGCTACTGGTTCTGTGAGCATGGCTTGGTGGAGGTAATGTGACTGGGTGGGCATGGCCAACATTTTTAAAAAAAATCTTTTAAAGGCTTTCTACAGTTTGTAGAAAAAATGCTTTTAAAAGGCTCTGACGATCCCAGCTGAGCTGCGTGATCATCAGAGGCTTTTTTTTTTACCTTTAAAAGCATTTTTTCTACAACTTCAAAAAAAAAAGCCTCTGATGATCGCGCGGCTCAGCTGGGCATGGGCGGGAGGGCAGGGATTTTTGCTACCGGTTCTCCGAACCACCCGCTGCCATCACTACCGGATCAGGCAATCCGGTCTGAACCGGGAGCATTTCACCCCTGATACCCCTTAACCGTAATTAAGTTTGGATTGTGGTGAAAACATTTGGCATGAGACGGTCTCTATCCCACCAAGCTTGTACAGCACTCACTTGCCCTTCCTTCTCAAATCCCTGCCCTCCGCACCTGCTTAAATAGACCAACACCAGACCATCAATCTTCAACAAACCAGGCCCAGAGGGCTTCTTACTATACAATCAAGGCGAGCTATTCCATTAATAGAAATCAGTAGGGGGTTCCTATCGCTTCTCTTTCAGCGAGGATTTTCATGCTGACTTCATGCCTATTACGGTTGAGCAAGGAAGCTCCTTATTTGCTTGTATCAGCAAGTCATGAAATAGATGCGCTTCAAAATGCTTGTCCCCTGAGGTCCTTGCCCTTCATGGGGCATCAGCTATAGCTCTCCAGATTCAAGAGGGTACGAACCGAAGATCAAGGATTTGTGCTTCAAGGGAGTTGGGAGAAACGGGGGGGGGGGCAGGGAGTTGTCATCCCACAAGCAATTTTGAGCCACAGCAGCAGTTTCATTAAAGCCGTGTCTCCATGAAGATATTTTACCTCCTTTGATCAGTGCGCTGTTATTTTACACGCTGCGCTGCCATATCTAAATAATTCATAATTTCTCAGGGGTGGGTGAGTGGATGGGTGCTTCTCTGCTCCTATTGCAGGGCTTGGGCAAGATAATCATACAGAAGAAACTGCGGGGAAACTCCAGTTTGAGAGAGGAAAGGTTACATGAGATATTGTCTTGGGTTAAAGACGGGGTCATCTTTTTTTTGCCAAGGTACGGCGTTTTCTACTTTTGCAGAGGAAAACGGGGCCTGTGCCGTACTGCCCTCCCAGGTGCCTTTTAACAGAGCCAGTTATAGAATGGTGGTAGAGGGTGGTAGAGCAGGGGTGAAATGCTCCCGGTTCGGACTGGATCGCCCGATCCAGTAGCGATGGAGATGGGTAGTTTGGAGAACTGGTAGCAAAAATCCCTGCCCCACCCCCATTGCCCAGCTGAGCCGCACAATCATCAGAGGCTTTTTTTTTAACTTTTAAAAGAATTTTTTCTACAACCTCTTCAGCCAAAAAATGCTTTTAAAAGTTTAAAACAAAAAAGGCTCTGATGATCATGTGGCTCAGCTGGGATCGTCAAAGGCTTCTTTTAAATACCTCTGACGATCCAAGCTGAGTTGCCTGATCGGCAGAGGCATTTAAAAGAAAAAAAGCCTCTGCCGATCAGGCAACTCACCTGGGATCGTCAGAGCCTTTTGAAAGCATTTTTTTACAACCTCTTCGCCGAGCTCAACTACAACCTTTTTATTTCTTAGCTGTAAACAAGAAGGTGTGGAGTAGGAGTTGCCACCGTTCAGTGGGTTTGCACAAGAGCAGCCAAGTTTCCAGCTGCCTTCCAATTTTGCCAACCTTGACCGGTGAAATGTCAAAAAAAAAAAACAACAACCCGTCTTTGCGGCCTTTTGTGAAAATAAACGGTCGGGTATGTTTTTGCCAGGAAAACTACATGGACCTCAGAATTCAAGCTTAATTTGAAGAGATTAGAAAACAGGGATTATTTACACAGGGGAAAACCACAGCAAAATGCTAGTTTCGTTCTTAAAGAAAATTAAATCCATCTCTGGGATTCTGAGATCACTGAAATAATAGTTGTGTGTGGGTGTGGGTGTGTTTGTCTCTCTCTCTCTCTGTGTGTTTATGTGTCACAAAGAGGCTGCAGGGAATAATCTCCTATGGCCCACTTCTTAATAGACAGCTCCTGTCAGCTTCTCTGAAGCTTATTTGAAGCTTAAAAAAAAACAAAGTAGAAGCCATTTCAGTTTGTTAAAGCAGTTAGATCATCAATGTCACTACTGCCATGATATCATCTCTGAAGCCAGCAAATTCATGGCCAGACTACAGAGTTTAATGTTTTCTTCTCTCTTCCATAAAACAGAAAATTTCCAGCCAGAGTCCACTGGAGATGGATGGTTAGAATAGAATAGAATAGAATAGAATAGAATAGAATAGAATAGAATAGAATAGAATAGAATAGAATAGAATAGAATAGAATAAGAGTTGGAAGGGACCTCGGAGGTCTTCTAGTCCAACCCCCTGCTTAGGCAGGAAACCCTATACCATTTCAGACAAATGGTTATCCAACATCATCTTAAAAACTTCCAGTGTTAGAGCATTCACAACTTCTGGAGGCAAGTCATCCCACTGATTAATTGTTCTAACTCTCAGGAAATTTCACCTTAGTTCTAAGTTGCTTCTCTCCTTGATTAGTTCCCACACATTGCTTCTTGTTCTACCCTCAGGTGCTTTAGAGAATAGTTTGACTCCCTCTTCTTTGTGGCAACCCTTGAGATATTGGAACACTGCTATCATGTCTCCCCTAATCCTTTTCATTAAACTAGATATACCCAGTTCCTGCAACCATTCTTCATATGTTTTAGCCTCCAATCCCCTAATCTTGGTTGCTCTTCTCTGCACTCTTTCTAGAGTCTCTGCATCTTTTTTACATCGTGGCGACAAAAACTGAATGCCATATTCCAAGTGTGGCCTTACCAAGGCATTATAAAGTAGCATGAACACTTCACGTGATCTCGATTCTATCCCTCTGTTTACGCAGCCTAGAACTGTGTTGGCTTTTTTGGCACACTGCACACTGCTGGCTCATATTTAAATGGTTGTCCACTAGGACTCCAAAATCCCTCTCACAGTTACTACTATTGAGCAAGGTTCCACATATACAGTTAATAAATTTAAATTTGTATTGAGAATTCCCAAAACTTGGTGCTGCCATTATATGACATCTATTGATTCTCCTTCTCCTCAAAAATGCACTTTGTCCACAACTTATTTATTTTTGCTCGTCTTTCTCTTAGGTGGAGATGAAACAAGAGGCATCTCCATTCTTCCCCAAAGTTTGAAAATCCTGTTCTCATATAATAGTACGTTTTTACACCCCTGGACTCTTAATATTGATTCTGAACATAGCAGTCAAGTCTCTTTCTGTGCAACTTAACTAATGCCCTCATTCCTCCACTTTCTAGCTACAGGTAAAAGGTAAAGGAGTCCCTGTGGATTTTATTCTGCTAGTTGCTGCTGATTTTAGGAGTCAGTACTCATCTCTTATTCAAGAGAGCCAGCATTGTCCAAAGACATTTCTGCTGTGGTCATGTGGCCAGCATGACATCACGGAGCACTGTTACCTTTCCACCAAAGTGGGAAGTCAGGTTGAAAGCCGGTAGTTCGAGACCCGCACACCACATGATGGAGTGAGCTCCTGTCCTCGCCCAGCTCCTGCCAACCTAGCAGTTCTAAAGATGCGAGTAGATAAATAGGTACCACTTCAGTGGGAAGGTAACAGTGCTCTAGTTAACAGGAGGGAAACCCAAAAATTTGGAAATGCCCAGAAATGGTTGAAATTCTACTTCATTGGCCAAAGCTCTGAAAATCCTATTTTGAAAGAATAGTAGGTATTCCAGATTTTTGGACAGACTGAAGTTCTGACTTCATGCCAGACCAAAGGAAGAACCAAATGCGCTGAAGAGATTTCCACCAACTCATCCTCCTGAGTAAGACATAGCAATAGAAAAAAAAAATATTGTATGTAACTTTTTAAAAAATCTCTTCCTCATCAGAATGAGCCACTTATTTCCCTCTTCTTCCCCTAAAATATTTTAAATAGCCTTCTATCTGCTATGATAATTTTAAAAATGGAGTTGCAATTTTTTCCGTTCGTCTGACTCCTAACTTGTCCTAACAATCCTACTGAACAGACCTCCGTTGTGGTCCATTTTCTCACCGCAATCAGTGTCAGTATTTGGTTGACATTGTCCGTCTGGCTGTGATAATGGCACAAATCCATAGGAGAGTATCTACCTCACTGGAGACCTGTTTGCTCTTGATTAGCTCCCTGGCTGTCTCTGAGTTGAGGCTTTGTCTCTGTAAGACTTAAACATGAACTGTTGACATTCCAGAGTTCTCATCTCATCACTTTAGTTCCTCTCCATTACCCTTATGTATTTTCAGTTTTGCTTCCAGCTTCGCCCTGGCCTTTTTTCCAGTTTTTTTTTTACTCATTCTCCAAGATCTAAGGGGTACTGTGCAGCACAGCTTTTGCAGTGATTTGGGAAGGAATCTGGAGTTTGTGAGCAAATTTAAATGCAGCATAAAAGTTCTAGAAACTAGTCAAATTCCTGTAGAAAGGGCAGGCATTAGGGAGCTACAGCAAATATTATATTATATACCGGTGCATATATGTATATAGGTACATAGGGATGCGGTGCCTCAGTGGCTAAGATGCTGAGCTTGTCGATCAAAAGGTCGGCAGTTCAGCGGTTCGAATCCCTAGTGCCGCATAACGGGGTGAGCTCCCGTGACTTGTCCCAGCTTCTGCCAACCTAGCAGTTCGAAAGCAGGTAAAAAATGCAAGTAGAAAAATAGGGACCACCTTTGGTGGGAAGGTAACTGCGTTCCGTGTGCCTTTGGCGTTGAGTCATGCCGGCCACATGACCACGGAAACGTCTTTGGACAGCACTGGCTCTTCGGCTTTGAAACGGAGATGAGCACCGCTCCCTAGAGTCAGGAACGACTAGCACATATGTGCAAGGGGAACCTTTACCTTTATCTATCTATCTATGTATGTATGTGTATGTGTGTGTGTGTATTTTTATTTAAAAGTTTTAAACAAGTATAAAAATTGATGCAAACTAATATGAAGTAAGGGGGGGGAACAAAGCATTTTTTTTAAGAGACAAAAAGAGAATGTTGAAGAAAAATAGAAGGAAATTGTATATTTCCTTAAGGGTTTTATTGATTGAGGTTCTTTAGGCATCAACAATTCCAAAATCACAGGCAAGAAAGGCTTCATAATTTTTAGAGTGACTAGGCACTTTATTGAGAAATTAAATTTCTCCATAAAGAAATTTAACCTACCCTGTTTACCCAAAAATAAGACATCCCCTGATAATAAGTCCAATTGGGCTTTTGAGCACATGCACTAAAATAACCCTCCCCCCCCAAAAATAAGCCCTCCCCGAAAATATTTAAATGCAGAGCTGGAAATCAGGTAAGATGGCAAGAGGAGCCCCGTCTTGCTCCATGCGCCCCAAAATAATAAGACCTCCCCAAAAATAAGGCCAAGCGCTTATTTCAGGGTTCAAAAAAATATAAGACAGGGTCTTATTTACGGAGAAACTCGAAATTCTCCAAAGCATAACAAGAAGTAATGGATGGAAACTTATCAAGGAGAGAAGCAAGCTAGAACTAAGGAGAAATTTCCTGACAGTGAGAACAATTAAGGGTTGGACAGTGGAACAGCTTGCCTCCAGAAGCAAGCAGAACCTCCACTGGAGGTTTTCAAAAAAAGATTGGACAGCCATTTGTTTGGAATGGTATAGGGTCTCCTGCTTGAGCAGGGGGTTGGACTAGAAGACCTCCAAGGTCCCTTCCAACTCCATTATTCTATATTTCCACATGGAACCTTTGTTCAGCATCAGCTCCAAGTTTTGTGGATTCCTACACTATCGTAGCTGCTCATCAGATGAACTGATTTATTTTTGACTCAGCTGTGATACATCTCCAGTTGCGTTTTAAGTGATTTTCCTTTCTCTCTGCTGAAGCTCTGTGGAGAACTTGTGAAACATTCCAGTTACCTGCCTCCCACCTCCTGGACTCAACTCAGCTTTGCTTTCTCCTCCTCCGTAGGGAATCAATCGTTGGAGCACTTTACTGAAATGTTACTACCGTATTTTTCGGAGGATAAGACGCACCGGAGTATAAGACGCACCTTGGTTTTTGGGGAGGAAAATAAGAAAAAAGCTGATTGGCGGGAGGATCGGCCTCCTGGAATACCCCCAATCAACTGTTCCCAGAGATAAATTTTAGCAACAGGTTCCTTGGTTGTGAGCTCTGTGCCTTGCCTTTTTTCCTGTCTCTGGAACTTCTGAAACTCTGTTTCAAGAAAAACTTTTTTTTCTGCCTCCGAAAGCCTCCGAAACAGAGCTTCAGGGGAAAAGCCTTTTTTTCTGAAGCTTCTTTCAGAGGCTTTTTTTTCTGAAGCTTCTTTCAGAGGCTTTTATTCTGAAGGACTATGGTATGTAGATTAACCTCTTCCAATCTGTTGGTTATTGTGTCATTCTCCAGATTTGTTAACATAGTTTGGTTAGAACCTTTACTGATTCTTCTTTTGTTGCTTGCCATATTATTTTAGATAAAATCCTTTCAGAGGCTTTTTTTTGAAGCTTCTTTCAGAGGCTTCTTTCAGCCTCTGAAATCTCCATTTGGGAGGCTGCGCGGGGCTACATTCAGAGTATAAGACGCACCCAGATTTTCACCCTCTTTTTTTGGGGGGGGAAGATGCATCTTATACTCTGAAAAATGTGGTATTTTGTTTTTCACCGCTCTTTAAATTTTTACAAAATGTTTAGCAGCCTTCTTCCCCCTTCTTTATGCTTGAGAAAGGGCAAGAGAGGAAAGAAAAACAGGAAGGAAGAGGTAGGCACTGATTGAAAGGGGTGCTTTGAGCATCTGCAGTGATGGAAAGAGTCATGGGTTGCCTTCTGACTGCTTTTCCGGACTTGGAGGAATAAAAACGGAGCAATGTGGAACTGATCTGTCCCCGTCCACACACACACACAAACACAGCCAGCCGAGGGTTAAGAAAGTACTTGGCACGCACACAGGTCGTTATCTCAAACTTGGCAGCAATATAATCACCGTCTGCCAAGAGCTTTTACTGCAACAGATAACATAAAATTACATACGCATTGCAAATAGTCCAGCAAAACAAAATCCCTTTCGGCAGCTTCAGACGTGGTTCAAGTGACTAGCCAAAGTTCGTTTTTGTTCATCACGGAGTTTTACCAGCCACCACCCTCTCTTATATAATCTCTGGGGTGTGGTCCAGTGACTCAGTTCTAATCCCTAGCACGCCTCCTTAACTGCTGCAACCGTTTATCACACCTTCGTTGGCATGCATCCAGGAATGACAGCTCTCGCTCTCATCCGAGACACCTGGCTCCTGGCTAATCTCCTCTCCCTCGGCCAGCACCTGAAACAATGCCAGAGGGGAGGGGCCTGGAGAGGGAGGCCTGGCTGACTCCTCTTCCTCATGTTTGGAGCTTTCTTCCTCCGATGAGATAGGCTCAGAAGGCGGGGCCACAACAAGAACTGCTAAAAGTCTCTGTGTCTTGATAAGGGAGGATAATTTATAGTTTGGGGCTGAAATTAGGGATCTTTGGTGCTCTCTGAGCTTGGTTGTCATTATTATTATTTTGTAGACATTTCATTACCCAACTAGGTAACATTATCAGTGCTAAAAGGGAGTGGGGTGTGTGGAGAGGAAGAGGAGGAAGACTAGTGGTTCTTGGCAGGGGTGGGCTTCAAAGATTTTAGCAAAGGATTCTCTGCCTGGTTGCTGGGTGGGCGTGGCCTAGCCGGACTCCTGCACCATGGCAGCGGGGGTGGTTTTGCCCTCCCCAGGCTCCGGAGGCTTTCCTTGAGCCTCCAGGAGGGTGAAAACAGCCTCCCGCAGCCCTCCGGATGCCCTCCGGAAGTCAGAAACGGCCCCATTTCCGGCTTTCCCAAACTTCTGCCTCCGTGCATGCTCTGCACTTACCTGCATCAAAAACAGGCCGCATGGGGACTCCTGGGAGGGGCGGGAGGGGCAGGAGGGGCCAGCCAGGAGTGGGACTTGGGGGTTCTCCAAACTGGACAGAATCTTAGCTAGAGGTTCTCCTGAACCCCTGCGAACCCCACAGCAGCCCACCCCTGGTTCTTGGTACTCTCTCAGCTTGATGCTTTTCTTGCAAACATTTCATTACCCAACCAGGTAACATCATCAGTGTTAGAAGAGAGGAGGAAAGGAGGAAAGGAGGAAAAGGACTACTATGGTCATTTTCTTGCAGATGTTTCATGCCCTTATCTCGGTGTCTTCTTACCTTATTTTTTGAACTTTGTCACCTGAAGTTCTTGCATCCCCCACTATCACAAGGCATTAGCAGAGCCCTCTTAAATCATGCTTTGGGAGGAGAAAGTATGAAGGGAAGATTGATTCAGGATGTTGGGATGTGGTGTAAGATAGAAGTGGCAGCCGTCACAGGTTGTACTGCAGGTAGTCCTCGACTTAAGGCCACAATGGAGCCCCAAATTTATCTCGCTAAGTGAGACCGTTGTTAAGTGAGTTGTACCCCATTCGTCGACCTTTTTTTTTTTCTTCTTAATTTGATTTATATGCCGCCCTTCTCCGGAGACTCAGGGCGGCTTACAGTGCATTAAACAATAACCTTCATACTTTTGTATATTTTATACAAAGTCAGCTTATTGCCCCCACAAACTGGGTCCTCAATTTACCTACCTTAGAAAGGATGGAAGGCTGAGTTGACCTTGAGCCTTGGTGAGATTCAAACTTACTTTTAATTGCAGACAGCTGGTGTTAAATTACAGTGCTTAGTCTGCAGAGCTATCCAGGCTCCTTGTTGTTAAGTGAATCGCTGCAGTTGTGAAGTTAGTAACACGGTTGTTAAGTGAATCTGACTTCCCCATTGTCTTTGCCTGTCAGAAGGTCACAAAACAAGATCACATGACTCCCGGGATACTGCAACCGTCATAAATACATGCCAGTTGCCAAGCGCCCAAATTTTGATCACATGACCTTGGGGATGCCGCAATAGTCATAAGTGTGGAAAAATGATCACTTTTTTTCAGTGGCGTTGTAATTTCAGTCACTAAACAAATGGTTGCAAGTCGAGAACTACCTGTATTAGGAAAATAATCTTCGAACTGTCATCTTCTTGGAGATTAGATTAGCCCCAATCCTTTTCTACGGCTTTGAAGAATGGAAAGTGTCAGGCCTGGAAGCCATCTTTTACATTGGATCTTCAGGCCTGCCACATTTACTACTGTGGGAACCTGGGAGGGGGGATTGAATGGAGCCAGGGTGATATGTAGTCATAATAACATTCCTTTCTCAGAGAGTCAAGGACATCTTGCCCTGCACCTGGATGGTTGGAACTGGGAGGCATCTCCAGCTGGGATGGTGCTTTGATTGGACCATGTGATGCACTTGTGGGTGTTGGGCAGGGACTTGGTCTTTCCTATGGGTGGGGAAAACCTGGAAACTTTCAGATTCGGGTTTTCCCAGATGTGCCAATATGACACATCTAATAAAATGGAACTTTGAGGAACTTCAAGCCTTCTTTCGGTGGGGGTGTTATTTGGAACCCTGAGATTCTGGGCATGTCATTTGTGACATTGGTGCTACGGCATTATGACACATCTGATGTTGACCCTCCCTCAGTTAGGTAAAGGTGAGTCTCATTTTAGAACAAAAACAAGACCGTCAGTAGTGGGTTTCACTTATCTTTGCTACCGGTTTGGAAGTGTGAACACACGCATGTGCGTGCTCACTTCACTCACATGCAGCACTTCTACACATGCGCAGAGCATCAGTGATGACGTCTGGACGGGTTTTTTTTTTTTTTTTTAATTTGATTTATATGCCGCCCTTCTCCGGAGACTCAGGGCGGCTTACAATGTGCTCAGCAATAGCCTTCATCCTTTTGTATATTTATACAAAGTCAGCTTATTGCCCCCACAACTGGGTCCTCAATTTACCTACCTTAGAAAGGATGGAAGGCTAAGTCAACCTTGAGCCTTGGCGAGATTCGAACCTGCAGTAATTGCAGGCATCTGGTCTTAATAACCAGCTTAATAACAGGGTGCCTTAGACCACTGTACTACCAAGGCTCTTTTGTGGGCGGAGCTTCCCGCCACCGCTGCTACCGGTTCACCCAAACCGGGGCGAACTGGTAAAAACCCACCCCTGAAGACTGTCCTTCACCTGACATTCTAAAGATGACCAGAACTCTATTATTTTTCTCAGCCACGAGACAGCAAACCATGGAGATGCTATTAAAAACATAACATTCAATTGACCTTTTGCTTATCTATAAATGTAGAATGAGCTGTGTAGACCGGTATCGTTGGTTCGCCGGGGAAATCATCGCATGGAAATTTATTTCCTCGCACTTGCTGTAAAAAATAAATTGCTCCCCGGAAAGCATGAGAGATGTGAATGCCACGTTCGTCTGTGGCCACCACCCAATAATAAGATTATTATGGAAGAGAGGCTGGCTGCCTCCCCCCCCGACTTCCCCAGGGAACCATAATTGCGTGGCTGCGTTATCAAATTTTCTGTCATCAAATTGCCACATGGGCATTCGGAGTAGGAGAAGGATCGCGTGCTTTAAGCTTGGCGGCTCATGATTTAAGAAGCTTACATTCTCTGATTCATGGATCGCATTAAGGGATGGTTTGTTAAGCCATAGTTTAGGGGATAAAATACAAATGTCTGGATGGTAAAACACACAAACACAAACACACATACACTGAACCGCACATAGCAATATACAGTGTTATAAATTCGATGTCTTACGAAAGCATGTGTGGGTCTTAGGTTGCCAGCACTCCCCAATGTGAGCCAACATATTCTTCTAAACCTCTTTCTGTAGACTCTAGCAAGCAAGGGACAACAAAACTACACTGTGTTGTCTGCTTGTTTAACCTTCCGGTTGTTTTGAGATGCTAATTCTGAGTTCAGTGTTATGAGATGCAAAAATATAAACTTCCTTTCTTCACAATATATAAAGGTAAAGGTTCCCCTCGCACATATGTGCTACTCGTTCCTGACTCTAGGGGACGGTGCTCATCTCTGTTTCAAAGCCGAAGAGCCAGCGCTGTCCAAAGACGTTTCTGTGGTCATGTGGCCGGCATGACTAAATGCCAAAGGTGCACGGAACGCTGTTACCTTCCCCCCAAAGGTGGTCCCTATTTTTCTACTTGCGTTTTTTACGTGCTTTCGAACTGCTAGGTTGGCAGAAGCTGGGACATGTAATGGGAGCTCCCCCATTATATGGCACTAGGGATTCGAACCGCTGAACTGCCGACCTTTTGATTGACAAGCTCAGCATCTTAGCCACTAAGCCACTGCATCCCCCAATATATATTCACAAGATATATCTACCTCAATTTTCTAACTGATTGATCAACTTTTGTTTGTTGATTGCACTTCTATTCTGTTTTCCCTCGATTGCTGCCCACGGTGGCAGCAGAAATACAAAATAAATAACATATTTATGCTATATTGAATCAATTAATTTGGAGTCTTCTACTGTCTGGTTTAAATTGTAAGCCACTTCCATCTTTCCGAATCAACAGGTATTTGCTTGTTCTTTTGTCGGCCTTAAGAGGCACCCAGAGAGCCATATGGTCTGGTTCAAGGGTATCCAACCCCAGATCCATGGACCACCACAGAGCCACGGCATGCCAGAAACCAGGTCGCATAAACAAGCGAAGCCCAATCCACAGGATGCAGCCAACATGCCAAACCACACCCCTTCCGATCCATGGAAAAATCTCTCTCCACAGAACTGGTTCCTGGTGTCCAAAACGTTGGGGGCCATTGGTCTAGGGCAGGGGTGTCAAACTTAAAGCCTGCCGGCCAGATCTGGCCCATGATGTGGTTGGATCCAGCCACTGGGGACATCCTGAAAAATGTAAGGGGCCAGCCTGCTTCGTTTCAGCCCAGTCTACTTGCATCACTTTGGCCCGGTCTACCCAGTGCGAAGAGGAAATATCGGGCCAGCATGGCTTCAGCCCGGTCTACCCAATGCGAAAAGGAAACATGCCAGCAGTTTGGGGAATGGCGTCAAGCTGGCCACACCCACCCAGTTGGTCATGCCCAGTGAGTGGCATCAAGCTGGCCATGTCCAACCAGCTGGCCACACCCACTCAGTCGGTCCCGCCCAGCGAGTGGCATCAAGCTGGCCACGTCCACTCAGTTGGCCATGCCCACCCAGCTGGCCACACCCACCCAGTCGGTCATGCCCAGTGAGTGGCATCAAGCTGGCCACATCCACCCAGCTGGCCACACCCACCCAATCAGTCATGCCCAGTGAGTGGCATCAAGCTGGCCATGCCCACCCAGTCAACCACACCCTCCTAGTTAGCCACACTTTCCTAGTCAGCCATGCCCTCTTAGTCAGCCACACCTTCCCCGGCTCCCCGAGGTCAACCCCAGCCCTGATGTGGTCCTCAATGAAATTGAATTGGATACCCCTGGTCTAGTGGTTAAGGCATCAGGCCAGAAACTAGGAGCCTTGGAGTTCTAGGCCTGGGTTAGGCATGAAACCAGCTGGATGACCTTGGGCAAAAAACATTGCCATGAACACTGAAGGACTTGTCCAGGCAGTCACTAGGGATCAACATTGACTCAAAGGCATGCGCTCACACCCAAAAAGAGACACCTGGTCAATATGGGCAGAGTGATTCTACCTTGGGAATCTCTGCTTTTTTCCTTGCCTGCTTTGTTCCTTCACAGGTTGAGGAGGAGGAGAAATTCTGTCCGATGCAGATAGTACCAGATTGACGAAAGCTGCTTTGTATCTAGAAATCCAGTTGTGTCTTTTATTTTTCCTTTTATGAGCTAACTGGCTGCCTCTTCGACAAGTCTTATGTTTTGGAGCATGAGGTCACCTCTGGAGAAGAGCCAAGGCAATTAGATTAATCCGATGGTCATCGGAGCAAGCGTTAAGCTGTCTTTTTGGTGAAGGATCAGGTTCTAGGGATCTTACTTTTCCTGTTGTTTTTTTTAAGGATCCGCTTATCTCCTACTATACACATTTCCAGATACCCTCACATGGAATGGAAGAAGCGAAGCCATCAGAGATACAAATGAAAGCATTTGTGTGTGTGTGTGTGTGTGTTAAGTTGCCAGCACTCCCAAATGTGAATCAACATATTTTTTTCCAAACCTTTCTGTAGACTCTAGCAAACAAGGAATCACAAAATCATGCTGGCTTGTCTGCTTGATTAACCTTCTGGTTATTTTGAGATGCTAATTCTGAGTCAGGTTGAGCAACCAATCTTGTTTCCCAGTTCACATGATGTTACCTTGCCTAAAGCAACCATTGCTATCTCAAGACCATCAAATCCCACCTCCAAACTTTTTCCCATACAGCAATACCACTTAGACTTAGATATAGTGTTTTTCAGTAGGTCTCCTTCTAAACAAAACATTGAATACAGTCATTTAATTATTATACTTTTCCAAGAATTCTTATGAAGCCTATGTAGAGCCCTCCCATTCTCTTGAAAATACAGGTGATGCTAGAGGATGAGTCAGGTGCAAAAGATCAGGTCCACGCATGAAAGTCCAATTGAACTGATTTATTGCTAATGTCATGCCCCAGCATATAACTTTTATATACTGTTGTTGCTCTCTAGCTTCATCTAGTGGCCGGAGAGACAAATACCAAATATATTGTTTGAATCATTCTGCACTCTCAAACCAAGTGCATGCTGGGAAGCCAGACTCCATTTTCCTTTAGCATTTGGAGTAGGCAGAAGCACAAAGAAGAATCCATCTTAACCTGTGGTACATGGTCATCCTAGGACCATGATGGCAAACCTATGGCACGCATGCCACAGGTGGCACATGGAGCCATATCTGTGGGCATGCGAGCATTGCCCTAGTTCAGCTCCGGTGCCAACTGATTTTCGGGCCTTCCTGAAAGTTGGGAAACAGGCTGTTTCTAGCCTCCAGAGGGCCTCTGGGGGGGGGGAGGCCGATGTCGCCCTTCCCAGGCTCCTAGAAAGCATCTGGAGCCTGGGGGAGGGCGAAAAAATGGGCCTACCAGGCCCACCGTGCCATCACGTGCTAAAAGCAGGGGGAGCACGGGGGGGTCGCACATGCGTGCGCGGGGGGGATGGGGCGCATTGAATTATGGGTGTGGGCACACATACGTGTGACCCCCCCCCCATGTTCCCCCCCCCTTTGGCATGCGATGGCAAAAAGATCACTGTCCTAGGACAAGCTCACATCCCACAGACAGAGCATCGCAGGTGAGATTTAAATTGCTTGTATTTATTAACTGTTATGTTCAGCAGTAACTCAATACTGTCTATCTTGTATTTGGTTCCCATCATATGTATCCCTATTTTCCGCAGTTTCACCATATCCTGTTCTTTCAGTAAAGCATCCAGATCTACATACACAGTCTGTTTTATTGGAGGATAGGTGGGTTTAGCTGTGTGTCGAGCGGCACACAGACTTAACATGTAGTGAGGACAGAAGAGCTAACAGCCTATGGACATGAAATTTCTTTATTAACAATCAGCACCAGCTTGGAGTTTGATAAGGGCCAATGGAATTCAAGGGAGGTTGGACTTAGTTCGCTTGTGGCTATGTAGGGATTCTAGATTGATCCTTTTTTTAACTCTGCCCCCAGGTTCTGCCACTCCTTTTCCTACATCGTACTACTTTGCTTTTTTTATTGTTTAAAATAGATTTTAAAATGACTTGTTGGACATTAATCAAGGTGGCGTCTCCACCATCTATTCCATGTCTCAATACTCCTTCCACATATGTTGGATTTCAGCTCACACAATTAGTTGCTCCATGACTAAGTCAAGGATTAGGTCATTTAACCACTGTAGGATCTTCTAAACTTCTAGTCCCTTTGTTTATTCCCTCAAATTAACTTTTAGATCATTGGATCATCAGTACTGGGTATGTAGTCTTTAAATTGGTTTTCATTCTGCTGGAGCTACATAAATAAAATATGATCATTTCCCATGAGATTTCTTAAAGGGACATGAAGTTCCCCTTGTAAAAAAAATTGAAAATAATGTTTGTTGCCTACATATGCATAGTTAATTATTTAGGTGTGCTTGAAAGCCATACATTCACTTCCTTTCCCTTAGAATATTTGCTTCTCCCTTGTGGCTTAAACTGCCGGCATTTTTTACTATATCTTGATCAAAATGAAGTAGAACCCAGGGATTTTTAAAGGTATTATATTGTCCATGGATCATAGTCAGTTATCCCTCATGAAATACAATATAAACATTTAGATATAGCTATTTTGGAACAGCATTGCAATGTTGCAAAGATTTCTTTTTAAAAGCCGGTGTTTTTCCACCCGATTCCTATTCAGTGATGAAATTTCCTTGAAGCTTGATTACACAGTTCTTTAAAAAAGCATCCCAGGATTTTGGTGATTTGTCTAAAAACAGCTTTCACACATCAGTGACTTTCCTTTCTTCTTTAAATGAAATAGTCAAGTTCAGATGTTGTTTGAAAAGGAAGCTTCTGTCATTTACTCCAGCAATGATGTAACAGCCTACCTGATAATTACCTTGTGACAAAGCTCCTCCAAAAATTAAAAAAGAAAGAAGATTGTATATATATATATCTGTAGAAGACAGCAGAGATATAAAGTTCTAGGCTAGGCAGAGATAAAATTATCACCGATTAAATTAATTGCTTCTATAAATGAAATAAAATGAGTGGGTTTTTAGAGAGTAAGGCAAGGAGCACAAAAAATAAGCTGAGTCCTGGTCATATTCTCTCATTTAGAATATAATAGAATAACAGAGTTGGAAGGGACCTTGGAGGTCTTCTAGTCCAACCCCTGCTTGTTTAGGCAGGAAACCTTACACCACTTCAGACAAATGGTTATCCAACATATTCTTAAAAATTTCCAGTGTTGGAACATTCACAACTTCTGGAGGCAAGTTGTCCCACTGATGAATTGTTCTAATTTACTTTTTTACTGTAAAAATGTGTATGATAAGTGAAGTTGGGGAAAGCCTAAAACAGTATCATGTGGAGGACAGCAGCAGCAGGAGGAAGAGGAAGAGGAGGAGGAGGAAAAAGAGAAAGAAAAACAGAAGGAGATGGACAAGGAAGAAGAGGAGACAAGGTGAAGCAGGATGAGGATTGGGAAGATGAAGAAGATAATGGGAAATGGGGGAGAAGGAGAAAGAGAAGGACACAAGGAAAAGAAGGAGATGGCTATCTAGATTGAGGAGAAGGAGAAGTGATGGGGAGAAGAAGACAAAAAAGTAGACAAGGAGAAGAAGGAGAGGGAGATTTAGATGGAGAAGGAAAAGGAAAAGGAGAAGGAATGGGGAACGGCGGAGGAGAAGAAAGAAGTGGACAAGGAGAAGAAGGAGAAGGAAAAAGAAAAGGAAAAAGAGAAGGAGACAAGAAGGAGATGAAGAAAGAAAAGGTGATGGAGGAGGAGGAGGAGGAGGAGGAGGAGGAGGAGGAGGAGGAGGAGGAGGAGGAGGAGGAGGAGGAGGAGGAGGAGGTGGAAATGGAAGGAGAGAGGAACAGAGATAGGGAGCAGCAGGATGGCAAACCATCTAATCAGGAAAGTGATCCAGGCAGTTCCAGACGCCCATAATTTCCAGACCTCTTTTGTGTGGAAGAAAACCATCCAGCATTTCAAATCTCGATAACTGAAACTGAAGCTACCATGAAGGCGAATGAGACGAATGCCTGAGACAGAAGAACATTTTGGGGCTGGGCAATGAGGGTGAAACACAAAAAGATGAGGTATAAAAATCGACTCCCTCATTGAGTCTGCTGCCTCAGGGCACTGAAGAATATGGTGGTGCTTGAGAAAAGCTTCATTTTCAATCCAGTCAACATCTCTCTTTCAAAATGGAGAGGGAATGCCTTGGAGAGTGATATACCTTCAGATGGTTTTGTTATAAAACATCTCAGTTTTCACAGTAAAGATTATTGCCTATGTCTAGTTCATGTCTAATTTAATGAAATGTCTGGTCTAATGAAAAGGAGAATTAGGGGAGGCATGTTAGCAGCCTTCCAATATTTGAGGGGCTGCCACAAAGAAAAGAGGGAGTCAAACTATTCTCCAAAGCACCAGAAGGCAAAACAAGAAGCAATGGATGGAAACTAATCAAAGAGAGAAGCAACCTAGAACTAATGAGAAATTTCCTGACAGTTAGAACAATTAACCAGTGAAACAACTTGCCTCCAGAAGTTGTGGGTGCTCCAACAGTGGACATTTTCAAAAAGAAATTGGAGAAGCATATGTCCGAAATGGTATAGGGTTTCCTGCTTAAGCAGAGGGTTGGACTAAAAGACCACCAAGGACCCTTCCAACTCTGTTATTCTGCTTGAATTCTTCCACTACCCCATAGCATCCAACAACGTCTCCTATCTGACTGTTGTATGGTATTCTTTTATTCTGTAGTTGTGTCTTCTTTGTGAAGCAGTTGTATTCTCAAATTTACAAGCGTATATGATCCGGCCCATGTTTCCAACTAATGTCACATATCTCAGTCGTTTCGTATAAGGTAAAGGTAAAGGTTCCCCTCGTACATATGTGCTAGTCGTTCCCGACTCTAGGGGGCAGTGCTCATCTCCGTTTCAAAGCCGAAGAGCCAGCGCTGTCCGAAGATGTCTCCATGGTCATATGTCTGGAATGACTCAACACCAAAGGCGCACAGAACGCTGTTACCTTCCCACCAAAGGGGGTCCCTATTTTTCTACTTGCATTTTTTACGTGCGTTCGAACTGCTAGGTTGGCAGAAGCTGGGACAAGGAATGGGAGCTCACCCCGTTATGCAGTACTAGGGATTCAAACCGCTGAACTGCCGACCTTTCTATCGACAAGCTCAGAGTCTTAGCCACTGAGCCACCATGCCCCTGTCATTTCATATACTCCCTAGTATAAAATAGCAGCTATCCAAACACAACCAACAAACTTTGCTAATAGCAAATAACGTTTTCGTGTTAATGATGAAAGACTAATCTTTTGAATTAGTCTTTGGTGAAAAATGGAGAAGTTGGTTGCTGCGGAAAGAGATGGCCTACGGACACACGCTGTTGGCAAATAAAGTCAACTTAATTGTGTATTTGAGTGTATTTAAGCCCTTTTTTCATTTTAGAGAGATTGGCAAGGGAGTTTCCTACTGCAATCTGATCTTTAGAAAAATAGGGGGGGGGGGGAAATGCCATCCCAGAGTTAGATGGAAAGAATGGCCTGTTTGTGGGTTTGTTTGTTTTTTTTAATCTTGTAAAATTAATTGCAGAATGATACATTTCCTGGTTCTTGGCAAGAGCAGATAAGTATGTTTGTTTGTCTCTTCATCCAGGGAGGGTGTCAGTTTGTTGAAAGGGTAATTTAATGTTATTGCTAATTTTCTTTCTAGTTCTCTCCATTCCCTAATCTCTTGCATGTTTTCCTTTTCCAACTGATGTTGAACGTTTAATGACCAGTGAGAATACTCAGGCCTCTTTAGAATTTTTTTTCAGAATTAACTGGACTGTAGAGTGATGTTTAGAATAATAAATGCCAGCTATTTATGCTTCTTTCCTATCAGCATTTCACACAGCTGAGTCCAGTTGGAATATAAGAAAAATTGAAATTTACCCACTAGAAGTGGAAAGGGAGATGATTACCCACCTATTTTTTCATTGTTGTTGTTGTTGATTTGTGTGTTTATTAAAGGCAAGCCGAATTTTTAATTCCAATTTGACCTTTAATCCCCTCTCCGTGAATACAGCCACCTTCGATCTTTATTACATTTCTGATAATTACTTTTATTTCATTAAAAAAAAAATCCCCAAACAATTTGTAATGCAATCAAGAAATGCGGACCAGTCCATCGATATGTTGTGAAACTTAGGATCAGGTAATCAGATCTGTCGGGTTTGCTGATCTTGGATGTTCCAGTTTCTTTTTTTTTGTTGTTGTTCCAATTTCACTGTAGAAACAGTTCCTGGATTTGACTCACTCAAGTGACCAGAGACGCTATGTATTTTGAACATTTCCTCCCGAAGGACCAGCCCAAAGAGGTCCTGCCTTTTGTTACAATCTGGGAAGTCTTCCAACTGTCATTTAGATTTAATTTGGAACCTATTTCCAGATAGATAAAGGAAGAATGGAGGTGTCTCAATCACTTTCCTGAACTCTACAGGACACCAGAAAGGAAGAGGAGGAACCAGCGAGAGTTGATCTGGAAATCAACACCTACAAGATGAATAATGCAACCATTAACTATTTCCACAAGGGGATTTCTTCTCTTCTTTCCAGTTCATGCGTATGAGAGATGCTCAAAAAAATGCTGCTCTCTTATTCTGACTTTCGGTTTGATGGAAAATTGTGACTTTGGGGGAAGGCAGCTGTATCGGCCTGCCACAGGTTGCTGAGGGAGAGGGAATGCCCTCCCATGCTGAAATCACCTGAATATTTGCACCCCCGCCTTCCAAATTCTGTGTCTGAAAAAGTGAATAATATGAACGTCTTAATGATGTGGTCTTAAGGTAAAGGTTCCCCTCGCACATATGTGCTAGTCGTTCCCGACTCTAGGGGGTGCTGCTCATTTTCGTTTCAAAACCGAAGAGCCAGCGCTGTCCGAAGTCGTCTCCGTGGTCATGTGGCCGGCATGACTCTACGCCAAAGGCGCATGGAATGCCTTTGGCATTACCTTCCCACCAAAAATGGTCCCTATTTTTTCTACCTGCATTTTGTACGTGCTTTCGAACTGCTAGGTTGGCAGAAGTTGGGACAAGTAACGGGAGCTCACCCCGTTACGCGGCACTAGGGATTCGAACTGCTGAACTGATGACCTTTCAATCGACAAGCTCAGCATCTTAGCCAACTGAGCCACTGCATCCCTGATGTGGTCTTATGGTCCATCATTTATGCACCCTCATTGAACCAATGCAGTTCTTTATCCCAATTTAAATTTCCACTGAACTCTGAAACTAATTTTGTTGGCATGACATATTGTGTGGTGTTGGCATGACCATAGCAATAGCACTTAGACTTATATACCGCTTCATAGCGCTTTATAGCCCTCTCTCACCAGCCAATACAATACTATTTAGTTGTGTTGGCCTGAGTAACATGTCATGAGGATCAGAGGTGGGTTTCAGCAGGTTCTGACCAGTTCTGGAGAACTGGTAGTGGAAATTCTGAGTAGTTCGGAGAACCAGGAGTAAAAATTCTGACTGGCCCCGCCCCCATCTATTCTCTGCCTCCCGAGTCCCAGCTGATTGGGAGAAAATGGGGATTTTGCAGTATTCTTCCCATGGAGTGGAGTGGGAATGGGGATTTTACAGTATCCTTCCCCTGCCACGCCCACCAAGCCACACCCACAGAACCGGTAGTAAAAAAATTTCAAACCCACCACTGATGAGGATGTACCTGCACTGTATTTTGTTTTGTCCCAAGCCTACTGCATTCGAAGGAAGGAAGGAAGGAAGGAAGGAAGGAAGGAAGGAAGGAAGGAAGGAAGGAAGGAAAAAGCAAGCATGCATAAATAGTATAGCTAAATTTCAGCCAGCTTTTCAGATTTTGACAGGTGATATCAGGATCTCCCAAGCTGGGGCTTGGGGTGTGAAGGGGGCAGTGGCCATGGCCCAGAGCAATTTTCTGTTAGAGACAAAGATGTGTTTTTCAGGAAGACTGTTTTGCTGTACGCAGAGAACCTGGGAGATGAACCTTCAGGAAAATAGGCTAGAATTGTTAAATAAGAAAAGAGGACCAAACATTCCTTATGTCCTGAGAGAGACAAGATAGCATTCAGAAGAAGTTCAGACATGCTTTTCCCTGATTCACTGGAGTATAAGCACAATCAGGCTTGCAAGATTTGGTCATTATGGTTATCTCCATAATATACAATTCTAGTCTCTCAGTGGAGTCTGTTTTCTGATCTCATCTGATCTGATCTAGCAAATGCATCCTCCATTACCCCATCTGCTGGCTGGCTGGCTGGCTGGCTGGCTGGATGGAAGGAAGGAAGGAAGGAAGGAAGGAAGGAAGGAAGGAAGGAAAGGGAAGGGAAGGGAAGGGAAGGGAAGGGAAGGGAGGGAGGGAAGGAGGAAGGGAGGAAGGGGAAGGGAAGGGAGGGAGGGAGAGAGGAAGGAAGGAAGGAAGGAAGGGGAAAGGAAGGGAAGGGAGGGAGGGAAGAAGGAAGGAAGGAAGGAAGGAAGGAAGGAAGGAAGGAAGGAAGGAAGGAAGGAAGGCTTTTTGAAATCCAAATGATTTATCTTCTTGCCATATCTGATAATTTTTCTATACATCCCCATAGTTATATAACATACAGCTTTCCAAAGAATCCTAAATCTGCTGGAACAGTACTGGTCCATTATTTCACAGAGCAATAATATCTTGAAAGAGCAATCTTCTTTGGTGCTGCCAAAAGGATACTTCTAAAATTGCTTTTAAGAATCTGTCCCTTAAGATCTTTTAAAATAACCAACCTATCTACCGTGTGCAAAATAATATTGGGTCTTCGGCGTGACCGTCTGCAATATCCGAGCCGATCGGGAAAGACCAGATATACCGAGTCATATCAATGCACTAAAGTGCTCCGGAGATCCAGACCATCATCTGATCTTCATTTGTATTCCGAACAGCTGTTCCTTCTAGTTTGCAGAGATACAGCCCAGCAGAAGCTATTATACCTCTTCAATCAAACTGATTGCTCAAGGAGGCAGGGAATCTCGTCTGAGTTATGCTTTTACATGGCCAGAATCCATGATGCGCCTGAGAAAGCTTTTAAAACAGTCTTCGGTTTTTTTGTGTTATAATTATAAGTGACAAACGCTGATTTTCCTACAACCTGTGGGAGCAGGAGAGTGCTGCACTTGGACCTATTCTCCTCTGATATTTCTCCTGAGTTCGTTTGCAAATGCAAAATGTCATATTCTGAAAAACTGGGGATTATACAGGTCCACACTCAGAGGAGTTAAGTTTGTAAGTTCACTGCTAGGGGGTAAAGGCTGAACTTTCCTTCTTGTCTCCTTCCCTGTCTCCTGTGGCCAGTGGAGCTGGCAGAAGAGTCAGACAGTGAGAAGTTTGGGGAGGAACATGGGCCAGTCCTGGGGGCTGGGGAAAGCTCGGACGAGGGCTCTGCATCAAGGGCAGAGAGGGAGATAGACAGCAGCGAGGCAAAGGAACAGCTGGAGCCTGTTCCCAGTGTGCGCATGCGCAGAGCTGCCAGAAGACAAGAACAACTCAGAAAGCAGGGTCGACTTGAGAGTAAAGCCACACCTTGGAGGTGATTGGCCCCTCCCACAGGAAACAAAAGAGGAGCGAACGGGGAGGGGGCTTTTGCAGGAAACAATTCAGTTGTTCAGTCGTTTCAAGAGTGGAAAGTTCTGTTTGTGACTCTAAGAGACTCTGTGCCAAGTTATGCCTTGCCCTGCATTTGGAAACAAGGTATGTGGCTGCTTGCCAAATGAGATAAGGTGTCTTGATAAATATTCCTTTGAAAAACTGTTTGGACAAACCTTGCTGACTGTGAATGAAAGGAATTCACAGTTGTGTAAATAAAAGAGGTTTTGCAGGGGCCAATTCCTGCTTCCTGCTTTTTAAGGGAGCCTAGGTCAGAACAGTCTGCCTCATCTCCCATTCCATTTTCTTTCTTTCCTTCCTTCCTTCCTTCTTTCCTTCTTTCCTTCCTTCCTTCCTTATATCTAATCCTCCCTCCCTCCCTCCTTTCTTTCTCCCTCTCCCTTCCTCCCTCCCTCCCTCCCTTCCATCTAATCCTTCCTTCCTTCCTTCCTTCCTTCCTTCCTTCCTTCCTTCCTTCCTTCTAATCCTCCCTCCCTCTTTCTAACCCAGGTAATGGGAAGAAAAATAAAATAATCCACCATCCATGGAACCTTCCTTCATCCTTGTTATCCCAAGTGGCAAGAATAACAATAAAAATATGAGATTTTTCTTTCCACCCCTAGTCAGAGCAAATAGTGGGAATTTGAGTCAAGTCATGCACCTTACATGCAACTTATAACCAGACACCCATTTGCCCCAAAACTCAATGTTACAATTGGTTTGAGCAATGGGTGAAAATTCATCTCTCTTCTCCACCCAGCTACAACTGATCTAGCATAACACAATATATACCGGTACTCTGCAGCAATCACTATATTCTCACCCTACAGGTGCTACATCATGTCCTAAACATGGCTTGGCAGCTGTCACATGTCGGAAAGGCTGGGACTCACTCTTGGGGAAACATGACAGTTTAAGTCTACCCTGTTCTAGCAAGCTTGGATTCCTAGCCTGCTTAGTATAGATTGATCTTGCTTAGTTAGTGTAGGTAGTGAGCCTTCTTTTAGGGCAGGATTTATTGCACCTGGTTGCCTGTCTCCTTTTATTTCAAGGAGACATTTAATTATTTAGGACTTCCCAATGTTGCCTTAAGGGGACATTGTGGCTCAGTGGCTAAGATGCTGAGCTTGTCGATCAAAAGGTCGGCAGTTCAGCGGTTCAAATCCCTAGTGCCACATAACAGGGCGAGCTCCCGTTACTTGTCCCAGCTTCTGCCAACCTAGCAGTTCGAAAGCACGTAAAAAATGCAGGTAGAAAAAATAGGTTGAGTCATGCCAGCCACATGACCATGGAGACGTCTTTGGATAGCGCTGGCTCTTCAGCTTAGAAACGGAGATGAGCACCACCCCCTAGAGTCGGGAACGAGTAGCACATATGTGCAAGGGGACCCTTTACCTTTTAATGTTGCCAATCTTTTACAGATTGTCGTGACATGCCTCACTTTTCTCAGGCCTCTAATCCCATCTCTGCCTTTGCAAAAGTGGCCTGCATGGACACAGATGGCACATATCGAATTGCACACTGCGAAAAGGCAAGTGGGACATATTCACAGCTGGAATTTAATTTTAGAAATGGATGTGCACAGCTAAAGCAGCAGCCTGTTGTTAGCCTCAGTGTGCATGTGAGAGAGGGAAACCATAACAGGCTCTCATCAAATGGGTATGTCTAGTTTAATGAAAAGAAGGACTAGGGGAGACATGATAGCAGTGTTCCAATATCTCAGGGGCTGCCACAAAGAAGAGGGGGTCAAGCTATTCTCCAAAGCACCTGAAGGTAGGACAAGAAGCAATGGGTGGAAACTAATCAAAGAGAGAAGCAACTTAGAACTCAGGAGAAATTTCCTGACAGTGAGAACAATTAATCAGTGGTACAACTTTCCTTCAGAAGTTGTGAATGTTCCAACACTTGAAGTTTTTAAGAAGATGTTGGATCACCATCTGTCTGAAGTGGTATAGGGTTTCCTGCCTGGGCAGGGGGTTGGACTAGAAGACCTCCAAGGTCCCTTCCAACTCTGTTATTCTATTCTATTCTATTCTATTCTATTCTATTCTATTCTATTCTATTCTATTCTATTCTATTCTAAATTCAGCAAAGTGCAATCCTCATTGATAAAAGAAGAAATCAGTTTTCACTTTCTTCCGCACAACCATGCTAGGAAGCTTGCTCCCACCCCCTCACTTCTATGGGAAGAGGTTTTCTGGTTTCCTTTGTGTCCAAAGGAAGACTAGAATTTACAGTATTCTGGTTTCTGACCCAGTATCTTAACCCCTGCACCAGTGGTGATATTCAAATTTTTTCCCTACTGGTTCTGTGGGCATGGCTTGGTGGGGGGGTGTCCTGTGACTGAGTGGGTGTGGCCAACTCGATGTCACTCAGGCCCACATCGACTCAGTCACATGACACACCCCAACAAGCCACGCCCACAGAACCCGTTAGGAAAAAATGTGTGTATGAGCACGAGTGTCAGCGTTCCAGAAAACCCCCAACTCCAAGTAAAGACGCGGAAGCAAGCATTTTTCAAAGTTCTATTTACTAGAATAGGTAAACTGGCACATCTGGGAAAACCCGAATCTGAGAGGTCCGGCTTTTCCCTCAGTAAATCAAACTCCCCCAAACCATCCCCTCACTCCTCAGTCGATCACATGCTCCAATCAACGTCCGTCCCATCTCGAGACCTCACTCCGACCACTCCTTCTCCAGATGCAGGATCGCCCTGACCTTGACCGACAGGAAGAATGCTATTATGTCTAAAGACAACCCCTCTACTAAATCCCCCTTCCTACTTTCCCACACATGAGAAGGTGGCAGCATGGAAGCTTCCAGCCTAATACGGCTTCCAAAGCTGACAGGCGTCCCCCCTCTGCAGAAAAAAGGGCTCATAGTGAATGCTGTGGCAGAGAGAAGCCAAACTTTTCTCCCTCCATTTACAGCGGAGCTGCTGCTCCCTTTATGGTCCCCCCCAGCCCCCACCCTCCCAGGGACTACCTTAAAGGGACAGGTGGCAGTGGCCGGAAGAGGTGAGCGGCGCCCGGGTGACCAGGCACCCGGGCGAGTGTGGGAGGGGCCAACCAGAGGTGATTTTTACCAGTTCAGCAAACTGATTCAAATCATCCCTACCGGTTCGCCCCGAGCCGGTCCGATCCGGTCAAATTTCACTCCTGCCCTGCACCAATCTGCTTAACACTTCAATAACTGTGGACTGTTCATTCACGGTAATACAGGTAGTCCTTGACTTAAAACAACAGTTCTTTTAGTGACCAAAATTGCAATGGTACTGGGAGAAATGACTTACGATAGTTTTTCACACTTACCACCGTTACAGCATCCCATAGTCATGTGATCAAAATTCAGATGCCATAAATATCTGACTCATATTTATGACGGTTGCAGCAGGGTCCCAGAATTTTGTGATTCCCTTTTGTGACCTTCTGACAAGCAAAGTCAATGGGGAAACCAGATTCACTTAAGAACCATGCTATTAATTTAACAACTGCTCTTAACAACTGTGGCAAAAAAAAGTTGTAAAACAGGACAAAACTCACTTAACCACTGTCTCGCTTAACAACAGAAATTTTGGGCTCAATTGCAGTTGTAAGCCAAGGACTACCCATACAGCTATGCCCTTAGTCTACCTTACAGTTAGCCTGTTGCTCATTCCAGAGCAATTTTACCATTTCCCCCAAAATAAGATATCCCCTGGTAAGAAGCCCAATCGGGCTTTTGAGCGCATGGCAATAAGGCCAAGCGCTTATTTCAGGGTTCAAAAAAAATATAAGACAGGGTCTTATTTTCAGGAAAACACGGTAGATTATATTTGGAATAAATGATCTCTTCTGATATTTCCTGGTGGCCATTTTGGAAGCCTGCAGCTGGGGGGGGTCTCTTGAGTACCTGCAGACTATTCCAAAGGATTCGTGTTTGTTGAAAGCATGAGGATAACATTACCTAAATAAATATACATCCATTGAAGTCTAAACCCCATCGAAATGTGAAAGAAATTAAAATACATAAATATTATTTCAAGAAAGTACTATCTGATCTTTGTCTCCCTCTTACAGACACACAACCCTGCACACAGACATCCCTTCTTTTTATGCAGCTGTTCCAGAGATGGAAAGCTTAAAAAAAAATATATGTCTTGTCAGCACAAAAATTTGCCAGACCTATCATCATAAATTGCATCTTGGAAGCCTGCTGAGCTCTCCAAAAAGTCTAGCCAGATTAGATTCCAGATTCCCTCAGTCTGGAGAGACATTGGGGGTGGGTGGGGGGTGGGTGGGGGTGAAGGGAAGAGAAAGACATTTCAACTCCACACATCACTCTGTGTGACTCATGCGCTCTCTGTTCCTGTTGAACCACTGGCTGTAGTAGCTACAGTGTGAAAATCTTAGTGTGCAGTGAAGGTGCTTGAAGAGTATCGCTTTGACCTTGAATCTGATGGCTCCGTTGGGCATTTGGGAAGGTTCCTGCATTCAGCTCAAAATACTGAGCCTTTTCAATGACTTTTCCCTGTGTGGTAGAGTGAATCAAGACTCATGAAGGAACTGAAGCCCATTGGAAATGACATTGGTTGCTATAGCATCCCTTCTCCTTCTCCTTCTCCTTCTCCTTCTCCTTCTCCTTCTCCTTCTCCTTCTCCTTCTCTTTCTCCTTCTCCTCCTCTTTCTCTATCTCCTCCTCCTTCTCTTTCTCCATCTTCTCCTCTTTCTCCATCTTCTCCTCCTTTCTCTTCTCCTCCTCTTTCTCCTTCTCTTTCTCCACCTTCTCCTCCTCTTTCTCCATCTTCTCTTCCTCTTTCTTCTTCTCCTTCTCCTCTTCCTCCTCCTTCTCCTCCTTCTCCTCCTCTTTCTCCTTCTCCTCCTCCTCCTCATTCTCCTCCTCCTCCTCCTCTCCTTCTCTTTCTCCATCTTCTCCTCCTCCTCCTTTTCCTTCTCCTCTTTCTCCATCTCCTTCTCCTCCTTGTCCTTTTTTCTCATTTTCTTTATTCTTCTCCTTTTCCATACCTTCTCCTTCTTCTCCATCCCCTCCTCCTCCTCCTCCTCTGACAGTGCTCAATCATATGAGCCTTTTTCTTTAAAACGTATTATTTCCTAAGTAAAGGAGCTCTTATTCCCACATTTTTTGGTGTCCTTCATGGTGAAAAAGATTTAAGGGGACCTCTGCGAAAATCAAAGCCACCCTTTAAAATAATTGAAGGTGCTCGTCTGTCTCGTCTTCCATTTCTTAAAAGTTCTTAATTTTTCTTTCTTCTTCTAAATGTCATTTGAAGTAAATAGAAATGCACAAGTTTATATCAAGGCTGAGATCCTGCTTTAGAATTGCCAGCAATTTATTTATTTTTTCTGGAAAAGTTCCTTGTTGCGCTGCACACTAAACTTTTGCAAAATATGTCTTTCCATCATGGGAGATAAAATCTTATGGTATAGGAGTAGGGGAGGGAACCACCATCAGCTCTGTTTCTTCCTTATTATTCCTAGCAGCTCCACAGGAGGGGATGGGAGAGATGACAGCTTGGTATCTTGCAGGAATTAGCTGGTAGAATAATTTCCTTCGCTTCAGGCAAAATGAGAGCATGAAGTTTGCCTTCTCACGAAGGATGCTGAGTGGAACAAGAGATGCCGCTGATTATTCCTCCTTGCCTCTCCTTTCTGCTGTCATAATTTTTTCCTTAGCTAATGTGGTTGGCATAAAAGTGCTCCCTCACGTCTACCAGGTCTTGATTGATAAGCTTCTTCTGTTATTCTTTCTGGAACTTTGGGGAAAAAATCACTAACTCCTTTCAAAGCTTGACAAGAGCTTTTGAGCCTACAGAGTTTCTGACAGTGGCAGCCAAAGAGGACTGGCCCTTTGATGGGCGGTGGGTTATATTCCTAATTTGGCAATTCCTTCCTCGCCGCTCACCTGCTGTGATTAAGGAAACCTTACTTAATCCCAGTGGTGGGATTCAAGTAATTTAACAACCGGTTCTCTGCCCTAATGATTTCTTTCAACAACCAGTTTGCCAAACTGCTCAGGAAGTGGTGCAAACTGGCTGAATCCCACCACTGCTTAAACCTCTCTCCAATGTCATATTTAGTAAATAATCTGCACTGGTCTTTGACCGTAGTGAAATTGAATGGGATATAGAATAAATAAGATGTACAAAAATATAAATAGATAATAAATAGTTGCATGATAAATAAAAAACAGAGTCCAAGCAGCAGAGCAGTGCATCATTTGCTAAATTAAGCCTCATTATACTTTGCAGAAGGTTCTAAAATGGGTATGAAAGAATAGAATGGAATGGAATGGAATGGAATGGAATGGAATGGAATCGGGTGAAATCCAGCAGGTTCTGACAGGTTCTGGAGAACTGGTAGCGGAAATTTTGAGTAGTTCAGAGAACTGGCAAATACCACCTCTGGTTGATCCCAGAGTGGGGTGGGAATGGAGATTTTGCAGTATCCTTCCCTTTGAGTGGGGTGGAAATGGGTATTTTGCAGTATCCTTTCCCTGCCATGCCCACCAAGCCATATCACACCCATGAAGCCACACCCACAAAACCGGTAATAAAAAAAATTTGAATTTCACCACTGAGAATGGAACGGAACGGAACGAAACGGAACGGAACAGAACAAAATATTCTTTATTGGCCAAGTGTTCTTGGACACATAAGGAGTTTGTCTCTGGTCCAGAAGCTCTCAGTGTACATACAAACAACAAAGTAATCATAAGATACCAATAAGAGAAGGTAGTAGAAAAGCTGACAATAGTAATGCAGCTCTACTACATGGGTAAATGTCTACTACGACATAAGATAGTACTGTGGAAACGAGGTGTTCAGCGGAGTGATGGATAATAAAGTGGTGGATCATTTCAGACTTCGAGGCCAAAAAGATACATCAGAGACCCCACTTGGTCTTCAAATCCTTAATTTCCAGCAAGCTGGGGTCATTTCCTCCAGATTCCATAGACACATCCATACAGCAGCTGTGTCATATGGTGGCTGTGCAGAGGTGGTTTGTCACTGTCTTTTCTTTCTTTCTTTCTTTCTTTCTTTCTTTCTTTCTTTCTTTCTTTTGAGAATGCTCTTTCAAAGTCTAGTTTATAGCCCTCCTGTTCCCTAGACATCTCCTATTTAAGTTTGACCTTGCTTAAGCATCTGAGCCTGGAGAAAAAAATCATTTTGCGGTGTTGACCCCCATCAATTCTTCATAAGGTAGGATGACATTTTTGGCAATGGAGCGAAAAACATATGAGCATCCTTACCCAGTTAATAATTAATTAAGCACTAATTAACTACCTAATTACCTTCTTCTGACACAGACAGGAAGCATTTCTGGGGAAATCTGTTATTCCTTGCTTTGAAGTTAGGTCATTTAAGTCCTTTAAAAACCTAGTTGTGTCAACAGGCCATTGGGGCGCACAAGGGAACGGTGAGCTGAAGGGTTGGTGCCATTGTTCAAAATCTGGCGCTCTCTAGGAGCCTTTTCATCATAATATAATCATGTTTGTACTTTTGTTTGTTATGAACGTGTTAATGATTTGTCACATCACATGAGATTGGGGGGTGGAGAAGATATGTGAATATAAGAAATAAGTAAATTTTGAGTGTATGTGATTTTTTCCCCCTAGTTTCTAGCATCAATAGTCTAATGATAACTTGTGTTAGTTGAAAACACTTATACTTGAAATAAAATGGGAAAGAGTACTCCTGATCTGAGTATTTGGTTACTACATTCTTCTGCCACACCATGCCCCATCTCAGTTTTATAGCTTTTTATAAGAACAATAGAAAAAAACAGGGGTGGCAGAAGTGGGTTTCAGCGGGTTCTGACCAGTTCTGGAGAACCGGTAGCAGAAATTTTGAGTAGTTCGGAGAACCGGTAAATACCACCTCTGACTGACCCCGCCCCCATCTATTCTCTGCCTCCCGAGTCCCAGCTGTTTGGGAGGAAATGGGGATTTTGCAGTAACCTTCCCCTGGAGTGGGGAGGGAATGGAGATTTTACAGTATCCTTCCCTTGCCATGCCCACCAAGCCACACCCACAGAACCGATAGTAAAAATTTTTGAAACCCACCACTGAGAGGTGGGCTTTAAAAATTTTAGCAAGGGGTTCTCTGCCCGGTTGCTGGCTGGGTGTGGCCATGGTAGGCATGTCCTAATCCTAACCCTCCACCACGACATAGGGGGGGGGCGTTTTTTGCCCTCCCCGGGCTCCGGAGGCTTTCCTCAAGCCTCCGTGAGGGTGAAAACGGTCTCCCCAGGCTCTGGAGGTTGGAAGCAGGCCCATTTTTCACCCTCCCCGAGCCTCTGCACATGCTGTGCACTTACCTCGCATCCAAAACAGGCCACATGGGGACTCCTGGGCGGGCAGGGTGGGGTGGGCGGGGCCAGCCAGGAGTGGGATTTGGGGGTTCTCCGAACAGCACAGAATCTTAGCTAGAGGTTCTTCTGAACCCCTGTGAATCCCCAGCAGCCCACCCGTGGAAAAAAAACTAGAGAACAAATCAACAAGTCAACAAAACAACAACACATGATTTCTATAGCTCTTTTCATTCAGCAGAGTCCCTGATTGATAGAACCCATCTTTGTTCCTTGTCATTTATTGTGGGAAGAAAAACAGGTGCAACTTCAATGCAGAACAAAATTCTCAACGGATTCCTTGCCAGTTTTACTCTTAAATTCTTGTTTCCCCTCTGGGACCTGAATTTTTCATACATTTTTCAAAGGTAAGGTGGATCCTTTGTTGGTTTCTTTCTTTAATCTGGAACCAGCTTTTATTCCTGCTGGTGATCATCACACCAGGGTCCACTTCTCAGGAAGTGAGAAATCCTAATTTGCTCCAAATTGCATGCGTCTTTTCGACATCTTTCCGATGTCATTAAAAAAAACAACACACATGATGTTCCACAGAAGCTGATTGCATTGGCTGTAGTTCTGAGGTGGGTTTCAGCAGGTTCTGACCAGTTCTGGAGAACCGGTAGCAGATATTTTGAGTAGTTCGGAGAACCAGTAGTAAAAATTCTGACTGGCTCCGCCCCCATCTATTCTCTGCTTCCCAAGTCCCAGCTGATCGGGAGGAAATGGGGATTCTGCAGTAACCTTCCCCTGGATTGGGGAGGGAATGGAGATTTTACAAAGTCCCCCTGCCACGCCCACCATGCCACACCCACCAAGCCATGCCATGCCATGCCCACCAAGCCACGCTCACAGAACTGGTAGTAAAAAAAATTGAAACCCACCACTGCTGTAGTTGTATCCAAGTTAGCCGCAATCTACAACTTCAGGACCTAATTCACGATTTTTATAAACCCAAGTCTCCAAAATGTCTATTTCAAATGAGGTTCTCCTTCCTTCCCACTTCACCCTTTTTTCTTGTGTTGACTTTCTGCTCCTATTTTGGCAGCTCTTCTCGGAGTCTATTTGGGGTTTTACATCATTTCTAACAATCTGAAGGTGTCTGGTAGCTCCGTCTCTGAGTCATAAATTTTATTAAAAGGCATAAGCTTTCATGAGCTGTTTTAACCACTCTGTACGTCTGATGAAATGAATTACAGCACTCAAAAGCTTCCAGGAGAAATGGGTGTTTGTTCCTACATTCCCTCCACCATTTTGGGGGTGGGGTGGGATAGGGCGGGTAGGAGCAGTGGTGGGATTCAGCCGGTTCGCACCACTTCGGGAGAACCGGTTGTTAACTTTCTGAGCAGTTTGGCAAACTGGTTGCTGGAAGAAATCATTAGGGCAGAGAACCGGTTGTTAAATTACTTGAACCCCACCACTGGATGGATGGATGAATAGATAGATAGATAGATAGATAGATAGATAGATAGATAGATAGAGTAGTGGGATTCAGCCAGTTCGCACCACTTTGGGAGAACCGGTTGTTAACTTTCTGAGCAGTTTGGCAAACTGGTTATTGGAAGAAATCATTAGGGCAGAGAACTGGTTATTAAATTACTTGAATCCCACCACTGAATAGATAGATAGATAGATAGATGGATAGATAGATAGATAGATAGATAGATAGATAGATAGAGTAGTGGGATTCAGCCAGTTCGCACCACTTTGGGAGAACCGGTTGTTAACTTTCTGAGCAGTTTGGCAAACTGGTTATTGGAAGAAATCATTAGGGCAGAGAACTGGTTATTAAATTACTTGAATCCCACCACTGAATAGATAGATAGATAGATAGATAGATAGATAGATAGATAGATAGATAGATAGAGTAGTGGGATTCAGCCAGTTCGCACCACTTTGGGAGAACCGGTTGTTAACTTTCTGAGCAGTTTGGCAAACTGGTTATTGGAAGAAATCATTAGGGCAGAGAACCGGTTGTTAAATTACTTGAATCCCACCACTGGGTAGGAGGCTGTTGTTTACTCATCCCAGCAGACCTGAGAATATTTTGTAGAGTTGGTGTGTACATGAACACCTGCGCAAGATAGTCAGAATTTCAGCTATGCGGATTCTCCTTCCACACTGCTCTGAATACTGAAACCTCTACATTTACAAATGAACTTCCAAATCCCAAGGCTTCCATATTTCACTCTTAAAACAAAGCTCCCCAGATTTAGCTGTTCATAGATCTTCTGCTTTTCAGGTCAAGATAATTTATTTGGCTGTTTTTGTTTTTTTTCAATAGTTGATCTCAGCGTTTCAGAATTGGTTTTATGCTGCTGCTTTCCTTTCTAATTCTTGCTTATTTATGCGACATTGTTTTATTTTTCAGTGCAGTTACATCAGGCATTACATCCAGGGATTTTTTTTTAAAAAAGTGCTTATTCTATTAAACAAAACCAGGAAATAATAAATGACAGGAAAAAGAAGCACTGAACAAATTAAGAAGTAAATAAAATGTGTAGGTGTCTCTCTCTCTCTCTCTCTCTCTCACACACACACACATATGTATGTATGTATGTATGTATGTATGTATGTATGTATGCTTTCTGTATCTATAAAAATAAATAAAACAATAGAACAACAGAGAACAAGTCAACAAACCAGCCAAAAGCATAAGCACTATAGCAGTAAAAATATAGCTTTTCCTATCTATTTAGAAAAGATAGCCTATACCAGGGGTGAAATCCAGCAGGTTCTGACAGGTTCTAGAGAACTGGTAGCAGAAATTTTGAGTAGTTCGGAGAACTGGCAAATACCACCTCTGGCTGGCCCCAGGAGTGGGGTGGGAATGGGGATTTTGCAGTATCCTTCCCCCAGGAGTAGGGAGGGAATGGGGATTTTGCAATATCCTTCCCCTGGAGTGGGGTGGGAATGGGGATTTTGCAATATCCTTCCCATGGAGTGGGATGGGAATGGAGATTTTGCAGTATCCTTCCCCTGCCATGCCCATCAAGCTACGCCCACCAAGCCACACCACGCCCACCAAGCCACGCCCACAGAACCGGTAGTAAAAAAAAAAAAATTTGGATTTCACCACTGCTCTATACATATGCAACACATTCAATATACAACAAAGGATGGTCATATTTCAGAAAAGAACACTATGCTAGGTTCATCGGGCTTCCAAAACAAGAAAGACACACAGAGTTACTTCTACGTAGTTTCTTTTATTGTTCCTTACCTAC
This sequence comes from Pituophis catenifer annectens, assembly GCF_029215685.1. Classification (NCBI taxonomy): domain Eukaryota; kingdom Metazoa; phylum Chordata; class Lepidosauria; order Squamata; family Colubridae; genus Pituophis; species Pituophis catenifer. Next base: position 9,536,705 of record NW_027256894.1, read on the forward strand.
AGACACGAATTTTGCCAAACTAAATCAACTAATTGCATCATTAAAGATATTTTCTGATAATTGCTGGGGAGGAGCTTTCTTAATTCTCTTCCTGTCAACTTAAACAATCTGAACTTTGCTTTCTGTTGGTCCTCTGGAATGCAGCCCTTCCCTTCTGGGAATCCAGACCACAACCCACCCCAGTTCTGCAGGGCATAGGGGTATCTACAGGATACAGCCCAAAAGCTCCAGATGGCAGCCATAATGATGTACTCTACTTGTTTATAACATTGTACTGTTGTTGTTGTTTTTATGTTATAGCTGCCATTTTGACTTTCTGGACTGCTCTTGAATGGCAAATCAGGTGAGGACTCTGACATTCTACATGCAATGAAAGCAGCATAGGGCACAGAGAGATAAAGGGGTGTGTCTTCGCATTATCCTGTGCCATGAGCCAAGGAGGATGGGCTGGATGGTGGGGTAGTCTCTCCAAGGGTCTACGCTGATCTACAAACTTGGAGTTCCTGTTGGGGACCACCCCAGTATTAATAATTTAATTAATAATAATTTAACAAAGTTGGAAGGGACCTTGGAGGTCTTCTAGTCCAACCCCCTGCTTAGGCAGGAAACCCTACACCACTTCAGACAAATGGTTATCCAATCTCTTCTTAAAAACTTCCAGTGTTGGAGCATTTACAACTTCTGGAGGCAAGTTGTTCCACTGATTAATTGTTCTAATTGTCAGGAAATTTCTCCTTAGTTCTAAGTTGCTTCTCTCCTTGATTAGTTTCCACCCATTGCTTCTTGTCCTGCCCTCAGGTGCTTTGGAGAAGAGCTTGACTCCCTCTTTGTGGCAGCCCCTGAGATATTGGAACTCAATTAAGGTAGGTAAAATGAGGACCCGGATTGTGGGGGCAATAAGCTGATTTTGTATAAATATACAAAAGTATGAAGGCTATTGCTTAACGCATTGTAAGCCGCCCTGAGTCTCCGGAGAAGGGCGGCATATAAATAAAAACAAACAAACAAACAAAAAACTCTGCTATCATGTCTCCCCTAGTCCTTCTTTTCATCAGACTAGACATACCCAGTTCCTGCAACTGTTTTTCATATGTTTTAGCCTCCAGTCTCCTCATCCTCTTTGTTGCTCTTCTCTGCACTCTTTCTAGAGTCTCCATATCTTTCTTTCTCTTTCTTTCTTTCTTTCTTTCTTTCTCTCTCTCTCTCTCTCTCTCTCTCTCTCTCTCTCTCTCTTTCTTTTTTTATTTCATTTGTTGAGCATGTATGAGAAAACAAGTATAAACATAACATATAAATATATACTGCTCAAAAAAATAAAGGGAACACAAGCAGAAGACATCCAAGATCTGAATGAATGGAATAGCCTTATTAAATACTTTGTTCATTACATACAGTAGTTTATACACTGCTCAAACAACTAAAGGGAACACAAAACTACTGTATGTAACGAACAAAGTATTTAATAAAGCTATTTCATTCATTCAGATCTCGGATGTCTTCTGCTTGTGTTCCCTTTATTTTTTTGAGCAGTGCGTATATAAGTATAAACAGGTATAAGTCTGGACATAAGAAATGTCTATTGCTTAGCACATTGTAAGCTGCCCTGAGTCTCCGGAGAAGGGCGGCATATAAATCAAATTTTTTTAAAAAAATGACTACACATAAATGGGAACAGTAGGACAGGGACGGTAGGCACGCTGGTGCGCTTATGCACACCCCCTTACAGACTCTTAGGAATGGGGTGAGGTCCATAGTAGACAGTTTAAGGTTAATGTTGTTGGGGGTTTTTTTTACATCATGGCGACCAAAACTGGATGCAGCATTCCAAGTGTGGCCTTACCCAGGCATTATAAAGTGGTCTTAACACTTCACGTGATCTTGATTCTATCCCTCTGTGCAGTGGTGGGATTCAAGTAATTTAATAACCGGTTCTCTGCCCTAATGATTTCTTCCAACAACCAGTTCGCCAAACTGCTCAGAAAGTTAACAACCGGTTCTCCCGAAGTGGTGCGAACCGGCTGAATCCCACCACTGCCTCTGTGCATTCTGAAAGGAGAATGGCGGGCAGCACATTCTGAGCAAAAAGCTGGATGAATCGTCAGGACCTCTGCTCTGCATTATTAAATTTCTGTTTTATAGCAGATGCCTTGGGAATTTCTTGACCTTTTCCAGGGCTAATCTATATGCTTCTTTTCTGCAGCACGCTCGATGCAGAAGTGCGGGGGGTGGGGAAAGGGGTGGTCGGGGAAGGAGAGGAGGTGGTGGCAGAAAGGTATATTCAGCGAATTATTATTATTATTTTCTTTCTCCTAAGAAAGAAAAGAAAATGTTACAGCCAGGATGCTTCCTCCACTTCCTTCTTTTTTTTTCCCCCCCTCGTTCCTTGCCAGATGTTCTGTTGAGCCATAATATACCGTATACATTTCTCTTGCTTTTTCCAGACTTTTACTTAAAAAGTTATTCTCGTCTCATTGTTTTAGCTTCCAGGAGACAGAAAGGAACATTTGACCTTAAAAAGAAAAATGCTCCGACGAGTCCCAAATAAACTTTATTTTGATTGCTAGGACCGGAGCGCCTCTTAAATTTAAGTTAGGCAATGCAGATACAGTCGTGGAACCGTTTACAGCCTCGTGTTAGCTTTTACAACAACAAGCAGGAGGATGGAGTGAGGATTCGAACCATTTAGGGGAAAAAGGGGAGACTCTCGTAGCTGGGGGCTGCCCTATTATTTTGAAGGCCAACGTAAGGGTGGAACACACAATTTGCTAGGTCCACGTTGTCCAAGTAGATCAGGATAGGATTTTTTTAAATGCCTTTTTTATTGGATCATTTTGCAAGAACTGGAAGTTCCTTTATTGTTCCTGGTTTTTAAGCCTCTTTAAAAGCTTACACTACCGGCAGTGGTGAAGTCCAAATTTTTTTACTACCGGTTCTGTGGGCGGTGTGACGTGGCGTGGCGTGATGGGCGTGGCAGGGGGAAGGATACTGCAAAATCTCCATTCCCTCCCCATGCCAGGGGAAGGATACTGCAAAATCCCCATTCCCTCCCCACTCCTGGGGGAAGGATATTGCAACATCTCCATTCCCACCCCACTCTGGGGCCAGCCAGAGGTGGTATTTGCCGGTTCTCCGAACTGCTCCAAATTTCTGCTACCGGTTCTCCAGAACCTGCTGGATTTCACCCCTGACTACCGGTAGTCCTCAACTGAGCCCAACATTTCTATTGCTAAGTGAAATGTTTTTCCTAAGGCCTTTTACTTAATTAACAAAAAGAAAAGAAAAGAAAAATATACGGAGAGACAAAAATATTATGCAAACGGTGAAATGTTTTACCTAACATGATCGTGTGATGCCTCGAGATCATTGTGGCTTTTGACCTGACAATTATGCGGTCACCTTCTTCTTTTTAAAGGTTTCTGTCTTTGCTGGCATCTTCAGGTGGGTCTCAAATTTTATTCAGCATCTCCCTGTAGGAAAGGATCTTAATTTGTGGCCAGGCAGGAATTTGAAGATTGAGGAAGCTATCTTTTATTGTAGGAATATCCAGATATCTCCACCTACATTCTCCAGGTCCTATCCAGGACCTATCCAGGTCCAATGCTCCATGGCATTGGACCTGGATACCTTCGAGACCGTCTTCTGCCACCAGTAGCCTCCCACCGGCCAGTTCGCTCCCACAGAGAGGGTCTCCTCAGGGTGCCATCAGCCAAATTATGTCGGCTGGCAACACCCAGGGGGAGGGCCTTCTCTGTGGGAGCCCCTGCCCTGTGGAATGAACTGCCCCCAGAAAGTCGTAAAATCTCTGATCTCCGTGTATTTCGCTGTGCCCTCAAAACCTTGTTGTTCCTCCAGGCTGGGCTTTCAATGTAAAGATTTTAATTGGTTTTAAATATGGGATTTAAAATTTGGGGTTTTATAATTGAGCCTATCATTTAATACTTTTAATTATTTTTAAATTTTGTCTGTCTTTGTGCTTTTAATCAGGCTGTACACCGCCCTGAGTCCTTCGGGAAAAGGGCGGTATAGAAATAAAATTAATAAATAAATAAAATTAATAATACATTCTGACAGCACGTGCCCAATTAGCTTTTGTATTTGCTGACGAGGAGGAGTGGGGGAGAAACGATGGCATTCATACAACTAATTAACCCATCATGTAAATGTGTTTCATTCATGGGCTAGATAGAACCAACGAGGGGGAGGGAGTTTGTCATTTCTTCGGAGGATGACTCAGGTTCCCATTTTAAATTTAATTACAATACAAACGAGGCTAATCACTCATCTTAGTTGTACGGAGGATTTTTTTTTCCCCCAGTATCTTGGTTACCCATGTGTGCATAATGAGACACCTCATCTTCTTAGCCGAATATATAAACTCGCTTATGATTTGGATTTTATGTCTGTAATTAGAGATAATGGAATCAGGAGTGGGGGAAAGAGCCCTGTGCATTTCATTTTCTCAAATGAAATATACTTGCAGGAGTTTTGTTGCAGTGTGAGGGATATCTTGGGGTCCTAAAAGTGCTTTCTCAAAAGGCAATGGGGCTATCTTGGGTTTTTGGTTTGTTTTTTTTTCCTTGAAAATGTTGCACTTCTCATTCAAAAAACTTCTTTAGTTCTGTCCAGTGAAGAAGCCTCCTGGATGAGGAGCGAAATTTTCAAGGAAAAAAACTGAGATAGTCAAGGTTGCCTTTTAGAAAAGCACCTTTGGAACAACTGTGATCTGAACGATTGAGACTCTCCATGGATATTTATAGGATCGCCAACATCACTCAGGGGCTGTCCCAAAGAAGAGGGAGTCAAGCTGTTCTCCGAAGCACCTGAGAGCAGAACAAGAAGCAACGGATGAAAACCAATTTCCTCCCAATCAGCTGGGACTTGGGAGACAGAGAATAGATGGGGGTGGGGCCAGTCAGAATTTTTACTACCGGTTCTCTGAACTACTCAAAATTTCCACTGCCGGTTCTTCAGAAGTGGTCAGAACCTGCTGAAACCCACCTCTGATGCTGGACCAAGCTAAAATGGGACAAGGACAGAACTCATCCTTTGGCTGACCTGGATGGACATAGCTTGTTTTTAAAGACCCAGGACTTGTGTTTTGCTAGGTCAGGTTTAGAGTTTAATGTATCAATAGGTGGTCTTCCAGAAATTGCTAAACATTCACAACAGCTCTCTTCTAGTTGGCTGTGCCAGGTGGGTCTCCCAGGATCTGTTTTCAACACCTGCTAAATGAACTGGGGAGAGTGATGCTGTTTTCAGGTATACAAATGTGTTTGATGGTATATGCTACCTTGGGCTGCAGTAAATCCAGTGGTGGGTCCAGGGGAAGGATACTGTAAAATCTCCATTCCACCCCACTCCAGGGGAAGGATACTGTAAAATCTCCATTCCCACCCCACTCCAGGGGAAGGATACTGTAAAATCTCCATTCCTTCCTCACTCCAGGGGAAGGTTACTATAAAATCTCCATTCCCTCCCCACTCCAGGGGAAGGTTACTGCAAAATCCCCATTTCCTCCCAATCAGCTGGGACTCGGGAGGCAGAGAATAGATGGGGGCGGGGCCAGTCAGAATTTTTACTACCAGTTCTCCGAACTACTCGAAATTTCCACTACCGGTTCTCCAAACTGGTCAGAACCTGCTGAAACCCAACTCTTGAGTACAGTAAATCTCAGCTATGTAAACCTGGGGTGTATGAAGCCCAACCTGCCTTTTGATTCCCCTCAAAGACCCCTCTTCTCAGTGCAAGTTAGTCTCCGGCTGTCCTAGGGTCCAGTCTTCTGTTTTCTGCTTCTGCTCTGGCCCCCACTGATGGGACCAAGCAGCTGGAAGGTGCCAGAAGCAAAACAGCAGCCTGGGTGCTGACATTTGCCGAGCCAAGAGTTTTACACGCTCATAAATTTCACTTCCATTTGTGTCTGTGCGTGTGGAGGCGTGAGTGACAGAAAAACAGGTTGTCAGATTTTTGTTTCACACTCCAGGCTTCCATTCGTACTTTTGAAGGACAAAAAAAAAAAAAAAATAGGGTATTTATGTGTGAAAGAGCTTGCGTGTCTGGGGGGTATACAAGCGTAGAAGCTGATATTTTGTTCGGATTAGTTCTTTGTTGCTGCTTGAATTAAGAAAAAAAATAGAATGCATAAATGATTAGAAAAGGTAGAATTACCAAGGCTGTGAACCTGAGAGCATGATCCTATACATCAGGTATGCAGTACCTGACACCTTGGAGTCACAAGGCAGCCGTCAATCTCTAATTGTAGCCCTTCTCTCTCTCTCTCTATCTCTCTGTCTCTCTCTCATCTCTATCTATCTCTATCTATCTCTATCTATCTATGTATCTATCTATCTATCTATCTATCTATCTATCTATCATCTCTCTACCTATCTTTATCTGTCATCCATCCATCTATCTATCTATCTATCTATCTATCTATCTATCTATCTATCTATCTATCTATCTATCTATCTGTATCTACTCTCTAGCCATCTATCTCTATCTATCTGTCATCGAGCCATATCCATCTATCTATCTATCTATCTATCTATCTATCTATCTATCTATCTATCTGTATCTACTCTCTACCCATCTATCTCTATCTATCTGTCATCGAGCCATATCCATCCATCTATCTATCTATCTATCTATCTATCTATCTATCTATCTATCTATCATCTCTCTACCTATCTTTATCTGTCATCCATCCATCTATCTATCTATCTATCTATCTATCTATCTATCTATCTATCCTCTACCTATCCCTAGCTACCTGTCATCCATCCATATCCATCTGTCCGTCTGTCTGTCTGTCTATCTATCTATCTATCTATCTATCTATCTATCTATCATCTCTCTACCTATCTATCTTTATCTGTCATCCATCCATCCATCCATCCATCCATCCATCCATCCATCCATCCATCCATCTATCTATCTATCTATCTATCTATCTATCTATCTATCTATCATCTCTCTACCTATCTATCTTTATCTGTCATCCATCCATCCATCCATCCATCCATCCATCCATCCATCCATCCATCTATCTATCTATCTATCTATCTATCTATCTATCTATCTATCTAGTTGATATTTTTCCCCAGACACTTCAAAGAACATTGTTTGATAATATTATGTCCTTTTACTTTTTAGCAGGTAGTTTAAAAGTCATCATAAATATTATTGTCATGATCACTAGTGAAGTCTGTTAAATGAGAAGCTTTTCTTTTTCCTCTGCAAATCTAATTCACACTCCTTGATTGTAATTTAGTATTGATGGTTTCTCAGCTTCAAGGGACACCGAAATAGAAGCAGACAACTGCTTATGTTAAGACTCTTCTCAAATAGCTATTGGATTCACAAAGCTATTTCAGGGAATATGAGAAATGGATTAATGGGAGCTCCTTGTGGGCTCTAAAATCAATGCAAAGTTGTGCTTCGTTGGCTCTCCACAATCTGTGTGTATTTAAACAATGCAAAGAGGGGGGGGAGCTTAAAATGTCCCTCCAGGAAATGAAAGAGCAACCAGCAAAGATGTATGAATGCTGTGTGTAGCTTTTGTTTTTGTGGTTGTGGTCGCACAGGTGAACCAGAAATCACTGTAATTCTCATGGAAAGAAATTGAACTGCATTATTTTGGCTTTTCTATGACTTCTGTGGAAAGGAGGACAGGCCTTTACGCTTTATGGTTGCAATGCCTTCAGACAATTGATAGCAATAAAAAGCATTGCAAAAAAATCTCCCAAATGACTCCTGTCCCACCCACACATGATTATTATATGTATGATACAGATTCTGTATCATCCCCTACCCTAATGGGGCTTGACCTTCCACAGCAACCCATCAGAACACCCACTCAGCTGCCAAAACTGTGTTCAGACCTTGATGTAAGGGCATCTTCAATTTTGAGGAAGACAGCTTCTCCTACCAAGGATCAGGAGCCCATTAACCTAACCAATATTTCCAATACTTGAGGGGCTGCCACAGAGAGGAGGGGGTCAAGCTATTTTCCAAAGCACCTGAGGGCCAGACAAGGAATAATGGATGGAAACTGACCAAGGAGAGATTCAACCTAGAAATGAGGAGAGATTTTCTGATGGTGAGAACAATCCACCCATGGAAGAGAAGTTGCCTTCGGAAGTTGTGGGAGCTTCATCATTTGAGACTTTCAAGAAGAGACTGGACTGCCATCTGTCAGAAATGGTGTAGGGTCTCCAGCTTGAGCGGGAGGTTGGACTAGATGACCTATAAATCCCTTCCAACTCTGTTAATCTATGTCTGTTGATCTGTCTAACCGCTCTTCTGAAGAAACCAGCCCAGGAAACCAACTTTGCTCTGCCAATTTTTTTTATTTATTCATTTTTTAATTTTGATTTATATGCCGCCCTTCTCCGGAGACTCAGGGCGGCTTACAATGTGCTCAGCAATAGCCTTCATTCTTTTGTATATTTTTTATACAAAGTCGGCTTATTGCCCCCACAACTGGCTCCTCAATTTACCTACCTTAGAAAGGATGGAAGGCTGAGTCAACCTTGAGCCTGGCGAGATTCGAACCTGCAGTAATTGCAGGCAGCTGGTCTTAATAACCAGCTTAATAACAGGGTGCCTTAGACCACTGTACTACCAAGGCTCTTTGAGACTGATAGCTTCTATCAAGATCACGTAAAGTATTAGTGCCGCTTTACAAAACCCTAGTAAGACCACACCTGGAATACTGCAACCAATTTTGGTCACCATACTACAAAAAAGATGTTGAGACTTTGGAAAAAGTTCAGAGAAGAGCAACTAAAGGCCAGGATACTCTAAACCATAGGAAGAACGGCTGCAGATTTTGGGTCTGGCTAGTCTAAAGATAGGGATACAGTGGCTCAGTGGCTAAGACGCTGAGCTTGTCGATCGAAAGGTCGGCAGTTCAGTGGTTTGAATCCCTAGTGCCGCATAACGGGGTGAGCTCCCATTACTTGTCCCAGCTTCTGCCAACCTAGCAGTTCGAAAGCAGGTAAAAAATGCAAGTAGAAAAATAAGGACCACCTTTGGTGGGAAGGGAACAGCGTTCCGTGCCCCTTTGGCATTGAGTTATGCCGGCCACATGACCACGGAGATGTCTTTGGACAGCGCTGGCTCTTCGGCTTTGAAATGGAGATGAGCACCACCCCCTAGAGTCGGAAACGACTAGCACGTATGTGCGAGGGGAACCTTTACCTTTTTATCATCCAATATCAGTAGGTACTTCTGAACGTACATCTTCTCCCAAACAGCCCAGTGGATGGAGCAGAGGAGTGTTTTGAATCGGAGCATGAAAATATGGGAAGAATGATTAGAACGTGGAAAAATCCCACCGCTCAGACCGGGACCAGATGCAGCGATGTCTCCCATTGAGAAACCATGCGTGGCGCAGATGGTGTCCGTATGCCTTTCATTAAGGGCTGGATTTATTTCTGCCCGCGTTACATCCCAATATCATTGGAAGGTAATTTACGCAACAGATGTGGAGGGGGAAATGTGCAAGGGAGGCATAAGAGGCATAAATCTGCAACATTTATCGAGCCACCTTGTGGTTTTCCCCTGGGCCCCACATCATGGAGAGGATTTGCTTGAGGGAAAGGAGATGTCCATAGGCTTTCCTTCGAAGCAGCTAGAGACCAGGGGAAAAAGTTTTCCTCCATTAGCTCAGCAACTTAAAAGGACTAATTGATCTATCCAGACCTCAAAAGACATTTGTGCAGGGGTAAAAGGCACTTACCTTCGCTACCGGCTTCGGAGATGTGAGCACACGCGCTCATTATGTTCGCGTGCGCCTCTTCTGCGCATGTGCAGAGGGTCAGCGCACAGGACGTGATGACATCTGGGTGGGGAGCCGAGCGGGATGGAGGCAGCACCGGGGAAGCATCAGTGCATCCTCCTCTCTCTTCCAGCAGGTCAAGCGCAGTAGTGAAATCCATTTTTTTTTTACTACCGGTTCTGTGGGCGGAGCATGGTAGGCATGATGTGGTTTGGTGGACGTGGTTTGGTGGGCATGGCAGGGGAAGGATACTGCAAAATCTCCCATCCCATCCCACTCCAGGGGAAGGATACTGCAAAATCCCCATTCCCTTCCCTCTCCTGGGGGAAGGATATTGGAAAATCTCCAGAGCTGGTATTTGCTGGTTTTCTGAACTACTCAAAATTTCCGCTAGCGGTTCCCCAAACTGCTCAAAATTTCTGCTACCGATTCTCCAGAACCTGCTGGATTTCACCCCTGGTCAAGAGGAGTTGGATTTGAACCATTTTTGGCAATGTAACGACTCTGTGCTGATGGCATGCTTAACTCCATCCCATCTCATCAGTGGATTCCTACCATAGTTATGGGAAGGCCAAAGATTTAAGTACCTATCCGTGGTGGTACAGTGGTTAGAGTGCAGTACTGCAGGCTACTTCTGCTGACTGCGGCTGGCTGCAATTTGGGCAGTTCAAATCTCACCAGGCTCCAGGTTGACTCACCCTTCCATCCTTCCGAGGTGGGTAAAATGAGGACCCAAAATTGTTGGGGGCAAGAGGCTGACTCTGTAAACCACTTAGAGAGGGCTGTAAAGCACTGTAAAGCGGTATATAAGTCTAAGTGCCATTGCTATTGCTAGCCACATTTTCGTTGCTCAGTTCATAATATAAGGAATAGTAAATTTTGCTACATTATTATTATTATTTACTTTATTCATTAAACATGAAACTCAGTCAACTGAACATTCAAAAATGCATCACAAATACCATTGACTGGTGCTAATGGTTGATACAGGTTGCTGCCAGCGTCCTAGGTATCAACCAAATACTTTCTTAAGATGTACGATGTTCCGAGTAGCGCAAATTTTTTGCAGTTCCGCTGGTGTTATTGCAGGAAGCTGCAATTTGTTGATGTGTTTTGTAAAATTCTTGGACATGGTACCAAGTGCCCCAATGACAATGGGTATCACTGTTACATGTTTCATCCATAGTTGTGTAGTTTCGATGGCCAGGTCGTGATATTTCATGATTTTTTTCCAGTTCTTTTTCTTCGACTCTGGCATCTCCTGGTAGCGCGATGTCAATAAATTGTACGTTTCGGTTTTTGACAACTGTGATATCTGGCGTGTTGTGTTCCAAATGATGATCATTTTTTAAATTATTATTATTATAAAAATAATAATTATTATTACTGTATATGGTCACTCATCAATCATTTTAATAATAATTTGCTAATTTAATACAGTTATTAGAAGTCTCCTTTGAGTCGGGCACGAGTCCCAGAGATGTCCTCAATATTTTCTTGGCAACAGCCAGGAAGCGGCTTGCTGCTGCCTACTTCTTGGATGACTTTCTATAGGATTTCCTGGTAGTTCCCCACCCAGGTTCTCACCAACTTTGATCCTACTTAGCTTGTTTTTGAATTAGCCAAACATGGCTAGGTGCTGCCACCTGCTGCAGATATCCACCCTTGCAGATAGATAGCCATCCTGATGCAAAACCAGTCAGGTTTGTTTGGACATGCATTTCGGAAACTCCTAAAAATTGCATCCCACCTTCCTGACTTGATACCAAAAATAGTAATATATTAAATATATTAAAAATTGCTGCCTAGGTCAATGGTGGCGAACCTTTTACTCACCGATTGCCAAACAGGTATGCGCTTCACTTATGTGCGGCTCCCCCCATGCGCTGTGCATGCAACCACATCATCTGCACATGTGCATGGCTTTTGCGGCTCCCCCGTGTGCTGCGCATGCAACTGCACCATCTGCGCATGTGCAGTTTTCTGTTCTGCCCCAGCTACAGACCCCAAAGAACGCAGCACACACGAAGTCTGTACAAACCTTAATTTACTAAATTAAATCAGTCTTTTTCAAACAAAGGCTGTTAGTTAACTTTCTTAACAGCCTACAAGAATCCAAAGAATAAATAATCGTAATCTTACTATGGTTGGCAGAAAGCCCAGAAGCAATTTGCAGGAAGCTGATAAGAGAACTAAGATCCAGACCTGAAGGAGAGTGAACAAAGTTGTTCCCTGCAAATTGCCTCAGTCCTTCCTTAAATAGGCTAAGGGAGTGGCCAATTAGCCCCAAGCCTTACTCTTGGGGAGACCTCCTCCTGAGGAGCCACTCCTACCTTTTGGCAGCTCTGTGCGCCCGTGCATCGAGAAGAGGCTCCTCCTCTTCGTCCTCTTCACTTATGGGAGCTTCTGGAGGTTCTGAAGGCCCTGGCTGAATCCCTGCCTCTGGCACCACATCTTCTCCAGCCTCCTCATTGTCTGACTAGAGTGCCAGCTGCACCGGCTGCTGGCGCAGCACCACACCAGCCTCCTTGTTGTCAGAATCAGCTACTAGCTGCACAGGCTGCTGACAGACCACAACACTTTAACCCATGCAATGGATGTGTGCAAAAGCCATTTTCGAATGTGTGCACTGCACGCAGGCACTCGCACACACTTGCGCAGACACACACACATGCACAGGAGAGTTCCAAAGACCAGTTGGGGCACATGCACATGTGCAGCTGCAGGTGAGTTGGGCGACACCTCGCATGCCTGGAAAGATGGCTTTGTGTGCCACTTCGGGCGTGCGTGCCATAGGTTTGCCATCACGGGCTTAAGTGCTTCACATCTTCCACTCCATTGAAATAGGAGCTCAGTTCTAACTTCCAAGAGGACTGGATAAGCTAAGAAATGTATCTAGATTGTGCCATGTTTCTCAAAAAAACCCATTATTTCATTTATTTGGAAAGGAAAAGGAAAGCATTTCACTTATGCACAGAAGGCTGAATATAACTGGCGACAACACCTGTTGCTGTCAGCACTTTAATTTAAACTATGCAACAACCCTCGCCTAGTTTAAATTAAGCAAGCCAAAAGCTACAACAGATCTATGGCTGTTGCCCTAATACACGTCTCCTTCTACGCTGGTGATCTATGGGAATCTATGGGAAACAAACAGAGCAACCCAGTATATAACTTCGAAGAGACTAAATGAGATAGTCTTAATCTATTTTCCAAATAGGAAAATGCGATGGTTCAAGCTATTTTTCAAAGCACCAGAAGCAGAGGTGGGTTTCACAAAATTTTACCACCGGTTTGCCATGCACCGAAAATGTGAGCACACGTGGCTTCCATGCCCTTTGCTCTAACCGCAATAAAATACCTTATGCCACCAGATCCCAAATTTTGGGCTTAGACAACTTAGAACTACGCCGACTTCAGTCTGACGTAAGCATAGTACATAAAATTATCTGCCACAATGTCTTTCCTGTCAATGACTACTTTAGCTTCAACCACAACAATACACGAGCAAATAATAGATACAAACTCATGGTAAACTGCTCCAAACTCAATTGCAGACAATACGACTTCAGTAACAGAGTGGTCAAGGCCTGGAATGCACTACCTGACTCTGTAGTTTCTTCCCCAAACCCTCCAAACTTTAACCTTAAACTGTCCACTGTTGACCTCACCCCATTCCTAAGAGGTCTGTAAGGGGTGTGCATAAGAGCACCAGCGTGCCTTCCGTCCCTGTCCTAATATTCCTTTTTACTTACTCTTTTCATGTATTCCAATTATGTTTATACTTTTACCTGTTATCTTATATATGCTTGACAAATAAACTTATGATTATGATTATGATGACTTCAATAAATCCCAACCGCTTCTCAAGCGAGGCTCAACATATGCAGTCAACATAAGTCAAGGTCTGTGTTTATTTGAAGGCTCCCCTCTCTTGTTTATGACCGCAACATAAGATCTCATTGACTTCTTACGGCTCCTAAACACATGTGTTACCATTATTCTTGTGAAAGGCACACACAGAAAAATAAGCCATTAGACTTACTGATGAGCACCCTCCATCTGTTTGGGAGCTGATGAGGCAGAACAGATTGATTGCTGGTTTATTTTGAGGCACACCAGTGCTTAAAAGTCAAGAGTACATTTGTGCTAAATCTGCCACAGGCATCCGTGAGGCAATCTGATGTGGTTTTAGGCCACTTCTCTAGCTACGATAATCAAATTTACCAGTAAGAATGTGCTTTTGGCTGAAATTGGAGCAGCGGTGCCCCATCTTCTTACTGATTTCCATAAAAAAGAAATAACAGAATAACAGAGTTGGAAGGGAGACCTTGGAGGTCTTCTAGTCCAACCTCCTACTCAGGCAAGAAACCTATACCAGTGATGGTGAACCTGTGGCACGCATGCCACAGATGGCACACAGCGCCCTCTCTAAAGCACGGGAGCCATCACCCCAGTTCAGCTCCGTTGCGCATGGGTGCGCATCTCCTGCTGGCCAGCTGGTTGTAGGGTCTCTGCCATGCATGTGCAAGGGGCAGGGGCCCGCAGGGGCACACATGCATGCATGGGGGGTGGGGGGCATGCACAGGGGCCACACACACATTGCATTTTGGGGTTTGGCCACTTGCATGTGCATTCGCGCACTCACTTGCATGCTTGGGCACTCGGTCAGGAAAAGATTAGCCATCACTGCCCCGTACCATTTCAGACAAATGAATGTCTAACCTCCTTAAAGACTTCCAGTGTTGGAGCATTTACAACTTCTGGAGCAAGTTGTTCCACTGATTAATTGTTCTAACTGTCATGAAATTCCACTTAGTTGCTTCTCTCCTTGATTAGTTTCCATCCATTGCTTCTTGTCCTGCCCTCAGGTGCTTTAGAGCAGGGGTCTCCAACCTTGGCAACTTTAAGCCTGGTGGACTTCAACTCCCACAATTCCCCAGCCAGCTTTGCTTAATGTTGCCAAGGTTGGAGACCCCTGCTTTAGAGTATAGGTTGATCCCTTCTTCTTTTTGGTAACTCCTTAGATATTGGAAGACTGCTATCATGTTACCCTTAGTCCTTCTTTTCATTAAACTATACATACCCAATTCCAGCAACTGCTCTGTGTATGTTTTAGCCTCCAGTTCCCTAATCAAAAAACTAACAGTGTTTTGATCTGAATAATTAACGTTGCAGATAATCCATGTCTTTTGATCCCCAAAGTTTATGGGAAATCTCTTTTATTAAACTGATACAATGACCCATCATATTTCATTTTGTGGGCTTTTTTTAAATCTATATTTCTATGTTAGGTTGCTTAAGTGGATATTTTGCAGGCAAATCACCATCTAGGTAAGACAGATAGACAAACAGGTGCACTTAATCTAGAATGAACTCTAAAAATGCAAGGCTGGCTATTTGTGCTGCAGATATATGGATAAAAATGTAGGCGTGTACAGGATGAAAACATATGGACTTTTCAGTAACAAAAAATAAAGTGGGAGTGTAAATTGTTTGTCTAATAGGATTCAAGATCCTTAGGTTATTTGATATTAATATAGAAATATTACTCCGCTAAGAATTTATCCTTTCCGTGCACAGTCAACATGGAAAAAAATATTCTAAAATCCAGTTACCGATAATGTTTGAATGACATTGCTTTCTAACACAGCTTGATTGAACATATTGCTGTAAGTCACAAAGAAGTTTGCTTGGTTTTGTTAAAGCATCACAAAGTGAAGATGGCACAAAAAAGCAAAAAAAAGAAAGGAAAGGAAAGGAAAGGAAAGGAAAGGAAAGGAAAGGAAAGGAAAGGAAAGGAAAGGAAAGGAAAGGAAAGGAAAGGAAAGGAAAGGAAAGGGAAGGGAAGGGAAGGGAAGGAAAGAAGGAAAGAAGGAAGGAAGGAAGGAAGGAAGGAAGGAAGGAAGGGAAGGAAGGAAGGAGAAAGAAAAAGGAAGGAAGGAAGGAAGGAAGGAAGGAAGGAAGGAAGGAAGGAAGGAAGGAAGGAAGGAAGGAGGAGGAGCAAAACCATAGAGTGATGCAAAAGATATTGCAAGCTAACACAAAGAAACCAGAATTGTTCCTATCCATCCATCCATCCATCCATCCATCCATCATCTATCTATCTATCTATCTATCTATCTATCTATCTATCTATCATCTATCATCTACCTACCTACCTACTCTATCTATCTATCTATCTATCTATCTATCTATCTATCTATCTATCTATCTTTCTACGATGAATGTTGAAAAGCTCTGGGTTTCAAATTCATAGTAACCTCCCCCCTTTAATTCACCAATATATTTTAAAATTTATTTATAGGTTCCTTTCCAAATATTGACCCAGTTGGACAAATTTCTGCATTCTTCCCTGCAGCAATTCAGTCAGTCAATTCCCCGATGCTTTGTTCCCCCCCTTTTTTTCCCCTCTTTAATCTGCCCGGATGGAGTTCCATTTGTCCCATCTCTGTCTGGACAACATCTGGAGCCTCAGGAAACTCAGCTGCTTGGCTTTTTTTTCATGCACTTCAGAGAGGGGGCGGGGAGAAAAGCAAGAGCCTCTTTCCAACCAAACAAGGCCTTTTGTTCTCCCTGAGCAAGTGTTTCTCATTAAAATTGTCATCTCCCTAACAAATTGCTTCATTTCTCCTGCAGCTGGGCTGATCGTGTTCCTCCGGGTTTGCACAGGGCCGTAACCTTCCTAAGGGATTGGAAGAGTAGGGGGGGGGGAAAGTGACTTTGCATTTCTTATTCTCTCTCTCCTCGCTTGTGCCATTCTGCAGCGCAGGAAACATCTAGATTTTTTTCCTTTTGCTGACTTAGTGGCACTTTTTAAATGTCTTCGTTCGGGTTTTACTTTTAGTTGCTTAGCCTGTCGCTTCTCTAGGCAAGTTCCGGCTAGCAGAAAACATCTGTCCTCTGTTAGAAGTTTCTTTCAAAGACAGGAAAGACAGCTGGGCCTCTTTGGGGAGGGGAGAAGACTCCCACTCCATCAAAATGTTCTGCATTCCGATTCTTGAAGCAAAAAGCGGGGAAGCGCATACTGTATTTGGCTTGAGAGGTTCTCAGGCTGGGTAGGAGAAAGGCGTTGCTGGTTTGGATCTTCTCCAAAAGGATGTAGAATAAGGGTTGAGTTGAGTCAATTCCGACACAATCCTACACCCTTTATCCATTGTTTCATGCAGAGAGGGTGGACCAGAGTTGGGGCCTGTGGTACCTTTGACTGAAGAATGATGTTAGTGGTGGAACCAAGAGCTTCATAACTTCCTCATGGATAAAGAGATCACTTCCAGGATAGAGCATGGACTGCCATGCTCTGCATCACAGCATCAGAGAAGAGCATCAATAGCGATGATTTCAATATTGTCTGGTTCTAAAGAAAGGGAAGGGACGCGGTGGCTCAGTGCAGGGGTGGGTTCCACTTACCTTTACTAGCGGTTTGCAGCGGGATCGCGTGGGCGTGCTTGCTTCGCTCGCGCGCAGGTGCGCTCTTCTGCACATGCGTAGATCACCCATGATGATGTTGTGGCGGGTGGGCGGAGCCACCCGGCACTTTTACTACCAGTTCTATAGAACCAGACCAAACTGGGAGCAACCCACCACTGGCTCAGTAGCTAAGACATTGAGCTTGTCGATCGAAAGGTCGGCAGTTCAGCAGTTCGAATCCCTAGTGCCGTGTAACGGGGTGAGCTCCCGTGACTTGTCCCAACTTCTGCCATCCTAGCAGTTCGAAAGCACGTAAAAAATGCAAGTAGAAAAATAGGGACCGCCTTTGGTGGGAAGGTAACAGCGTTCCGTGTGCCTTTGGTGTTGAGTCATTCCAGACATATGGCCACAGAGATCTTCGGACAGCATTGGCTCTTCAGCTTTGAAACGGAGATGAGCACTGCCCCCTAGAGTTGGGAACGACTAGCACGCATGTGCGAGGGGAAACTTTACCTTTTTAAAGAAAGGGAGGCAGGGTTTTGCCCACAGGTACTAACATGCTTTGAGAACCAGAGGGCCTCTGGAGCCTGGGGAGGCCATTTTCGCCCTCTTGGAGGCTCGAGGAAAGCCTCTGGAGCCCGGGGATGGCAAAAACGCCCCCCCCCCATCATGGTGCAGGAGGCCGACTAGGCCATGCCCACCATGGCCACGCCCAGCCAGCAACCGGGTAGAGAGCTCCTTGCTAAAATTTTTGAAGCCCACCTCTGCTAGGGTCTGCTTACATTTACCTTAAGCCAACATTTTGTGTGTGTGAGGTGAACAAATGGAAGCTAAACTAACTGGTGAGGCCCAATGTGTTTTAAAAAGCAATGTACACATACAGCCACATTTAAATGACGACTTTATGGTGGAACCCAACCAATATATCTAGAAAGTGCACATTTTAGAAGGCATGTTTACAAAATGTGCTCCACAAGTATAGCAATCCCCTCATTTCGTTGTGTAATTGACCTCTGTTAGGTAAATCTATATTTGCTTACATTTCACAGATTTAAACTGTTTATAATCAGTCTCTATGCCGAGCACTGTAAGGTGGTTATAGTATATACAATATGTGGAATCGCCGGTGGAGAGTTCTTAGCATCTCAGCAAAGTTTTGTTTCCCAAATTTTGGAGCAGTTGGGGTCTATGACAAGTCAAATGGTATAAAGCTGGCATAAAAAGATTGGTGTCATCAATCATAAATTAAATGTCTAAATATTTAAAGTTCACTATCTGCTGTGGTTCTTTGGAGACACTGATCTATATTCATAATATATAGACACTGTTAGAAAAACCAGTTTGGTGTAATGGTGAAGACATCAGGCTAGAAGATGAAAGATTGTGAGACCATGAGTTCCAGTCCCATCTTGGGAAAGAAATCGGCTGGGCCAATCTCTCTCTCAGCCCTAGAAAGCAGGCAATGGCAAATCTCAAAGATGCTTTTTCAAAAAGGGAGTTGGAATGTTTTTTCTTGAGGAAGAAGAAGACGTTCTTCTCACCCAAAAAGCTTCTGAAGTTTGTTGGAGGAGAAGCAAAACTATCTCCCCCTCCTCTTCCTTCTTGTCCTTCTTCTCCTCACTATCTCCATCGTCCTTCTCCTCCTCTTTCTTCTTGTCCTTCTTCTTCCTACTATCTCCACCGCCCTCCTCCTCCTCCTCCTCTTCCTTCTTGTCCTTCTTCTCCTCACTATCTCCATCGTCCTTCTCCTCCTCTTTCTTCTTGACCTTCTTCTTCTTACTATCTCTACCGCCCTCCTTCTCCTCTTCTTCCTTCTTGTCCTTCTCCTCACTATCTCCATCGTCCTTCTCCTCCTCTTTCTTCTTGTCCTTCTTCTTCTTACTATCTCTACCGCCCTCCTTCTCCTCTTCTTCCTTCTTGTCCTTCTTCTCCTCATTATCTCCATCGTCCTTCTCCTCCTCTTTCTTCTTGTCCTTCTTCTTACTATCTCCAATGCCTTACTCCTCCTCCTCTTCCTTCTTGTCCTTCTTCTCCTCGCTATCTCCATCATCCTTCTCTTCCTCTTTCTTCTTGTCCTTCTTCTTCTTACTATCTCCACCGCCCTCCTCCTCCTCCTCTTCCTTCTTGTCCTTCTTCTCACTATCTCCATTGTCTTTCTCCTCCTCCTCCTCCTCCTCTTCCTTCTTGTCCTTCTTATCACTATCTCCATCACCTTTCTCCTCCTCCTCCTCAGAAAAAAAACCCAGTTCAATTGCCTTGAATCTACTATGACCTAGATGACTGCGAATCTCCATAGACATTTAGGCAATGGCAAAGCCATTTCTGAATTCTTGCCAGGAAAACTGCAGGAACCACTCCAGCAATCACCAGGAGTCAACACTGATTTGAAGACACATAGTCACACACACACACAAAAAGACACTGTTAGGGAGACACCAACCTTACTTGGTGTCCATCTGGTCAAAATGTCTCCAGGAGGACCTTTTTAAAATGGAAAGAGGAGAAAAGTTGTCCCTCGTGGATATGATTAATGCACCACCCAAGTTCCCAATTTTGAGTTCCCAACTTTGGCCAGGTGCAAATAGCTAATTCCCTCAGCCCATGCATCAATTTTGTGTGTAATTCCTAAGATAAACCTCTTTTTCCTAACTTTAATGGGAACCATCTGCCTCCCATTGACGATATTAATAACAAAGCTTCAGCAAAAGTGGGGGGAGGAGAGGAGAAGGCAAGAGGGGAAGGATGGATGGTTGAAAAAAAACACATGTCTTTGCAGTCCCCTCCTGGGAGGAGTTTCCCAAATTCTTGGGGCGTAATAACCTGCTGAAACATCCTGCTGGGTTAAACAGGTTCTTTCTTGCATGCTTGGAGTGAAGCCTGGTTAATCAGAGGTTGTAGACTTCAGCTGTGCAGTGATGGTATGGACCTCTTGCATACAGTGTGTCTGTCTTTTGTTTCCTTTTGATGGGTGTGGTGTGGTGTGGCTTGGTGGGCGTGGCTTGGTGGGCATGGCAGGGGAAGGATGCTGCAAAATCCCCATTCCCACCCCACTCCGGGGGAAGGATATTGCTGGTTATCACCTATAAAGCCCTTCATGGCCTACGCCCGGGATCCCTGTCGGACCCCCTGCAGCCAGCGACAATCCCCAATCGCCTGGTGCGTTCCCACAGACAGGGCCTCCTCAGGGTGCCGTAGGCCAGACAGTGTCGGCTGGCGACCCCCAGAGGGAGAGCTTTCTCTGTGGGCGCACCCACCCTCTGCAACCAACTTCCGTTGGAGCTCCGGATGGCCCCTGACCTTCGCTTGTTCCGCTGCGAGTTGAAGAACTGGTTGTTCCGTAGCCTGGACTGATGGGAGGGGTGTTAATTTTTTATTTTATTTATTATTTTTAATTTGATTTATATGCCGCCCTTCTCCGGAGACTCAGGGCGGCTTACAGTGCGTTAAGCAATAGCCTTCATACTTTTGTATATTTATACAAAGTCAGCTTATTGCCCCCACAAACTGGACCCTCAATTTACCTACCTTAGAAAGGATGGAAGGCTGAGTCAACCTTGAGCCTGGGGAGATTCGAACTTACTTTAATTGCAGACAACTGGTGTTAAATTACAGTGCTTCTGTCTGTTGAGCTAAACCAGGCTCCTGGTTGGAATGAATTTTAAACTGTTTTAAACTGGGTTTTAACTCTATATCGTTTTAATAGGAATTATGCATTTTACTGTTGTGAGCCGCCCTGAGTCCTTGGAGATAGGGCGGCATATAAATTGCATAAATAAATAAATAAATAAATAAATAAATAAATAAATAAATAAATAAATAAATAAATATAAAAAAATAAAAAAATAAAAAAATAAAATCCCTATTCCCACCTCACTCCAGGGGAAGGATATTGCAAAATCTCCATTCCCACCGCAAAATCTCCATTCCCAGGAGCCTGAGTGGCGTAGGAGGCTACTGCCTCCTAAGGCAGCATTTAACATCCAGCTGCCTGCAATTACTGCGAGTTCAATTCTCGCCAGGCTCAAGGTCGACTCAGCCTTCCATCCTTTCTAAGATGGGTAAATTGAGGACCAGTTTGTGGGGGCAATAAGCTGACTTTGTATAAAATATACAAAAGTATGAGAGCTATTGCTTAACGCATTGTAAGCTGCCCTGAGTCTCCGGAGAAGGGCGGCATATAAATCAAATTTTAAAAACAAACAAACAAAAACAAAAAAAACTCTGGGATCAGCCAGAGGTGGTATTTGCCGGTTCTCCAAACTACTCAACATTTCCGTTGCCGGTTTTCCAAAACCTGTCAGAACCTGCTGGATTTGATCCTTGTGACAATGTACTATTAAGGAAGGATCTGCTATAAATTTAGCTAGCTTGAATCTTAGCTCCTAGCGACTTGGACAACTTTTTGCTATACTTTCATGAGGAGGAATATTTATTAGCTCTCCTTGTTGCTTCAGTCTTATCTGATTCTTGCAGGCAAAGTGTTCACTCTGGGGGGAATTGTCCTCCAAGAAGCCATGCCTGTGGTTGAAGCAAAGTGCCAGCGTTCTGTCAGTGCATTCCTCTTCTCATTATAAAAAATTATCTTTTGCTTTTTGTCATTAAAAGCAGATGCAGAGAGTAAATAAATAAAAACAAAACAGACGTCGTCTCGGCTTCTGTATAAAAAAAAAAGCCGCTCGAAAAAGCGTGGGTCCCGTTTGTCGACTTTACGTGCCAACTTCTGCTTCAAGCAGATCAGCCTGACACGATGCCTTGGACGGTTATGGGTTTGAGGCTTTCCAACTCCTTGATGAAGGAGCCGCTATTTTGGGCGGCAGCTCTGCACCCAAACTTGTCAACACATAAAACTGGAATATCAGCAATGGACTTCCACAGCAAACTTTCTCCCGGAAAGCTTAGAAACCCGGAAGAGCAGCATTCCGTCGCACATGCTCGAGCTGGTACCCAAACTTCAGGTTTCCGGCATGGATGAACAGCTGGCCGTCACGCGTGCACACAACGTAAACCCGGACGTTCGGGTGCCGCTTTGCTCTGCACGACGGAATGTTGCTGTTCCGGGTTTCGGTGATCCTGCGCGCACGAAGCCTAGCTGACCGGCGCGCATGTGTGCACAGGAACGCAAATGAGGAGCCAGCGAGGCCGCACATCCCTCACGGGATGGTTCTGAATGCCACTTCCGGCACGCGTTCCATAGGTTCGCCACCACGGCCTTACACCAGGGGTGGGTTCTAAATTTTTTTACTACCGGTTCTGTGGGCGTGGCTTATTTTGTGGGTGTGGCTTGGAGGTCATGTGACTAGGTGGGCGTGGCTAGCTGGTCAGAGTCATATCTGGAAGGTCCTTGCACTTACAACCAGCCTCGCACTTACGACCCGACTCATTTGTTTGCTTTTAACACTGATCAGCTGTAGGGCGGCCCTTTGAAGCCCCGCGGAAAGAGTTTAAACAGTTTTTTTCCCTCTAGTCATCAGCTGGGACTCAGGAGGCAGCAATAGGTTGGGGGTGGGACCAAATAAAAGGTAAGAATAACGTGGGGGGTGGGGGAGTGGGAGGGCGGGGGGGAGAACTGGTTCGGTGACGTCATATTGTCACTGCTACCGGCTCGGCCGAACCGGACCGAACCGGGAGGAACCCACCACTGCCCTACACCATTCCTTTACTTGCTCTGGTTTCTCTTCCAATTGTATAAATCTTTCGCTGTTTACTGCAGTTGCCTTTTCAAGAAGGTCCCAGATTAAATTGTTGGCACCACCCAGTAAAACCAACTTCATCAAACTCCTGTCCTTCAGATGTTTGGAACTTTAACCCCCATTAACTTCAGCCAATGTGGCCAAACAGATATTTGGAGCCTTTGTTTGGAGACAGGGGAGATCACACATTTGAGGAAGTCTCGTTTAATGAGCTTGGTGGATCAACAGTGTAAAGTCACTTTCCCAAGTAAGGAAGGAAGGATTAGTTGCGCAGTTGCTCCTCTTGAATTTCTCTCCTCTGACGAGAAATTTGCACACTGTGTTCCTGGAAAACTGAAGAATGGTTAGCTTTGGGTTGGTGGCAGGATTATTTTGAAAGGAGGCAGGCATTCTGTGTTTAGCCTTTGGCACAGCTAGTGTTTTTGGCTACTATCCATGTTGAAAATGTGTTTTCTTTGAGCTGGCAGCCTTGTCAACACAGGCGATTCCAGGCTGACTCTTTATCCAACAAATGGCAGCGTTCCTGGTGTTTCTCTGGGTCTCTCCAGTTAGAGACAAGAAGGCTGTGTTCTCTCTTCTCTTCCAGGTGGACCAGGAAGAAAGTTATGGGTTGGAAATGCACAGAAAGGTGATAAACGAATCTTAATCAAAGAGCATCCTTTCCAGGGGTGCTATTCAGCAGCTATTCTGACCAGTTCTGAAGAACCGGTAGTGGAAATTTTGAGTATTTATTTATTTATTTATTGGTTCGATTTATATGCTGCCCTTCTCCGGAGACTCAGGGCGGCTTACAATGCGTTAAGCAATAGCCTTCATACTTTTGTATATACCTGCTTAGTAGGGCTTTTTGGCCCCCCACTAAGCGGTGTTCTCTATTTTATACAAAGTCAGCTTATTGCCCCCACAAACCGGGTCCTCATTTTACCACCTCAAAAGGATGGAAGGCTGAGTCATCCTTGAGCCTGGTGAGATTTGAACTTGCAGTAATTGCAGGCAGCTGGTGTTACTTAACAGCGCTTTAGTCTGCTGTGCCACCAAGGCACCAAGGAGTAGTTCAAAGAACCGGTAGTAAGAATTCTGAACAGCCACGCCCCCACCTATTCTCTGCCTCCCAAGTCCCAATTGATCGGGCGGAAATGGGGATTTTGCAGTATCCTTCCCCCGGAGTGGGGTGGGAATAGAGATTTTACAGTATCCTTCCCCTGCTACGCCCACCAAGCCATGGTCACCAAGCTACACCCACAGAACCGGTAGTAAAAAAATTTGAAACCCACACCTGGTTCTGACAGGTTCTGGCGAACCAGTAGCAGAATTTTTGAGTAGTTTGGAGAACTGGCAAATACCACCTCTGGCTGGCCCCAGAGTGGGATGGGAATGGGGACCTTGTAATATCTTTCCCCTGCCATGCCCACCAAGCCACACCACGCCCACCAAGCCATGCCCACAGAACCGGTAGTAAAAAAAAAATGAATTTCACCACTGATCCTTTCTATCGTTCCAAATACATAATGTCCTCGCCTTACAATCACAACTGAGATCAGAATTTCCATTGGTAAGCAAGGCAGTTGTTAAGTGAATCCCAGCTGATTTTGCGACCTTTTTTTGCCAGGGTTGTTAAGTGAAGCATTTCAGAGATTATCTGTATTGGATCCCTCTCTACTCTCCGTGAGAATGAGGGTCCATCTCCAATCCAGGAAGAAGAAACTGAGTTGTCCCAAAGGCGCTTATCAGTCCTGTGGCTGATAAAATTACTATTAAGATATTTTTATATACCAAAAATAAAAAATTGCTCTTTATGGAGACAATCCAACTGACCGAATATTATTTACTTTTAATGAGCCATTGCTTTGATTGGAACAAAATACCAGCCTTTTTATCTCTCTCTTCCCCTTTTTTATTAGTATTCTGAAAAGCAGGAAAACTGATTAGTATCCTTGGGTTTCCTGAGATCAGATTCTTTAAGCATTGTATATTTTTCAGCTCCCTAATGTGTATTTTTTATCTCTAAGGTGTATGAAGTTTTTCATATTGGTATGTTCATAGATACCTCTTTTGTCATTTTTCTTGTTTTCCGTCTCACTTGATATAGATAGATAGATAGATAGATAGATAGATAGATAGATAGATAGATAGAGATAGAGATAGAGATAGAGATAGAGATAGAGATAGAGATAGAGATAGAGATATATAGATATACACACATATACATACACAGAAAGAGAGAATGTTTCCTCTGCAAGGAATATAAAACCTTCCATCTTCCACCATTCAGTCAGAACTGAAGAAACTTCTGGGATGAGAAGAGAAAGGTCTTCAAGGAAAAAATCCAGCTGCCTTTTTTTTTGGGGGGGGAGCAACTTTGGGACAGCCATGACTTGGATGACTGAAAATCTCCATAGATATCAAGAAACTGAGTTGATAAGCTATATACCCAAGAGTTTTAATAGTTCTGAAGTTTGATAGTCTCCACCCTACTCTGCCATTCCATTGTTAAATAAAAATAGTCACATTCTAACTATTTTTTAAATAAAAAATTCTGTTGAAGGTTCAATCCATCAAGAAGGTATAAACAAGCAAGTCTTTGTATATCTTGATGGATCAGGACCCCTTCATTCCAATAGAATAGGAATAGGAATAGGAATAGGAATAGGAATAGGAATAGAATAGAATAGAATAGAATAGAATAGAATAGAATAGAATAGAATAGAATAGAATAGAATAGAATAGAATAGAATAGAATAGAAAAAGAGCCTTGGTGGCACAGCAGACTAAAGTACTGTTAAGTAACACCAGCTGCCTGCAATTACTGCAAGTTCAAATCTCACCAGGCTCAAGGTTGACTCAGCCTTCCATCCTTCCAAGGTAGGTAAAATGAGGACCCAGATTGTGGGGGCAATAAACTGACTTTGTATAAAAAAGAACACTGCTTGGGGGGGGGCGAAAGCCCTACTAAGCAGGTATACACAAAAGTATGAAGGCTATTGCTTAACACATTGTAAGCCGCCCTGAGTCTCCGGAGAAAGGGCGGCATATAAATCGAACCAATAAGTAAATAGAATAGGATGGGATGGGATGGGATGAGATGGGATGGGATGGGATGGGATGGGATGGGATGGGATGGGATGGAATGGAATGGAATGGAATGGAATGGAATGGAATGGAATAGAATAGAATAGAATAGAATAGAATAGAATAGAATAGAATAGAATAGAATAGAATAGAATAGAATAGAATAGAATAGAATAGAATTTTTTATTGGCCAAGGGTGATTGGACACACAAGGAATTTGTCTTTGGTGCATAAACTCTCAGTGTAGATAAAAGATATAAGTGAGAAATCATGATCATAGTCATTATAAAAATGCATTCATCATGAATCATAAGATACAACACTTAGTGATAGCCATAGGATACTAAATAAGACTGAAGGCTTGTCCAACTGGAGGATGGAGGAGAACTATTGCTGCTTATATCCATCCCTAGAGCCATTAAAAAATAATAATGCTGTCCTAATTATCTCTCCATAGTATGGAATAATTAAGGAGAAGGGTAGCAGCTGTGGAACAGTCATAAAGCTCCTTTGCGTCAAGCCAACTTCATTATGGCCACAGCTCTTCAGAGAAGAAGACAGGAAAATGAATTGGTTGGTCTCAGCTGAGAAGCCCGAACAGGGACGCAGGTTGCTTGCCATGAAAGATACAGATAATGAGGAAGAAGAAATAGGGGGGGGGGACTTTTAACAGGAAAAAAAAAACAGATAAACAGCTTTAATTCTCAATAGACGGGCATCTTGTAGAAATACTACTAAGGGGAACAATAGCTATTAGATACTAGAGGCATTTGTCCCAAGCCTATTTTCTAAGCCTGGGTTCTTAATGGTAGCTGCAGTTTTAATCTTATCAGTCCTCTGGCTGATAAAATTACTATTAAGATATTTTTATAGAACAAAATGCAAAGTTCCTCTTTATGGAGCCAATCCAACTGACCTAATGTTATTTACTTTTAATGAGCCATTGCTTTGATTGGAACAAAATACTAGCCTTTTTTTCTCTCTCTTCCCCCTTTTTTTTTTAGTATTCTGAAAAGCAGGAAAACTGATTAGTGTCCTTGAGTTTCCTTAGATCAGATTCTTTAAGCACCATATATTTTTCAGCTCCCTAATGTGTATTTTTTACCTCTAGGGTGTATGAAGTTTTTCATATTGGTATGTTTATAGATACCTTTTTTGTCATTTTTCTTGTTTTCCATCTCAGTAAGGTAGGTAGGTAGGTAGGTAGGTAGGTAGGTAGGTAGGTAGGTAGGTAGATAGATAGATAGATAGATAGATAGATAGATAGATAGATAGATAGATAGACAGACAGACAGACAGACAGACAGACAGACAGACAGACAGACATAGAGAGAGAATATGAATGCTCTGGAGGGAGGAGAGAGAGGGAAAGGGGAGGAGGAAAAGGAGGAGGAGGGAGAAGGAGAGGAAGAGTAGGGGGGAAAGGAGGAGGGAAAGGGGGAGGAGGGGAGGAAAAAAAGTGATAGGAGGAGGAGGAGGAGGAGGGAGAGGGGGTGAAGAGGAAGAGAAGGGAGGAGGAGAGGAAGAAGGGGAGGAGGGGGGGAGGGGAGAGGGGAGAAGAAGGGGTGAGAGGAGGGAGAAGGAGGAGGAAGTGGGGGAGGAGGGAGGAGGGAGAGGGAGAGGGGGCAAAGAGGAAGAGAAGAGAGAGGATGGGAGGAGGAAGAAGAGAGAAGGAGGGGAGGGGAGAAGAGGGTGAGAGGAGAGGGAGGAAGGAAGAGCCTTGGTAGTACAGTGGTCTAAAGCACCCTGTTATTAAGACCAGCTGCCTGCAATTACTGCAGGTTCAAATCTCGCCAGGCTCAAGGTTGACTCAGCCTTCCATCCTTTCTAAGGTAGGTAAATTGAGGACCCAGTTTGTGGAAGCAATAAGCTGACTTTGTATAAATATACAAAAGGATGAAGGCTATTGCTTAGCACATTGTAAGCCGCCCTGAATCTCCGGAGAAGGGCGGCATATAAATCAAATTAAAAAAAAAAAAAGGAAGGAAGGAGGAGGAAGAGGAGACAAAGGGGTGAGAGGAGAGGGGGAAGGAGGAGGAGGGGAGAAGAAGGGGTGAGAAAGGAGGAGGAGGAAGAGGTGGTGGTAGAGGAAGACTCTTCTAAGTACTTGTATTCCTATTGTTAGAAAAGCCCATCCATCTCTTCAACCTTCATATCCCAGAGAGTTAAAATGGTCAAAGTGGAGAATCTGACACCCTTCCCAAGGCCGTATCTGCCGTCTGATCCAAAGGTGTGACAAATTAGTGTGGCTCTCCCGCAAGGACACCCTCAGACAAGTCTGAACCGAGCTGTTTCCCTGCAGCTGAGCTGAAATTCTTTGCAATTGGCAGGTCAGGAAGGGCATCAGGGAGGGAGAGCAGCCCAAAGCGGCTGTTGGAAAAAAAAAAAAACCCAAAGTTGACTGGATGGTGTAAAAAAATTCCCAGGCCAGATCGTCACCCTCCAAGAGCAGAAAATGCTTCAGAAGGGAATCTGGTTCAAGGACTGACTTGCAAGTTGTCATGAGTTTTCTTGAATCTTTAGAAATCAAGAGATTTGGGTATATTCAGCCTACATAAGGAAGGAAGCATTTGAGAGCTTTCAAATAAATGTCCTTTAAAATAAATATTTTAAAATGCTAATATCCTGCGGATAACACACTTATTGAACTCATACAATTTTGTAAAATATAACATCGTTTGATTTATGGGGCCAGTGATCTCAAGTCTATGACTCAAGCTAGGACTCAACATGAAAATAAGCAAATACAAACACACAGATATAAAAGTAAAATGAAGAATAAAACACCGAGCATCTCTAGACTCCTAAGAAAGTGTCATCAGGACATGGTTATGATCAGTTTAAGGGTTTTTTTTAATATTTCCTAAACCAAAAACAAACAAACTCCTTGTTGGGAGATGGTTAAAAAAAAAAAGGGAAGAAGAAAAATGATTTCCACTTCTCGCCTCCAGGTCTGCAAATCATGTTCTTTTTTCTTCCTTTTTTTCATGGTGCACCTGTTCAAATGAGACTTAAAAAAAATGAAATCAGTGAAAAAACACACTGCCCGTGGGCTTTTCTTTGCTTTTCTTTTTTTCAGAAGAAGCTTTGAAGTAAAGGCAAAGCAGGAAAGACATGCTTCTCTGCAAAGTCTCTCTGGTTTATTATTATTATTATTATTATTATTATTATTATTATTATTATTATTATTATTATTTATTGGTTAATCTTTAGTGAGATTCACAGCCTTTGAGCTTGGTTAATTGCTCAGCAGCTCGAGTCCTAACCAAGGACCTAGGAACTGTTAAGGTATCGTCGGAGGATGTAAGCTGTTCTGAGTAAGGTGGTTTTTTGTAGAGTCAAAATGTTCAAGTCCGGCAAATTTAGAATTTCTAAATAGCGGGCTAGCCCTTTGGGTATTGCTCCGAGGGCTCCAATTACAATCGGGACAACACACGATTTCTTTTTCCACAGTCGCTCAACTTCAATTTGTAAGTCCTGGTACTTTGTGATTTTTTCTTGCTGCTTATCTTCAATTCGTGCATCACCAGGTATTGCAATGTCAATGAACCATACTTTTTTCTTTTCAACTATTGTTATGTCAGGTGTGTTGTGGACCAAGTGCCTGTCAGTCTGAATCCTAAAGTCCCACAAGATCTTGAGTTTCTCATTCTCTAAAACTTTCTCAACCTGATGTTCCCAGTGGTTTTTGCTGTACTCAAATCCAAACTTCTGGCACAATTTCCAATGAATGATTTTAGCAACACGGTCATGGCGTTGTAGGTAGTCAGTTTGTGAAATTTTGCTGCACCCACTGATCAGGTGGTCGACTGTCTCATCTTTCTCATTGCAGAGGCGGCATTATTATTATTATTATTATTATTATTATTATTATTATTATTATTATTATTATTATTATTATTATTATTATTATTATTATTATTTATTAATATTATTATTATTATTATTATTATTATTTATTATTATTATTATTATTATTATTATTATTATTATTATTATTATTATTATTTTTATTATCTTTAGTGAGATTCACAACCTTTGAGGCTGGTTAATAGCTCAGCAGCTCAAGTAGCCCCCCCCCCCCCGCTTTTAGAACATGATGGCCCAGTGGGCCCGATTTTCACCCTCCCCAGGCTCCAGATGCTTTCTAGGAGCCTGGGGAGGGCAAAAACGGCCTTCCCCACCCACCCCGGAGGCCCTCCGGAGGCCAGAAACAGCCCATTTCCCAACTTCTGGTGGGACCAGAAGGCCCAAAAATCAGCTGGCCAGCACACTCGTGCGCTGGAGCTGTGCTACGGCAATGCTCGTGTGCCCGCTGATATGGCTCCGTGTGCCACCTGTGGTTTGCCATCATGGTTCTATAGGAAATAAACTGCAATGCATTTGTCCATACCATAAAACATACCGCCCCCTGTATCTAAGTTGGGTACGCGTGAAGAAAATAGCACAATGCATTTAACCCATAGCTTTCTTTGTTTCAATCCCTTTAATACTTTTGAATGTCATAAGCACAAGGTTAATCTGTGCATGGAAAGGTTAATTCTTATAGATTTTGTAAAGAAAAACCAAAAATGAGCCTTTCCTTGGGGCAGTGGATTTTCCAGAATATTTTGATCAAAGAATCGCAAAAATATTTCGTTTGTACAAATACTGTGTATGTAGACATCTTTTTCTGCTTACATCCTTTTGCATTGTACATTTTTTATTCAAAAGCAGTACTTGCTTTTGAGTACTTGCTAAGAGAAAAAAATTCCTATTTAATTGGGTATAATGGTTAACAGATGTAATTACGGTCATATGTGGGCAGTACAAAGATCAAGATGGTTTTTTTGCAAGCAAAAGTCAAACAAACTAGCCTTGAGCCTCAATAATTGACCCCCAATTAACAATCCATTGACTTCCCCATTTCTCACCACATATAAATAAAAAGCAAACACTATGGAAGAGAGTGATGGAAATATATAGCAGCTTCTAATACTGTTAACATTTAAAGCAGCAATAATTAAAACAGTCATATTACTGTATGTGCAATTGTTCTTCAAAATTAATTGGGTTGGCCATCCTATGTTTTAAAGTGAGCACCAAGTACTGTACCGAATACTATTAAATGTACAAGAACGCCATCTTCTGGCTATTGTCAACTAATACTCAAAAGTACCAATATAAATCCTGGAATCAGGGAGAACATCAGAACTGATAAATTTGCCGTTTCTAATCTCATTTCAAAGCTCTTGTATGAAGAGAATTTATTAAGAAGACAATCTAGGTCTGACAAACAGATATGATTTTGGCTTTTTCCTGCATTTTGTTACATGTTACAAAGTGGTATCTTAATCTGCTATTCCAAAACATGATTGTTGTATGGGTACTCAAGTTACAAACTATAACCGAGTCCAAAATTTCTATTGCTAAGTGAGACAGTTGTTCAGTGCCATTGTAACTTTGAACAGTGATAAATGAACTGTTGTAAACCGAGGATTACCTGTACTACATTAATCTAAGAGGAAGTACGGGTAGTCTTTAATTAATAACCATTTGTTCAGTTACTCTTTTTATTTACGTTATCAATCAACTGGCCACAGAAAAAAAGAAGGAAAGGAGTTGTTGCAAACAATCTGAGTTGGGTTTAAAATAACCCAGCACAGAACAAAAACTTATAAAAAAAAAATTTACAACAAAAACTTATAAAAATACGAAGGTGATGTATCTCTCTGAAAGGATGTATAGTCTGCAGCCAGTTAAGCTAAACTGCTCAGTTGCAAGCATAGTTTTCTTTTGGCATCCAGAAAACCCAGAATTTAGATAGGAGAGAATAGAATAACAGAGTTGGAAGGTCATCTAGTCCAACCCCCATTTCCATTTTTTTTTCTTGACTTGGGATTCAAAACTCAGCAGCTCAGCCAAGGTTTGGTTAGAGAAACAATGCACACTGGAGCCAATCTGGAACTTCTAGTGTCTTCGCAACTTCCTTCCTTCTTTCTTTCTTTCTTTCTTTCTTTCTTTCTTTCTTTCTTTCTTTCTTTTTTCTCTTTCTTCTTTCTCTTCCTTCCTTTCTTCTTTCTTTCTC
This sequence comes from Pituophis catenifer annectens, assembly GCF_029215685.1. NCBI lineage: Eukaryota > Metazoa > Chordata > Lepidosauria > Squamata > Colubridae > Pituophis > Pituophis catenifer. The sequence goes on from NW_027256894.1 coordinate 9,568,719, forward strand.
CCTCTCCTCTCCCTTTAATCTTTCCTTCCTTCCTTCCTTCCTTCGTAACTTTATTGTTTTCTTGGGAAAGGATAACCCCCCCATCTAACCCTCCCAGCGGAGATTTCCTGGTGGCCTCCCATCCAAGCCTTCCTTCCTTCCTTCCCTTATCTTTCTCTATTTCTTTCTTTCTCTCTCCTCTCCCTTCCTTTCCATCTTTCCTTCCTTCCTTCCCCCTTCCCCCCCGTAATTTTATTGTTTTCTTCGAAGAGGATACCCTTCATCATCCAACCCTCCCAACGGAGATTTCCTCGTGGTCTCCCATCCAAGCCTTCCTTCCTTTCTTCCTTCCCTCCCTCCGCGTGAGCAAACAAAGCGCGCCGCAAACGGGGACGAAAGCGAAAGTCTCGCGAGACTCCGCCCACTTCCCGCGGGGGCCCAAGTCGCGTTTTCCAGAACGTCACTTCCGCCGCCGCTGAGCCGGAAGTTGACGCTCGGAGGGCCCGCGGAGGTGTTTTCTGTGGGCGAGCCGATGTTTTTGCGCCGAGGGAGGAGAGATTCCTCCTCCTTCTTCGGCTGGGAACTGCCGGTGAGCGCGCTGGCCCCGAGGCGGCTTCTCTTTCCCCGGGGAAGAAGCTGCCGTTCTTCGGTCTCTCTTTCCACTCGTGGGCCCCGTTGTCGTAGCAACCGGACCCGGGGGGGGGATGATGAGCAGCTTCCTGGCTGCCCCCCCCCTTGGATGGGGATAGCGGGGTGGGGGGGGGGGAGCCCCAGTTGCCATCGGCAGCCGTTGTTGGAAGCGCCTAAACCCCGTCCGTTTCTCCTTTCTGAGCAAGTGACAGGTGGGTATGTGGACTTCAACTCCCAGAATTCCCCAGCCGGCCATTCAATGCCAGCCATTCCCATTTCTGGCTGAGGGATTCTGGGAGTTGAAGTCCACTTACACCTTCCACTTACTCAGAAGGGTCAGAAACACCCAAGTCAAGTCAAGCCAATTTAAACCAAAGCACAATTTATGGGGCTTTTGCCATCTTGATATGGGAGAGTCCCAAAAGTGCTTCTTTTTTTTCCCCCCATTTTCTTTTCAGGAGGCAGCTGGACTTTCTTGGTTTGGTTTGGTTTTTTTTTTTCTTTGAAGATGTTTTGCTTCTCATCCAAGAAGCTTCTTCAGCTCTGACTTGGATGGTGGGGAATGGAAGGGTTGATATTCCTTGTAGACAGCTGGTCATTTGCATCCTTTTAGAGCAGAGGTCTTCAAACTTGGCCGCTTTAAGACTTGTGGACTTCAAGTCTCAGAATTCTCCAGCCAGCTATGCTGGCTAGAGAATTCTGGGAATTGAAGTTCACAAGTCTTAAAGCGGCCAAGTTTGGGGACCCTTATTTTAAACGGTCATTGAAGCACTTGGAGTTTTATCTGTGTCCTCAGGGTCATCTGAGTGGTGCTCCTGGTTTCTGTAGTCTGCAATTTTTTCCCCCTCTGGAAATCCATTCCTCCTCCCACCCTCCATTCAAAGGGTGTCCATCCCAAATTGTATAGCTAAAGGTCTGTAGAGATTCTCAGTCATCCAGGTCACGGTTGTCCCAAAGGTGGTTTTTTTCAAGAGGCAACTGGACTTTCTTGTTTTTTTCTTTTGAAGACGTTTCGCTTCTCATCCAAGAAGCTTCTTCAGCTCTGACTTGGATGGTCGGGAATGGAAGGATTTATATTCCTTGCAGACAGCTGGTCATTTGCATCCTTTTAGAGGGTCATTGAAGCACTTGGAGGTTTAACTGTGTCCTCAGGGTCACCTGAGTGGTGATCCTGGTTTCTGTCTGCATTTTTTCCCCCTCTGGAAATCCATTCCTCCTCCCGCACCATTCCAAGGGTGTCCATCCCAAATTGTATAGCTAAAAGTCTGTAGAGATTCTCAGTCATCCAGGTCACGGTTGTCCCAAAGGTGCTTTTTTTTTTTTCAGGAGGCAACTGGACTTTCTTGTTTTTTCTTGAAGATGTTTCGCTTCTCATCCAAGAAGCTTCTTCAGCTCTGACTGGATGGTGGGGAATGGAAGAATTTGCAGATGTTCTGGAAATCTGTTCATACTCCCACACCATTCAAAGGGTGAAATCTTTCCGTTCTCCACCATCCAGTCAGAGCTGAAGAAGCTTCTTGGATGAAAAGCGAAACATCTTCAAAGAAAAAACAAAGTCTAGTTGCCTCTTGAAAAAGCACCTTTGGGACAACCATGACCTGGATGACTGAGAATCCCTACAGACTTGATGTGGGAGCCTTAACTGATGGTGCTGGCTGCTGATTCTGGGATCCCACGTCAGACTGAGCTTTTCTTGGCTGCACTGGAAGACCTCCAAGGTCCCTTCGAGGTCTATTCTATTCTTGCCAATCTTGTGTGGAGGGAACATGATGATGGCAGTGGCACAACATCCTGTAATGCAGCAAAATGTCACGGTTATCATTTATGTGCTCTCAGTTGTAGCATGTGGAGTAAAGCATGTTGCAGCGAGGCATAGTTTAACATAATTGTGTTAGGTCATCAGTCACTGGTTGGGGGCAAAAGTGGCCAGGCAACTGGTGGATGTCCCAAAGATGGGATTTTTAGGGAGGGGGGGGGCATGAGTGTTGCTAAGCAGTTGGTGTTACATCATGCAACCTTTTGGGGGGAGTGGGCTTTGGGGGAGCTGTTTTTGTTTTAAGCTGTGATCAGCGTCTTTGAATTCTGAATTCTTTGAATTCTGCTTTTGGTTTTTAATAGTCCAAGATGGAAAGGAAAGCTGGCAACATAACCTGGTCTGGAAGTTGTGTCTTTTTTTATAGCTGAATGTAAATGCTCACTTCCATCCAGTCATCAAGGGGTTGCAGGGTCGTTAAAAGGGAGTTTAAAGTGAGTTGACAAACAGTTGCTGCTTGTAATGATAAAACAGGTCCTAGTGGTTATGGTATCCTTAATATTGCCTATATCCCTGGCCAGTTGTGAGATGCTAGGAGAGGGTAGCATTTGAAGGATCAGAGTTTCCTGTCACTGGTTTACATAATTGCTGTTGGTGCTACTTAGATTTATCTCGTTTTTGCTTTAAATAAAATAAACATTTCCATTGGTTTTTGGATGTCTGTCCAATTTATTTGTACAGAGGAAAGCTAAGTACATATCTGCTTATTTGTATGTCATAATGAAACAGGTTTGCAAACAGCCTTCGTATCTTTAAAACCTCTCCCACTTCTCTGTGAGCATTATTTTCATACACATAGCAGTTATGCTAATGTTGGGTTGTAAGGTATAATAAGTTAAAGACACCTAATTTGACAAATATTTTCCTGCTTTTTTGCATAGATTTTAGTACAGTATTAGTATCTGTTGAGTCAGTTGCCCTAAATGTTGCTACTATGTTGATTTTTCTGTCTGAAACTTTGTTGTACTCTTGGTTTTTCTACACCGCTTTGTTGTTTGTTTTCTACGGTTAGAGAGCGTGCTGTGTTTTGCTTTCGTTTTGTGACAAAGTTGCATAGATTTAAAAAATATTGATGCTTCTGAAAAACTGCTTTTGAAAATCATTAAGAGAATTATTGATAATCTTTTTCTTCTGTTTTTTCTTTCAGAAATGATCAATTTTTGCCATGAATAGAGATCTAATAAGGTGGCTGGACCAGTATCTGCCATCATGGCATCAGAACTTTGTAAAACGATATCAGAGGCAAAGCTAGAAAGGCACAAGAATTTGTTCTTGAACTATCGAAATCTTCATCATTTTCCTTTAGAATTGCTGAAGGATGAAGGTCTGCAATACTTGGAGAGATTATACATGAAAAGAAATTCCTTAACTACCTTGGTATGTCGTTTCATTGTTTAATAAGCAAAAGATTTGTTATTGTGTTGAATAGAATTTGTGTTTTGAAGTATCAGTTATTCCTTATGTTGGGCAAAAATAGGATCTCAGTCATCCAGGTCATGGTTGTCCCAAAGGTGCTTTTTCAAGAGGCAACTGGACTTTCTGGTTTTTCTCGGAAGACATTTTGCTTCTCATCGCAGAAGGGGAAGAAGCTTCTTGGATGAGAAGTGAAATGTCTTCAAAGAAATAGCACCTTTGGGATGATCTATGTCAGGGGTGTCAAACTTGCAGCCCACGGGCTGGATGCGTCATGCACTGGCCACGCCCACCCCCATTTTAACGAAGGGGAGAAAAGTTGTGATACGTCATGTGACGACAACGTGACGCTGCAAGTTTGAGACCCCTGTTCTATGTTAACCTTTTCAGGTAGGCCAAGTCAGAAAACGAATACTGTAAGGCATGGGTAAAAAGTAAAGAGAAATTGCCTTAAGCCACATATAAAATATATATTTAATGTATATAAAAACATATAATGATAAAATGTTTACAATCTTGGGCAGCCATATTACTAGCTGTCCAGGGCCGCATGCAGTCTGTGGGCTGCAGGTTGGACACCACCTGCTATGGCATAAGATAAAAAAATAAAAGAATACAAGTGCAATGAAGCGATGGGTCTCACTCTACCTCACCAAAGACCTCAGGAAAGAACAGAACTTCACTGCTCTTCTAAAGGACCCAGATTGTGGGGGCAATAAGCTGACTTTGTATAAATATACAAAAGTATGAAGGCTATTGCTTAACGCATTATAAGCCGCCCTGAATCTCCGGAGAAGGGCGGCATATAAATCAAATTAAAAAAAAAAATACAGTCACTGCAGAGTGAGGTCCATCCAGATTTTGAGGTAAGCCTTGTTCTAGAGGGCAGGCGCTGCTATGGAGGAGGTGAACTTGCGGTGTACAGATAGATGAAATTATTTCATCAAAGGAACCCAGAAGACCCCAACTCTGCAAGATTGGAACTGACAAGCAGGTGTTACGGGATGTAGGCGGTTTTCAACAAAAGACACTTGAGGATGCCATTCTGATTTGAGAAAATGTCATCCTTTTTTTAAAAAAACAGTGGCAGTTCAGCGGTTCGAATCCCTAGTGCCGCGTAATGGGGTGAGCTCCTGTGACTTGTCCCAGCTTCTGCCAACCTAGCAGTTCGAAAGCACGTAAAAAATGCAAGTAGAAAAATAGGGACCACCTTTGGTGGGAAGGTAACAGCGTTCCGTGCGCCTTTGGCATTGAGTCATGCCGGCCACATGACCATGGAGACGTCTTCGGACAGCACTGGCTCTTTGGCTTTGAAACGGAGATGAGCACCGCCCCCTAGAGTCGGGAATGACTAGCACATATGTGCGAGGGGAACCTTTACCTTTATACTGCTATACTGCTACCTTATCAAATCAGTAAAAACTTGGCCGTTTGTTAGAATTCAGTTAGAAACTGCTGCCCAACTTCAGCGTGTTGAACATTAATTCCCCAGTAGGTGGAAACCAAACTCAGAATTCCTGAATTTCTTAACTGGAAAAAAAGGGCTGAGGAGGCTATGAACTGTTCTGCATATGTGCTTAGCTGAAAGAGAAGACTCTAAAGGGATTGCTTGCGATCAAATTACGAATTGAAATAATTTGCCAGTAGTATTCTACCCTTCCAAGTTATTTAACCATCTGTAGTTGCTGGCTATGATTTGTTTGTTTTTTTTAACTTTGCACATACGAATAGACTGCACACTTTTTATATTTTATAAGCTTCTTTCAGCAACTCCTTTTTAGAGAAGCACCTCTCCACCCCTGTAAACAGTAGCTGAATAAAAAGTTGTAGCATATGCTTTAAACCATACTCCTTCTTGAATCCTTATCTCATAAATTCTTCAAAATTATTTATTTTTGTTAGTTATTAACCTGTGGTCTGCAGATCCCTGGAGGGACCGCAATGTTCTCACAGGCATTGAGCAAAGGCTTGAAAAAAAAGGTTATGATTTAAATCTCGAGTTAAGTCTTGGGGATCCGTGGCCATGGTCCGTGGCCACAGAAGGCAATTAAAGGGGGTACCTGGTAAATAAAATGCTGAGAATGTCTTGGGATGAGTTCAGGGCCACTGGCCGTAGCTATTCCTTGCTGGAGCTAGCTATCGTCTCTGGACCTCATTGCAATGGGTTATTGATATAAATTGTGTTATGATGGCAGTTCAGGTTCCAAATTGTTCATGAAATAAACCTCTGAATTCTAAAGTAAGGGGAAAAAAAGATAAAAAGATAAAAACAAAGATACATTAAGATAAGTGGTTTCATTGTTTATTGTGGCAAAATCAGATTATTTTATATACACCAAAAAAAGTTATAGTGGCATAAACTGTAAAAAGTTTATTTCAAAACAAATTCAGCCTGAGCTTGTGTTTTTTATAAAGTAATTGAAATACCATGACTGAAGTAATCAATACAATTTAATTCTGTTGTTTTGTAGTATAAAGGATAGCTTGAAAATACAGTTGATATTACTAATCTTATCACTAGTTACTGAATTTCGATATATTAGGATTTTGGATTACATTAATTAATATTTTGTTTTATTAATGTGAACCAGCTACACTCTTCTAGAATTCCCAGTTTTTACATTGGAAGGTTATTTGCTTTCTGCTTGTTGACTTGACACATTCCTACTTGGTGAAGTCTGTGGTTACTGGTTAAAAAGGTAAATGATTCCCTGCACAAGCATGCTAGTCATTTCTAGCTCTAGGGGGCAGTGCTCATCTCCGTTTCAAAGCCGAAGAGCCAGCGCTGTCCGAAGACGTCTCTGTGGTCATGTGGCCGGCATGACTAAACGCCAAAGGCAGACAGAACGCTGTTACCTTCCCACCAAAGGTGGTCCCTATTTTTCTATTTGCATTTTTTTTTTAACATGCTTTTGAACTGCTAGATTGGCAGAAGCTGGGACTGGAGCTCACCCCATTACGCGGCACTAGGGATTTGAACTGCCGACCTTTCGATCGACAAGCTCACTGAGCCACCGCATCCCTGGTTACTGGTTAGGCAAGGCTAAAAACTACAATTGCCAAATCAGGTAGAGGAACAGGTATAATAATTTGGTGTGTAGCTTTAGGTTTCTGGTACCCAAGGCTTCATCCTGATTCTAGCCTGAAAGAAGAAACAAATTGATGTTGAATTTATAAAGATGAAATTTATAACTTTGTCTATATTCTTTTTTTTATATATATTTTAGCCAGAAAACCTTGCCCAGAAACTTCCAAATCTTGTGGAACTGTAAGTATATTATTTTTGTTGTTGTTAGTATTTATGCTGAGATATATATACAATTGGCTTGACTTATGGGAAAATATCTTAAGTGGATATAAACGGTATATTACAAGCTCTTTTTTTCCCTGATCAAAATTAGTTCTTATGCTATCATCCCCAAGCTATGGGGCAATGTCTGTGAACCTATAGATATTATTCTGTGAAAAAGAGCTAGGAAACATCATCATGCTCAGTTCTTGCTGAGTGGCTACATTTTATCTACGTCAGCTTGATTATTTACTCCGGAAACTTGTGAATATACTTTCTAACAATAATACAGTTTGTAACAATCAAGTTCTTATCTTCTGTAAGGATTTAGAGCGGCATTTTACTTTGTCCTAGAGTGTCCTATCCTTCTTAGAACACAGTATTCTAATACCTTTAATAACTATTTCACCATTGTTTCCTTTGATCAAGAATGTGAGATTGTATGCTTTGGTTAGGAATACAAGAACCTTGCATCTTATATAATTCTAATTTTTTTTTTTATCTGAACAGTTAATATATTTGCAGGAGACAATCTGGGTTGGTCACCGGGACCAGAGATTTTGTCTTCCAAGCTTTGGGACTTGTGCTGGAGCCCATCTAAAAGGGAATTTCTCTCTAGTGTCAAACTCAAGGCCCGGGGGCCGTATCTGGCCTACAGGTGCTTAGATCTGGCCCGCGGGGCTTCCCTGGAAACAGCGAAGGACTGGCCCATCGTGCCCCTGCCAGCAAAAATGGAGCTCCGTTTTTGCTGGCAGAGAGTTGCAGGAGGCTGTTGCAGCAGAAAATGGAGCTCGGGAGCACTCGGGCCGCCATAGGCACCTCCAACATGAGTGATTGCCAGCTGGCCACGCCCACTCCCCCCCAGGTCAAACACAACCCTGATGCAGCCCTCAATGAAATCGAGTTTGACCACCCTGGACTAGCCTGACCAACCCAGATTGGATCCTGTAACATTATCCAGGGACACATATATTCGCCTTCATTCGTGTAATTCATCAGCAATCTTGTGGGAATGTTGTCTGGACACACCAACATGGGCAAGAGAAAACCCTCATTAGCAATAGCGCCAAAACTTTCTGGAGAACTTAGCTACTTCCGTTGTTAAGATAAGGAAGCTTCGTTTTCCAAACTATGAAAGGGTTTGCATTGTTCTCACAACCCCTGGAATAATTTTCAGCTGCGGTGCCATGGCAACAGTTCCTGTAAGCATTAGTGGTTTAAAATAATTAGAGAAGCACATCTGTAACCAGGTCATATTTTATAGCCTCTCTATGGTCAAAGGATGTGGGCTAAATTATTTATGTATATTATACAGGGACACTGTTCTGTGCAGGCTGATCCCATATAACTAAGAAATGTGATCTAAATCTCCACTTAAATCATCATCATCATCATCACGGCAAGCTGTCCCTTATTTATAATTTGAGTGTCAGCAGTGCAGTTATTAATTTTTGAAGGTCATTGCAGTCTGCAGCTTCTTTAAGGAATAATCTTGCCTCATCTTATCTAGTGGGAATTCTCTTTTAATGAACTTAAAGTACAGCTTTCATGAGAGTTGCATGTTTTTGGCACCATGCAGTTTCAAACATAATCTGATTAAGCCACAAGAATCTTCTTAATATTTGAAAGAGGTTATTTCTAGAAGCTCTGAAAAGTCAGCAAGCTTGTTGAGCCACATACTAACGTTTTCTTGTCCCAAATTATATTAACGTTCTTTAATCCTCTTTTTCCCCCCTGTCTAATTTACTCTGTCATTAGAAAGGTTGGGATTTCAATTTGGGTATATTTTAATCTTGTTAATGTTTTATCAGATTGTAAAACGTACATTGAGGTGCAGTGGAGCAAACCTTACGGAAGCTGCTAATAAGATAAAAAAAATTATTCTGGCTGTGATTCTGTGTTACGATGGACTCAAAAGATTTCAACCCCGACACTTCAATTTTCTTTAGGAGATTTGATGAGAAATTGTTTCCCAGTTATATTTTAACCAAGCTTTAAAAAGCATGGCATTGGAATCCTCTCCGACATGGAAATACTAATACGGCTGTCCGTATTTGAGTGACAGTTCTTCCTACTTTTTCTAATGCTGCATAACAATCTTGTCAACTTTGCATGCATAATTAATAGATCATCTCAACCTCAAACAATGCAATCGTAATGGTGCTTGTGTATGTTCCTTACTCAGGGCATTGAAATGAATGCCATAAGAAAATCCAGAGCGCCGAATTAGTGGAGCTCTATTAAAATCGTTTGTGTCGGATGGGTCCTTAAACAATTCTAGCTAATGTTGCATGAAAGAAGAGGGCTTCTTAATCATAAATATAGGTCAGGATCCAAAGCACCTCATAAATAGTTCCAGGCACAACGGAAGGGAAAAAATAGAAGCAAGAAGATTTTTTAAAAACCAGATTGCGTGATGGAATGGAACACACCCCGGCCTTTGGTGGTACTTAACGTAGTTCTTAGTCTGAATGTGCTTGGGCTTGTCGGTAAACAAGGGGAAAAAAATATTTTTTAAATAAGTAAATTTTATTTTAAATAGTATCAGTTTCTCAATTTTTGTTGAATTAATATTGCCACTTGCAATTGGTTTCATGTTGGTATTGAAACTGTGAAGATTGAAATCACCACCAAAAAAAATTAGAAGAACTTCGATAAAAAAATATGTTTCTGATTTCCTGGCTGGGGTGAGGGTTAATGATACTTTTCAAATGCAGACGATAGTAATACTTTCTCTGTGATTTCTGAAAGGGAATTCCAGTAGTTCTTTCCTTTGCAGGAACTGCTCTAACGCAGTTCAGCTAAAGAGGTTGCAGAAAAAAATGCTTTTAAAAGCCTCTGACGATCCCAGCTGAACCGCACAATCATCAGAGGCTTTTTTTTTTACTTTTAAAAGCATTTTTTTCACCCAAAGAGGTTGTAGAAAAAATACTTTTAAACGTTAAAAAAAAAAGCCTCTGATGATTGCGCAGCTCAGCTGGCCACCGGGGTGGGGGGATGCAGGGATTTTTGCTGCCGGTTCTCCAAATCACCCGCCTCCATCGCTACCGGATAGGGCAGTCCGGTCTGAACCGGCAACATTTCATCCCTGCTCTAACGCAATTTCAATCTGTCTAATTCTGAATTAGTCACAAGAAAGAGGTCTTAACTCAGATAGGAAATCTGTTGACCTTGGCCTGGTTTCAGTCAGAGAGTAAGCCACAATGGTGTGTATTTAAGATTATCTCATTTTGACGGTGCAGCAGCTATTTGACATGACTGACTTAATTGTAACCTACTTCCTTTATTGACAATGAGGGAATAAAAGAATCAAGTAGCATGCCTGTTTCCGCTGTTGTAGAATACATGGATACGTTCAAAGCCATAAATCAAAACAAATAAGCCTAGGAGAAATAGGTGAGATTTACAGATTTAATTTTACATCCACCACTTTTTCTTTTTCTCCCGTTTTGTGTCTGTCATCGACACGCATAGGAAATCACATATGGTAGGTGTTGGGTTCAAAGCATCTGGCTGATAAGTTATTTATGTCATAAGCATTTGTTTGTTTGTTTATATCCGGTCTTTATTATTTTTACAAATAATAGAACACTGAACGTAGACTAATAGGGTCGGAAGGGACCTTGGAGGTCTTCTAGTCCAACCCCTTGCTTGCTTAGGCAGGACACCCTATACCACTTCAGACAAATGGTTATCTAATCTCTTCTTAAAGACTTCCAGTGTTGGAGCATTTACAACTTCTGGAGGCAAGCAGTTCCACTAGTTAATTGTTCTCAATGTCAGGAAATTTCTCCTTCGTTCCAAGTTGGATCTCCTTGATAATCTTCCATCTGTTGCTTCTTGTCCTGCCCTCAGATGCTTTGGAGAATAGGTCAACCTCCTCTTCTTTGTGACAGCCCCTCAAGTAATGAAAAACTGCTACCATGTCACCCATTGTCCTTCGTTTCAATAAGCTAGACATACTGGTACCTAGTTCCCTCAATCATTCATTGTGTAATTTAGATACATACTAGTTGGATTGGTCTGGTGCCTGATGATCCTAGATCCTCTCTAGGTCAATTCAGCAATCTTCTCAAGATCTTTTCCCAGTGCCTGGAAACTGTGGGATTAGGGATGAGGGACAGCAGACTGCAGCTCAAACTAGCAAGATGGAGTCAAGGTCTGAAGTTCTGAGGATTTTTGGTTGTTGTGTGCCACCTAGGATCATTATATGAGATAAACAGCTATTTAAATTCTTTAAATAAATAAAACTGGCCTTATTTTCCCACTCCTGAAAATAACAATATATTTTGTTCTTTCCCCAGATACCTGCATTCAAATAATATCATTATTGTACCTGAAGGTGAGTGCCCTAATAATGTCTGGATTTTCAGATATATTCTTTGTTCCTTTGACTTTGCTTGTAGTTGGAGCACTGAGGCAGCCAAAATGCCATTAAGTACCATTCAGCTTCAACTCAAGATATGATTTTTAACCTTATTCATCCTTTATAAAGCATTTCTTTTTAATTTATTCATTCAACAGTTGTACGCCATGCAATTGCCTTTTATAAAAATAAACCCTGGGAGATTTTTAAAAAAAAATATTTGCCGTTTAGAGAAGGAAATGTGCCAGTAATATCAAAGAAACATGTTGGCTGAGCTGCAGTAGTTTTGATTTTCTAGCATGGCTTCTACAGAGTTGTTCTTCCTCTTTTACTGCTTCGAGTGTGTAGGGATTCTACAGAGTGCAGGACTATTCATGTAAATAGATTAAGTAATTGCAGAAACCCGCTGAGAATTATAGCTGGAGACTTCTTACATTCTGGGCATAAATTCAACCTCTTTGTACACTAATGAAAACCCAGACGACTATAGTTTTTATATATATAAAATATATATATCCAATTCTCTTTAAAACCATACAACAAATAAAAACTATAACCAAAGACAAAGACAGACAACATACTATGTTAGTATTAGCAATACTAACTAATACTAATGTTAGCAACATTAAATTCCCAAAATTCCCCAGCCAGCCCTCCCACACATCTTAAAGTTGCAAAGTAAAGAAATACTGTATTATGGCAACTGAGAATACTAGCAACTACTATACCTGGGCTCACCTAACTTCCTAATGTCCAGTGATATGATATTCTTGTTCCCTCAACGTTCTTTCCATCTAACTGCTGAAATAGACTTTTGCACAGAAGGCTGTGCAAAAAATAAATGTGCTAATCTGTACAGCAAGATGTCTTGTGTTTTAGGAATATTAACAGATGTCTCATTCTAAGTTAAATATATTACTTTTTTTTTTTCCTTAAAGCAATTGGTTCTTTGGTTAAACTGCAGTTTCTGGACTTGAGTGACAATGCCCTTGAAATTGTGTGCCCAGAAATTGGGCGTTTGCGATCTCTACGCCACCTTCGATTAGCTAATAATCAGCTAAAATATTTGCCAGCAGGTAAGGCACGCGAAGCCTTATGGCTCCTGTATGCAATTTTTACCTGTTATATAATATTTGAATTATGTTAAATAATATTAGTCAACTGTTCTTAGTGTACTCCTTCCACTAATTATATTCATTATTGCTGACTTAAAATTAAATGCTTAGTTACAGTATTAAAATGCATTAAGTTTGCAGAAGGCAGATTGCTTATCAGAAGAATTACTGAAACCTTCCTTGCCTTCTACCTCATTTCCCATGTATCAGATAATCTGATATATTGTGCCAGGAGTGCTACATTTTATGGTATTAATTTGGGATGGTATAATTTAATCACCACTTATTGATGTTGTTTAGCTAGAAGTACAATAAAAGCAGCACAGTCTAATCATGATTACTTGGAATCATTCTTAGTCATTTTTATTTCAGAATACAGTGCAATCTTAAGCAAAAAGGTTTTTTTTTTTTTGCAATGTAGCAAGAATTTTATAGTGAATGCTGAATCCTAATACACTACTGTTCTACTAACAGTTTTCCAAATATAGAAATTCAAATGGACAGTAATTGTAATTGAAAATGTCAAATGGTGCGCATTTCATAAAGTCAGAAACTTCTTCTGACTAAAAATCGTCCAAAATGTTTTCAGAATATTTAATTCTAAAGTAAGTACCTAGATATGATTAAGTTTCTTACAATTCATGCTGGATTCCTGCAGTATATTTTTCAAGCAAAACCTTTTTTATTTTTTAGAAGTGCATGGTTTTTACAGATTCCAAATTTGGAGCATTCAAAAAAGTTATATTACAGAATGATTACAGATTAACAGAGTTGGAAGGTACCTTGTAGGTCATTTAGTCTAATCCCCCGCCCAAGCAGGAGACCCTACACCATTTCTGACAAATGGCAGTCCAATCTGTTCTTGAAAGTCTCAAGTGATGAAGCTCCCCCAACTTCTGAAGGCAACTTCTGTTCCATGGGTTGATTGTTCTCATTGTCAGGAAATTTCTCCTCATTTCTAGGTTGAATCTCTCCTTGGTCAGTTTCCATCCATTATTCCTTGTCTGGCCTTCAGGTGCTTTGGAAAACAGCTTGACCCCCTCCTCTCTCTGACAGCCCCTCAAGTATTGGAAGATGCTATCATGTCTCCCCTGGTCCTTCTCTTCACTAGACTAGCCATGCCCAGTTCCATCAACTGTTATTCATGACTATTTGTCTGTAATGTTTTACTTAGTAATGGCCTTTTCGGTATAAAAGATGCTTGCTTATTTTATCCTCCATTTATATAAAATATGGGACATTAACCCTTTTTCTTCTTACATGTTGAAATCTTTAGGTATGTGATATTTCTGACTCTTAAAAAAAGATCGCTGGTTTTAACCATTAAAATATCTGTCGATGTCGAACTGCTGATTTAAAATCAGATTGCCTGAGGTCCCCTAACTTTTCCTTTCTCCAAAATGTTGTTTATGTATTTATCCTCTGCTGCTTGTAGTAATTCATCTCTGTTGGGAAAATTGGCCCCTAAATCTGCTTCTCTGAGTCTTCCGAAGAGCCCTTTCTGGTATTGCTTTGCCAGCAGTTCCCTAGCAGGTTTCATGCTTGCAAATCTTCACCTATAAATCCCTTTTAAGGAAATGCTGTGAGTCTCGTAATTGTGAGTAAACAACTAGATATTCCGATCTACTCTACTCTGGATTTTTCAGAAAATCAGACCAAGTCTTAATTTTTTTTAGACTTGAAAATAAGCACTTGGGGCTTATTTTTGAGATGGTCTTATTTTTTTGAAGTGCAGCAGGCCAGACTCAGTGAGCTGAAGGTTCAGAATAGAGGCTTTTTGGTGAACGGGAGGACAATGGGGAGGGGAATCTTCCTGCCTGTCATCCATTCCTCAAGCTCAGCACAGACTGAGGGAAGGATGGCAGGCAGGAAAATCCCCCTCCCCATTTTCCTCCCATTCGCCAAACAGCCTCCCGCAAGCCTCCCAAAAAGAGGGAAAAAGTAAAGCAGCTGGCCACGGAGCTGCCGCTTTCGGGAAAGGGACCCAACAAGCAGAAGCATTGCGCCCAGAAAGAGAAGGGCAAAAGCAGTATTTGCGTTGCCCCAAGGGGCCAGCGGGCTGTAGCTGCAGCTGGACAGTTTCCCCCCCCCCCCCCCGTGCCCTGCTGCCACTCATGCTGGCCATGCCCATCCCCCAGACTTATTTTTGGGGTAGGGGTAATATTAGGCCCACCCCAAAAAAATTAGAGTTGGGCTTATTATTGGGGTGGGTCGTGTTTTCAGAGAAACACGGTAGCAAAGAGCTGGATGCAGCTTATCACTGCAGTTTTATCATCATGAGCCTTGAGCAAGAATGCAATTTCATGAAGAAAAAAGTATATTTTTTAGAATTTAAATCGCATCTGTTTTAAATACCTTCCCAGGTATTCCCAGACCTGGTACTACCATAGTACACAATTGCTGCAGGAGCTATACTGTTTGCCAGGGGATTTCTAAGAACAATTCAAGATGCCTTCAATGGCTCAGGGCAAGAATATCTAAGAGATTGCTTTTCATAAATAAGCCTCTACTTACCACGTGTCCGTAGTGGGATAGCACCTCCAAAGCATTTTGCTGAGGTAGCACCTCTCCAATGGAACAAGTTCCCTTCAAGATTAGCAGGGTCCCCACTTTAAGGAGCTCTGGCTTGACTGAAGTTAATAATCACATCAATGTAATTATTATGTCAACTCGCAAAGCATCCCTGGTCTGTTCTCAAGTTGCCATAGGCCAGAGGGGATGGGAAGCCAGCAAAATGGCACAGCAGCCAAAGACAGATGTGCATTCCATGCTTATCTTTCTCAAGGCTGTATCCCAGGATTACCTACAGCAGCCAGAGGGGAATGACTTCTACAACCGGTGAAATTGCTCCGTTGGTGAATGTGATTGATGACAAACCCTGGGGGGACGGGGAAATAGGATCATAATTGGAGTGTAAATTAAGTAGGATCAGAGCTGGCTTCACTTGGGAATGTGCCAACATGAAGCTCCTAATAAATAACTGGATTTCTTTTGAAACTTGGCTCAAGACTCATGATTTAATTCGGGCAGCGGTTGGAACCCTGACATATTAATACACTTGTATTATTTATTGTTGGGTATATTATTGGGCGCGGTGACTCAGCAGTTAAACATGCTGAGCTTCTCATCTAGAAAGCTGACAGCCCGGGTTCAAGAGTCAAGCGCCGCGCAATTGGGTGAGCTCCTATTCTTGCCTCCAGCTCCTGCGCATCTAGCAGTTCAAAAGATATGCAAATGCGAGTAGATAAATAGGTACCACTTTGATGGGAAGATAACAGCATTCCCATGCAACTTTGGCGTATAGACTTCCTGGCCACATGACCATGGAAATGTCTTTTCAGACAACAGTGCCTCTCTTGGCCAAGAAATTGACATGAGCACTGCGCCCTGGACATGACTGGACAGGGAAACCTTGACCTTTATATTATCTGAAGCAGTAGATAAATTGTGCAATTAAATAGAGAGAGATGATTAAAACGCTCTTAGAAGAGAAGCTGTTTTATTAGGAGAGCAATCGTATATTAATGTTGAACTCCCACCACATTTTGGCATGCCTGCAACATGAATGTTCTCTCAGATAAATGTAATGACAGCCAGCATGCTAGTATTATCATTCTGTCCAAACTCGGATTCTAATCAGTGCAATTTTAAAATGTGTAAAAGTGGCAGCTGATTATCTTATAGCCTTCTGTTGATGTTTGTTACAGAAGTTGGAGCCCCATCAAGAGTTTTATTTTTCTACAAGTAAAAAAAATATTTTTTTTCAATAAAAATGCCTAGAACTAACTTTTGGCATTTTGAACTTATGAACACATACTTAATAGATAATTTTTTAAAACATCTGACAAGATTGGAGGTTCTGGATTATTTATTTATTTATGTATTCTATTAGACGTTTGTGACTTATAAAATGTACAAGTTGTAGCATCGTGCAATATTTAATTAAAGCAAGCTAAGTTTACTCAGCAAGCCTTTGGCATTAATTATAGATTTAGTAATTGAAAAGCTTCATGTTTTGCCAACTTTCATGGTAAATGAATTAAACAGCTTTGGCAATGACTTCCACAGTAAATTTCTTCTCAAAATATCATCTATATTGCAGTCTAAATTTAGCTAAGAATACCAGGTCGTGGCCCCAGTGTCTGGTCCTGCAAAGAACAGTGTTGATGTTAATAGTTGGTTTTCCATGTTACCTTTCAGATATTCTGAATTTGTTAGGTGAAGGAACTGTAATCAGTTGTTTTCCATATTCCAGGTTTAATTTTGTAAGACAAAAATCAACCAGGAATGAGGACCCAGATTATGGGGGCAATAAGATGACTTTGTATAAATATACAAAAGTATGAAGGTTATTGCTTAACGCATTGTAAGCCGCCCTGAGTCTCCAGAGAAGGGCGGCATATAAATTAAAGCAAAAAAAAAACAACAATAAACTAAGGACAAATTGTTCTCACATGCCCTAAGTCCGTGATGGTGAACCTATGGCACGCGAGCCGTTGCCCTAGGTTGCCTTCACCGTGCATGCGCACGGGCCGGCCACCTGATTTTTGGCTGGGCACGCCCACGCTGCCCCTCCCCTCCCAGGAGTCTCCACATGGCCCGTTTTGGATGCCAGGTAAGTACAGGGCTCACATGGAGGCTCTGGGAGGGCGAAAAACAGGCTTTCCGGAAGTCCAGAAATGGGCTGTGATCGCCCTCCCCAGGCTCCAGGAAAGCCTCCGGAGCCTGGGGAGGATGAAAAGCAGGCCTATAGGGCCTACCGGAAGTCCGGAAATGGGCTGTTTCTGGCCTCTGGAGGCTTCAGGGAGGCCTGCTAGGCCCAAAAGGGGGCACAGGAAGGAGGCGTGCGCAGGGGCAGGGCATCGCAGGGTGGGGTGCGCAGGGGGCATTGCAATATGGGTGTGGGCACATGCGCACACAACCCCCCCACTGCGCTCCCCCCACTTTTGGCACGTGATGGCAAAAAGGTTTGCCATCACTGTCCTAAGTCATAGTTGGCATCCTTAATATGTTATATACATAGAATCATTTTTACCATCCCATGCTTAAACATCAGATTTCTCCTAATATATTAGGCTTCCTTCTTTTTACTGTGAAAGCAGTCTCTAACAATGTATAAATGTATTGATAATTCGTTTAAACAAATTGCTATATATTTACATGAAATGCCTTACAGGAGCGGTTAGTGAGGAAAATTAATAAAGTTTTCCAGACTAACTTGGTTTGGTCTCATTTTAGTATCTTAATGATCATTCAGCAGGACATTATTTTTCTTTCATGGCCCGTTAAATATTAATGGGCCGTGAAAGAAAAATATCTTAATATTTTTCACATTAAATATTAAAGTGGCTTTTTTCTGATCATTTTGGAACTTTGAATTTAGCAACGATCCACAAATAAAAGTTCTAATCCTTATAGGGCAGGTTTTTTTTTTTTTTTTTACAATAATGCATATTCAAAAGTGATAAAGGTTCACAGATCTATCCCAGCAAGTAACTTTATCATTTCTCTATTTTATTTGTGTAAAAAAAGAATTCCATGTGGATTTGCATTAACAAATCAATTTGCAGCTAAAATTAATATTGGCCAGAATCTCAAGATTTCCTTCACATACAGAAACGGATAATAAGCAGCCTCATTGGGAATCCTTTCTGGAGTTGTCACGGGTTATATAAATACAGAATTATTTCGATTCCAAAAGATCTTTGCCTAGACCTCATGGGGAAAAAAAGCTATTGAAATCGTGATAGAATTTTTTTGGTTTGAGGACTTTACAATTAGTAATAGCAATAGCACTTAGACTTATATACCGCTTCAAAGAGCTTCACAGCCCTCTCTAAGCAGTTTATAGAGTCAGCCTCTTCCCTCAACAATCTGGGTCCTCATTTTACCCACCTCGGAAGGATGGAAGGCTGAGTCAACTTTGAGCCTGGTAAGATTTGAACTGCCAAACTGCAGCTAGCAGTCAGCTGAAGTAGCCTGCAGTGCTGCACTCTAACCACTGAGCCACCTTTTTCACTTTTTTCCCTACAACACTGTCAAATAATTTACTAGGACTGTATTACTATTATTCTTCTCTTCCTTACTACTGTCTATCTCTTCCCACTTACTACTATAACCATGTTGCTTGTATCTTTCAATTATATTGTTTTATTTGTTTCCTAGTATGATTTGATTGCTTATTTGTACCCTGTGACTATCATTAAGTGTTGTACCTTATGATTCTTGATGAATGTATCTTGTCTTTTTATGTACACTGAGAACGTATGCACCAAAGACAAATTCCTTGTGTGTCCAATCACACTTGGCCAATAAAGAATTCTATTCTATTCCATTCCATTCCATTCCATTCCATTCCATTCCATTCCATTCCATTCCATTCAAGAAAGTGAAGGAACTTTGTGAATTAAATGTCACATTTCTTGTTTGCTTACTCCTTTGTATCCTTCAGACTGTAAAACACTAGTTGACCTGTTAAGGAAATACAGAAACAAAGAACAGAGTTGGGGGAGGGTGTCTCTGTAGAACAGACTTCCCCAACCTTTCTTGGTTGGCAGCCTGGAGGGGCAAGCGCCTTTACATGTGCAGGCACATACGCAAACGGGGCCGTGGGTGATGCCAGCATGAGTGGTGGGTGCGTGTGCACATGTGCGTGCACTGGCCAGCCATTCATGCGGCCCAGTGGCCAGTAGGCCATGGCTGGTAGTGGGCCACGGCCCGCAAGTTGGGAACCCCTGCTTTAGAGCAGGACTTCTGCATTAAATGGTGTAAACCTATACATCCTCTTTAAATTTCTTTTAATGTGGAACCCTTTCACCCAGCCTACAGTGTCATTTATAGATCTTTGATTGGGAAAATTATGCACCGATTAGCGTTTCCTCAAACGTTTCTGCAAATATTAACTCTTATTATCATGTATATATCCGCTGTTGGGTCAGTATAGAATTAATCATTCTATGTCTGCTTTCCCATTCAAAAGAGCAAATCATTTCCTCAGTTTAAAAAAAAGACATAAGGGAAGAGTTAATTTATTTGTCACTTTTCTCAATAATTTTCTTACTCTATTACTCCTGTGATGCTGTATATAGTTGATCTACAATGTCAATCTGGGTGATATACAGACATGCATAAGAAAAAAATGCAATACAATAATAACAGTTTAGAGTATGTTAGGAGTGATATATCCTACACCAAATGGATGAACCCATTTCGGAGAGGGATTCACCAAGAGGTCAGAGAGAATAATAGAGGGGAAATGTAGATGTTAAAAATGCTGAATAGGGTAAAATTGGGAACTTTATCATACCAATGGGATCTTAATCTACTTTTACGGAAATATTTGAATTCTAGAAAAGTTGCGTTGGTCGGTCACATGCTCCAACATCCCTTGGGAAATGCTAATCAAGTGAAGCTGTAAAGTTTTTTAATCTCTTGCTGACGTGTAAAGCTATGTGTGCCTTTTCAATTTTCCTTTCAAGCATTAGCTTTATCAATGGGCTGTTGGCTTTTATGGCTACATTAGCTGTAAAATGTAATTTACCAGCAAACATAATTGTTTGCAACTTAATTACTGTCGTGTTCAAACATAGACGTTATTGCTTTGGATACTTTTTGACGCAGTGAGTAAGGAATGCGAGACAACAGTATGGTTTGTTGGAGTTGGGATAAAACGTAGGGCATGAACCACACAGATTTCAGAGCTGCTTTGCATAGAGTCGGAAATCTGAAGATAAGCCTTGTGATAACCCGGGGCATGGCACGAAGGCAACACAGCCAGAGAGTCCCTTTATTTGCCCCCAGTGTCCTGTTTACTCTCAAGCCTGGAGAAAAACTCTCCCGCAAACCTGCAGCAGTTTCTGGCTGCAGATACTCCAGTCCAAACGCTGTAAGCAGAATGGCTGCAATCAATCACTCCAGCAGGCCAAGATCATGAGTCCCAGAAGCGAGGAATAATTCCCGCAAGACAAGATAAGCACGGCACTAATTCAAACAGTCAGGAGGAATGCCAGGAATGCAGGCCACAACTCTCAACACTAGATGAATTCAGTGTTTCTTCCTGACAAATGCCCCTCCCAACTGCCTCTCCTTTAAACTCCATCCCCAGGTGTGCTTTGTGAAGGGAATTGGGGCCCTTTCCTTCCTTGTAAGCCACGTAACCCACGATGCTCTCTTCTGGATTCTTCCCTGCATGCCCTAGGATGAGGAGGGGGCTGGGCCTTGGTTTTCATCTGAACCCCTCTACCTTGTTCTACCTCTCCCCTCCTCTGCCCAGCCTGACTTTGCCCTTCCCCAGTTTCATCCCAAATTGTATAGCTAAAAGTCTGTAGAGATTCTCAGTCCTCCATATCATGGTCGTCCCAAAGGTCCTGTCTATCCTGTTAAAGCTGAAGAAGCTTCTTGGATGAGAAGCAAAATGTCTTCAAAAGAAAAAACAAGAAAGTCCAGTTGCCTCCTGAAAAAGCACCTTTGAGGCACTCTCAAATGTAGGAATGTGGTTCAATTCAACTCAAACCTTTATTGTCAGTGCACAACGTATGTACAATGAGATTGGTTAGTTGGGCTCACTCTTAGTTTTCTTCCACAATTGTTCTAGGCATCTTTTCATTTGTTCTATTTTCCATAGTTCCTCAGTAAACCAAGTGTCAGGTTTCGATGTCATCTCAAATAAATTGCAAACAATCTTTGCTGAAATATTCCACTTATTGAGTACGACAGATCTGGCCCCGACTTCGTCGTAGCCGATACTAACCCTCTGACCCCCAAACCCTTCCCTTTCCGTTCCCCAATTCTCAACTTCTCATTGGCCATCTTCCAAGTCAGTCTCCCCAGCTTCTGACCTCACTCCCACAGGAATGTTCCCCCTCCCATCCCATCTCCTAGGGAATATTATCTACAGAGAAATAAGTAGGTGAAAAGTCAAGCCTCGTCTTTTTATGGCAGCATCAGAATGCTGACACCAAGTAGATTACTGGGATCAGTGAGGAAAGAGGTTGTCGCGGGTAATCTGGTCCAATGCTTTCATCATCTTTGGGTTCCACAGATATTTCAATACACAAAGCAGAACTGCCTTACAAGATTGCTTGGGAAAATCCTCAAATGCCCAAAAATCCTTAGAAAGCCCAAAGGGTTCTTTAGCTGCCTGGGTTGGATCATTTTACCCAGTCCATTAATTAATGTTATCAATTGGCCTATTATTCCAAAAAACAAGTACACTGACTTTCTTTTCGGTACAGCCTTGATTCAGTGGTACCTTTCAGAAGCTTGATGGAGCAACCCACAATAAAAGGGGATTTTAAAAATTTGCAATTTTCAAACTCACTCTATTATGCTGCTTAACAGAGAATCTTTTCTCACTTCCTCATCGCCGTTGTCAACCACAGTGAGGAAAACAGTTTTGCCTTTCAGCTCCGTTTAATCCTAAGGTAAATGGTGTGAATTCTTCCCTACCTCTTATCAAAAGATACAAGTAAACACAATCGTTATTTATTTTTCTTAATGGATGCTACAAGTGTGGGATTTGACAACTCCTGGCAATACACTTAAGAGTCAGCAAGCTGCCTTGAGGAAACTTCACTTGAAAAAAGTGTAGCATACATTAAATCTTAAATAGATAGAATTATTTATTGGCCAAGTGTGATTGGACACAGAAGGAATTTGTCTTTGGTGCATATGCTCTCAGTGTACATAAAAAGAAAAGATACAGTCGTGTTTGTATTTGTAATTGAAGATGGCTTTTTATTTGTTTTTTTTATATTTGTTTAAAAATAAAAAAAATTCAAAAAAAAAGAAAAGACAGTCGTCAAGAATCATAAGGTACAACACTTGATAGTCACAGGGTACAAATAAGCAATCAAATCATACTAGGAAACAATCAATATAAATCGTAAGGATGCAAGCAACAAAGTTACAGTCATGCAGTCATAAGTGGGAGGAGATGGGTGATAGGAACGATGTGAAGACTAATAGTACTAGTAATGCAGACTTAGTGAATAGTTTAACAGCGTGGAGGAAATTATTTGTTTAGCAGGGTGATGGCGTTCGGGAAAAAACTGTTCTTGTGTCTAGTTGTTCTGATGTGCAGTGCTCTAATAATAATAATAACTTTATTGTCATTGTATGTGTATACACAGTATACCCATACAACGAAATTCACTTAGCACCCAAAGACCAGGTCCAACACACATTAACAATCCCCAGACACACTCCCACCCACCACAATTCCCCACCCCTAAACCACCCAAACATCTACCCAACAGCCCAAGTAATACTGTCCAACAGCTCTTTAGTTCATTGTTGATTGCAATTATAGCTCTGGGATAAAAACTATTCAGAAAACGTGTGGTCCGAGTTTTAATTGTTCTGTATCTTCTGCCAGAAGGCAACAGTCCAAAAAGATTGTAAGCAGGATGGGAGGAGTCTCTGAGAATGTTATTCAATTTTCTCAAACAGCGAGATTCGAAGATGTCATCCAGGGCCGCTACAGAGCTGCTCCCATACCATGCAAGAATGCCGTATGTCAGGACACTCTCAATGGTGCTGCGATAGTAGGACAGAAGTAATTGCTGAGATAGATTTATCTTCCTGAGCATTCTCAGGAAGTACAGACTCATCTATGCCTTCTTCACGAGCACGTTAGCATTCATAGTCCATGAGAGCATCATTTTGAGGGTAGGAGTTGAAACAGTTTATGTCTAGGATGCAAGGGGTCTGTAAATATTTTCACAGCCCTCTTTTTGCCTCGTGCAGTATACAGGTCCTCAGTGGAAGGCAGGTTGGTAGCCATTGATTTTTCTAACCTAATTTTATAACCTTATAAAGTATTTTATAATCTAATAACTCCACAGCGAGATGGGTGGCAAATAAATGTAATAATACCGTTTCCCCCAAAATAAGACATCCCCTGATAATAAGCCCAATCAGGCTTTTGAGTACATGGCAATAAGGTCAAGCACTTATTTCAGGGTTCAAAAAAATATAAGACAGGATCTTGTTTTTGGGAAAACTCGGTTGTAAACAAATTATGCCACTACCTGGCTTGTAAACCTAGCCCGAACTTTCCAGATAGTTAAATAGATTTCTTCTTGTGAATTATGACCAGTTGTATAAATGAACATAGGGAATCTGGAAGTCTGAAGATGGTGACAATCTATTTAAAATGAGGTAAGACTGTTTGGCATAGCAGTGCAAATCACCAGTAGTACCAATAACACACACACTATGACAACTTAATTATCGGAACAGCAAAGACATTGTCATGTTTTGTTATCATAATCTCTTCCTCCTGATTAATCATAATTTCCTAAGGCAATAGTGAAAGTTAGCGTTTATAACAGAAAGAATATTCACTTTGAAGCGCCTTCTGCATAAACTCCAGCACTAATCCCTGGTAGCTTTTTTTCTTTGATCTCGACCACGGCAAAGCTTATTTTGTTATTAAGCATGTTGGCTTCCAGTGATCCCGCATCCTCATTCAATAAAAAGGCATTCTGAAACAAATGATGGAAGTATCTTAGAAGCAGAACGAAAAAAATGTGGTCTTTTTTATTGCTGGAAGCTTCCTAAGGAGGTGCACCACATTTTTTTACTTGCCATTTTTCATCAGGCTTACCCTCTGACTTCAGTGTTCTAGCCACAAGACAGATTGTACTAAGTTTCTGCTGCTCAGAGAAGCTACAAATATCATTTCCCCAAATCTAACATCTTCCAGAACAGGGGTTCATAAACTATTTGTCCCAATGACCACTTATGGTCTCCAATAATGTCATTAGTTACACACACACACACACACACACACACACACACACACACACACAAATATTATCCTTCGCAGTAATTTAAAAACCACTGCTCAAAAAGTACTAGAATTCAGCACCTAGAATTCCCCAATCAGCTCTGTATTTTGAGAGGGGAGCCCAGAGTTCACCCATAGATGTCACATGTCCCCCTTAAGGTCAGTCTGATTGATAGTGAGTTTATATATATTCTCTTCTCTGTATAACAGTGTATTGACACCACATAACACTAATTTAATATCGCAGGAAGTCTTGAGATTTAAACATCCCTTTCCAATTGTCATAAATATGAGTGAGTTGCCAAGTGTCTGAATTTTGATCACGTGACCTTGGGAATGCTGCAACGGTCATAAGTGTGAAAAATGGTTACAAGTCCCTTTTTTTTGATGCCATCGTAACTTCAGTCACTAAATGAACTGTTGTAAGTCAAGGACTACCTGGCGAGGATTCTGACTATGCTACCGGTTCTGGCCAATCGTGCTCCATGGAGGTACAGAATTAGAAGTAACATAATTCCACTTGTCCTAGAGGACAGGTAGGTTTAAGAGCAGTTCAGCCCTTGTCTCTCTCATGTAATACCCTGAGGACGGATTTTTATCCTGACCTATTTTATTTATTTTATTTTTTATTATTTATTTTATTAAATTTTTATACCGCCCTTCTCCCGAAGGACTCAGGGCGGTGAACAGCCACAAGATAAAACACATAAATACAAAAATTTAAAATGAATTAAAAATGAATTAAATAATTTGGCTGAATTAAAATACCCCATAATTTAAAAAAATTAAAATTTACACTTAAAAAGGGGAGAAGATTTAGGCCAGGCCGGCTTGATGGAATAAAAAAGTCTTAAGCGCGCGAGAGAAGGTGCGCAGATCCGGGATCCTCCGTATCTCCAGGGGGAGCTCGTTCCAGATCGTAGGTGCCCCCACAGAGAAGGCTCTCCCCCTAGGGGCCGTTTAATTTCTAACAAAGACCTAGGCTTCATTAGAAGTTAAACAGCACAAACTTAGTCCCAGAAAACCTCTTTAATTCATACAGCTGTAAATTACTTTCATTTACAGTCTGCAAGACTTGATAAACAGTCTTTCAGAGGAAGGTTATCAACACCCACCTATCTCACGTGGAATGCTGCCAGAGAGCTAATTTCCAGACGCAGGGCAAAGCCAAACTTGGCACAGAGTCACAAACAGAATTTTCAAATCTTGAATTGGCCAGATGAACTAATCGCTTCCTGCAAAAGCTCACGTCCCGCTTGCTTCTCTTTTATGTCTTATGAGAGGGGCCAGTCATCTCCAAGCCTTACTCCCAAGTCAACCCTGTTTCCTAAATTGTTCCTGTCTCCTGGCAGCTCTGCGCATGCGCACACTGGGAACAGGCTCACGCTGTTCTTCTGCCTCGCTGATGTCAGACTCCGGAGGCGGCAAGGAACTACCAGATGGCCCTGGCTCCCTCTCTGCCTCTGACTCAGAGCTCTCGTCCGAGCCTTCCCCAGACTCCAGGATTGGCCCACGTTCCTCCCCAACCTCCTCACTGTCCGAATCTGCTGCCAGCTCTGCTGGCCGCTAGAGGGCCACAACAGGATTGCACTGTCTGTCTTGGATGTCCAGCATTTTGGCGTTCCAAGGATAAGAAGAAGTGGGGATATTTGAAGGACTCTTCTGGCTAGACAACAAAGATGAAGAATATCTCAGCCTCTCCCTAAGAGTTGGGGAGAAAAAAAAAACTATATCTTGGCCTGCACTGCTTCTGGATCTTTGCCCAGTTTGCCAACTGGCAGCTTTGAAGGATTTGAACTGGGCGGTCCCTGCCACTAAAAATAGCCTTGCAACCGAGGTGTTGTGTCTAAAAATAGCTGGGCCTTTTGCTTATCCGTCTGAGGTTTGGGTATTATGTCGGCTGCGCTCTTCATGGTCTTGTGCTGCTGGACAGGCTTTGGGATGACTCAGAAGGCTGATCTATGTCCGTAATAAAGATCTGATCTGATTTGACTCAGAAGACTTTATTCACCCAACTTTTTCTTATTTTTTTTTTATCAACTAATAGGAGAGATGCTTTTTTCCCCCACTTTCTCCTCTAAAAGTTACTATTATTTTTATTTTATTTTTTTGGATGGGAGGGAAAAGATTGGAGTCTTGTTTTTCTTCCTTCAAATCAGAAGCAGATTTGTTCCTTTCGAAGCTAGCCTCCTCCCTCCTTTTTTTCTATCCCAAAAGTGCTTTTTCCAAAAGGCAACCGGACTTTCTCTGAGTTTGTTTGTTTCTTCTTTGAAAACGTTTCACTTCTCATCTAAGAAGCTTCTTTAGTTCAATCCAGTCAGAGCTGAAGAAGCTTCTTGGATGAGAAGTGAAACATTTTCAAGGGAGGGAAAAAACACCCCAAGAAAGTTCAGTTGCCCTTTTGGAAAAAAGCACCTTTGGGACAAATTTATTTATTTATTTATTTTATTTTATTCGATTTCTATACCGCCCTACTCCCGAAGGACTCAGGGCGGTGCACAGCCAGACAATAAAACACATCCATACAAAATTTAAAAGTAGAATAAAATCAAATTAAATAGTTTTGGCTCCGACAAATTTAAAACCCCGAACTGTTTAAAACCAATTTTAAAATTGAATGTATAAAATACTAAAAGATATTTAAAAATTGAAAATCTTTTATGAAAGAGGGAGAAAATTAGGCCAGGCCCGCCTGGTGAAATAATAAAAATGTGACCAGGATGATAGAGAATCTTCACAGACATCTTTTTTTTTATCTTTTTTCTTGTTTTGGTAGAAAGACAAAAATAGTTGTCTCTTCTTAGCTCATTCCATGGGTTTTCTCTGGTTTTTTTTTTTTTTTTTCCTAAACTCATATCTTCTAGTCGAGTTGCCAAATTTGGTTAGTTCAGTAAACAAAACCTTTCCTTCATTCTGAATGTCGTGTTTTGCAAAGAGAGTTCATGAAAAAAAATTCATCTATTGCCTGAGATCCTGGGCTTCTTCTGAATTTAATAGAAACCAAAATAGCCCAACTCCCACACAATGTATATCTTTAAGTTCCTCAACAAGCATATTTGCCATTCTGTATAACTTTGTTTCAGTCAGGTGGAAAATAATACACAAGTAGTCCTTGGCTTACAATCATCCGTTTAGTGACCATTCAAAGTTATGACGGCACTGAAAAATAGCAATACCACTTAGCAATAGCACTTAGACTTATATACCGCTTCACAGGGCTTTGCAGCCCTCTCTAAGCGGTTTTACAGAGTCAGCCTATGGCCCCCAACAATCTGGGTCCTCATTTTACCCACCTCAGAAGGATGGAAGGCTGAGTCAACCTTGAGCTGGTCAGGATCGAACTACTGGCAGTGGGCAGAGTTAGCCTGCAATATTGCATTCTAACCACTGCACCACTGAAGAAGGAAGGAAAGGAAGGAAGGAAGGAAGGAAGGAAGGAAGGAAGGAAGGAAGGAAGGAAGGAAGGAAGGAAGGACAGACGATAGCAATAGCACTTAAATTTATATGCCGCTTCACACTGCTTTACAGCCCTCTCTAAGCGGTTTACAGAGTCAGCCTCTTGCCCCCAACAATTTTGGGTCCTCATTTTACCCACCTCGGAAGGATGGAAGGCTGAGTCAACCTTGAGCTGGTCAGGATCGAACTACTGGCAGTGGGCAGAGTTAGCCTGCAATATTGCATTCTAACCACTGCACCACTGAAGAAGGAAGGAAGGAAGGAAGGAAGGAAGGAAGGAAGGAAGGAAGGAAGGAAGGAAGGAAGGAAGGACAGACGATAGCAATAGCACTTAAATTTATATGCCGCTTCACACTGCTTTACAGCCCTCTCTAAGCGGTTTACAGAGTCAGCCTCTTGCCCCCAACAATTTTGGGTCCTCATTTTACCCACCTCGGAAGGATGGAAGGCTGAGTCAACCTGGAGCCTGGTGAGATTCAAACTGCTAAATTGCAGGCAGCCAGCAGTCAGCAGAAGGCTCATTCTTAATTTGTGGCTATTTTTCACATCGGTGTTGTAGTATCTCCATGGTCACATGATTAAAATTCATGTGCCAATAAGATGTTTGGCATCTGGTTCACATTTACATGACGATTGCTGTGTTCCAGGGTCAAGCGAAGTCAGTGGGGAAGCCAGATTCACTTAACAACCATGTTACTAACTGAACACCTTGCAGTGATTCGCTTAACAGCTGCGGCAAGAAAGGTCGTAAAATGGGCCGAAACTCACCTACCTACGTTGCTTTAGTAACATAAATGTTGGGCTCAATTGTGGCCGAAAGTGGTGAACTTATCTGTATTCATTTAAAGTACCTTTCTGTCTGTGTCCCATACCTGCTCCTAAGTTAGAATTAACTTTTAAGTTAATTAAAGAATTACGTTAAGTCCAAAAAGAATAGAAAAAGCAGAATCAGGAAGTTGAAATTGACAAGTTGTGACACTATCTCTGAGATACTATGAGCCGAGGTGGCGCAGTGGTTAGAGTGCAGTACTGCAGGCTACTTCTGCTGCCTGCCGGCTGCCTGCAATTTGGCAGTTCAGTTCTCACTGGTTCAAGGTTGACTCAGCCTTCCGTCCTTCCCAGGTGGGTAAAATGAGGACCCAAATTATTGGGGGCCATATGCTGACTCTGTAAACTGCTTAGAGAGGGCTATAAAAGCACTGTGAAGCAGTATATAAGTCTAAGTACTATTGCTATCTCCTCCACCCCACTCATTTAAATTTGTTTAAAAACTTTACTCATAAACTTTCCTTTCTCCTACTTTTCTATTATATAAACCTTTGCAATTGTATCTCACCTGGTTCCTTTCAATTATCCTGTACTGCATACCAGCCTGCTAATGAACTGTCATTTTTTCCTTCCTCTCCCTTCCCCGTTCCTCCTCCAGCACCTGCAGAACAGCCCCAGATCTGTTCCTATCTTCTAATTATCATAACACAAATGCCACTGTTTTTATTGTTTCTGTGTCTTGAAATATTATTGCATCCAGTTAAAATGGTCCCTCATTCCCCCCCCCCCCCCGGGGATTTCAGTTTAGAATTTTTGACTCCTGGAGCTTCACTTTCACCATAACACAGCCAGTGCGAACCGTCCGATTTCAATTAAGATGCGATGGCTATGATCTTTATGGCAAACCTTGCAGAAAACTTCTTTTTTTTCATATTGTTTTTCGAGTGTTTCCCATTTAGGGATATGTGGCTTTTCCCTATGCCTATTCTTTTTCCCCATTGTGTCTAATGGGGCTTCAAATTAAGAGAATTGCTTGCTTATTTGTTAGGGGCAGCGATCATAAAATCAGTTGGCATGGCAGAGACTACAGCATCTTCTAGAATCTAGTTGTTAACTGCGAAGAAAGTCGGAAACGAATCTTTGTTAAATGTGCTACACCACATTTTTACTTCAGAAGAATAGCAATAGCACTTAGACTTATATAGCGCTTTACAGTGCTTTACAGCCCTCTCTAAGTGGTTTACAGAGTCCACCTCTTGCCCCCAACAATTTGGGTCCCCATTTTACCAACCTCGGAAGGATGGAAGGCTGAGTCAATCTTGAGCCTGGTGAGATTCAAACTGCCAAATTGTAGGCAGTCAGCAGAAGTAGCCTGCAGTACTGCACTCTAACCACTGCGCCACCTTGGCTCAACCTATTCTTGGTCTTCTAAGTAGTATAAAGGAGGTCCAATCCTTCAGCCATCTCCTCCATTAATGTTATTCCTTGCTTGATGGTCTCCTTCCTCCATCTTTTAATTCAATTTTGTTCTTGTGTACCCTCAAGAATGTTTGTTCTTGCCATAAAACTGTTCCTAGATCTGAGTTGGTGGGCTTGGGGTACATGTCCACTCAGAGATGTCCTCATTCTCTTGCTTAGTCCAGTCAGCAGAAGTAGCCTGCAGTACCGCACTCTAACCACTGCGCCACCATGTCTCAGAATCTCAATAGCTTCCTAGAGGCTACCCACGAATAAAAAAAATCTTACCAGCTTGTGTGAACCTTGTAGGAGGAGAGCCATATTAAATTATAATATCCAAAGACAGGAGGAATCTGGTAGTATTACATTTTATTAAAATGCAAAGCTTCCATGCCTGCAAAAGTTTAGCCTTTTTAATAAAATTTGCTAGCTTGAAAAGATGCTACCGGATTCCTGATTTATGCAGATCCTGTCAAATAATTCATTCCATAGTAATAATAACATAGGTCAATCACAACTTGTGCCTTAGCCATAGCAAATCCTCCTGTGGTGCTTGGTGATAGATTCAGTGGATGCTGCTGCAACTCCTATAATGCATATATAAATGCTCTTTTTAAAACTTTGAATTGGATTTTGAATTAAACTTGGATAGCAATATTTGAGGGGCTGCCACAAGGAAGAGGGGCCAACCCATTCTCCAAAGCACCTGAAGGCAGGACAAGAAGCAATGGATGGAAACTAATGGAGGAGAAGCAACCCACAGCTAAGGAGAAATTTCCTGATAATGAAAATGGAATGGCTTGCCTCCAGAAGTTGTGGGCTTCATCACTGGAGTTTTTTAAGAAGAGACTGGACATTCATTTGTCTGGAATGGTATAGGGCAGTGATGGCAAACCTTTTTGCTGTTGCATGCCAAAAGCAGGGGGAGCGTGGGGGGGTCATGTGCATGCGTGCCCACATCCATAATTCAATGAGCCCCACCCCCCATGCACATGCATGCATGACACACACACACACACACACCTGTGTGATCCCCGCTTTTGGCACGTGATGGCCCGGTGGGCCCATTTTTCACCCTCCACAGGCTCTAGAGGCTTTCTTGGAGCCTGGGGAGGGTGAGAACGGCCTTCCCCATCCACCCTCCGGAAGCCCTCCGGAGGTCAGAAACGGCCCGTTTGCCAACTTCCAGTGAGCTGAACTAAGGCAATATGCATGCTTAATGCATTGTAAGCCGCCCTGAGTCTCCGGAGAAGGGTGGCATATAAATCAAATTAAAAAAAAAAATACTCGCGTGCCCACCAATATGGCTCCGTGTGCCACCTGTGGCAAGTGTGCCATAGGTTCGCCATCACGGGTATAGGGTCTCTTTCTTGAACAGGGGATTGGATCTCCAAAGTTCCTTCCAACTAGCAATGGTTTTCACATTATGTTACTACCGGTTTGCCCCGCGTGCACGCTCGCTTCATACGCTCGTGTGCCCGGTTCCCATGGGCCTGTCTTCCACACATGCGTTCAGCCTTCCGCGCATGTGCTTGGCTCATGCACGCACCTTCCGTGCATGCACCCGGCCTGAAAAACGTGCCTAATAGGATGGCATAGAGCCGCCGTGATTTCTGCTACCAGTTCAGGTAAACCAGTCCGAACCGGCTGAATACCACCTCTCCTTCCAACTCTCTTATTCTGGATTTTTCTTAAGATGTTTCTAATAAACTATGAAATGTAAAGTTGTTGATGTCGTTGTGTTTGCAGAGCTTGGAGACCTTAAAGAGCTGCAGACGCTGGACATCTCAACCAATCATTTGATAACCTTGCCTGAAAAACTGCACATGTGCCTCTCTCTTCAGTACCTCACTGCTGACCAAAATCATCTCTGGTACGTCCCTCGCCATCTTTGCCAGCTTCCCAGCCTCAATGAGTTG
Organism: Pituophis catenifer annectens; assembly: GCF_029215685.1. NCBI lineage: Eukaryota > Metazoa > Chordata > Lepidosauria > Squamata > Colubridae > Pituophis > Pituophis catenifer. The sequence goes on from NW_027256894.1 coordinate 9,600,716, forward strand.
TCCATGGCGGGAAACCAGCTTGCATTCTTGCCTCTTGGTGAGTGCCGCTTTGGCTATTGGAGAATTAAATTCTCAAATCTATGGGCAGGGGGCGAGCTACGAAAGGGGACAAATGGGATCATTTTCATATTAGAAAACAAAAAATACCTGATAGATAACTAATCAAAGTCTTCCAGTTTTACGTAGTTTGGGTTTATACATTATGCTAAACCGAAGTTTGCTTATATGAAACCAACAATTCAGTGGGCTGCCAGAAGACCACCGGGAGCCAGTGCAGCTCGCGCAGGAGAGGTGTTACATGGGAGCGCCATGTCGCTCCCATAACCACCCGCATGGCCACATTCTGTGCCAGTTGGAGCCTCCGGGTGCTCCTCAAGGGAAGCCCCAAGTAGAGAGCGTTAGAGTAGTCCAGGTGGGAAGTGATGAGGGCATGAGTGACCGTGTTTAAGGAGTCCCGATCCAGAAAGGGACGCAACTGGCGAATCAGGCAGACCTGATGGAAAATCCTCCCGGTCACGGCCGTCAAGTGCTCTTCTAAAGACAGCCGTGAATCCAGGAGGACGTCCAAGTTGTGAGCCCTCTCCGTGGGGGCCAGCGATTCGCCCCCAATAGTCAGCATCATTTCCATCAGTCCTGAAGGTCACTTTAGGGCGGGAATTCGAGTGTTTTTTTTCCCCTACAGCATGCCTCTCTTTCTTTCACCCTCATTTTGGAGGAAAAGCAAAGCAAAACAAAAACCAAAATCACAGCATCAAAGAATCTGGTCAGTTTGCTGCCAAATTTCAGTAGCGTGTTCTTGGAAAGCTATGCGCCTGCAAATGTGCTAAGGACCACCTGCAGCTTTTGAGTCGCCCACCCTAATGTAGGACATTGCTATGCCAGCCCATATGTCTCGAGGATGAGTGTATTAATTCTCCTCCTTTTTTAAAAAAAAAAAAATTCACACACGCATAAAATGAATCTCTGCATTTGTTAATGTGGCTTACTTTATTATCTCAAAACGCATAACTTTTCGACTTTCACGGTAGGGTTAAAAAAAAAACAAAACCCAAGGCAGACATATAAGACCTTTTGTTCCACGTTCAGCCATGTGGAATGCAGATGCCGGTGCCTTGGGGACAATTTCTTTAAAACTATAGTTGAATCGGGGTTTGTTTAGGACTCGTGGAGTTTGTTCAAGTGAAAAGTCTTTGATCTCCCACGCTAGGAGGAGAAAAATGGAAAAGTTGCAGACGAACCGCTTTACTGCTTTAAAAAGTTAAAAAAAAAAAAAACTACATTCAAACTTCCTTTTATGACTCCAGATGCTACCTTCCTTTTTCTACAAAGTCTGAAAGGAAGATGTTTAGGAAAAATATTTATTTTTTTGTGTGTGTTTCTCGCATGATCTAAGCCCCAGAGCTCACTGTAACAGCATGGCCAAAAAGACATTAAGAGTTGTTAACCTAATTTTGCGACGCTTCTTCTCCAGTAACATTGTACTGGTAACCAGGGCATAAAAAACCTTCGCCAGACCAATTCTTGAATACAGCTCGTCTGCCTGGAATCCACACTATATATCGGACATTAATACAATTGAGCAGGCCCAGAGGTATTTCACGAGAAGAGTCCTCCACTCCTCTGCTCACAATAGAATCATTATGCCACCAGGCTTGAAATTTTGAGCTTGGACAACCTGGAACTATGCCGCCTATGGTCTGACCTAAGCATAGTACACAAAATTGTCTGCTACAATGTCCTACCTGTCAACGACTACTTTAGCTTCAACCTCAATAATACTTGGGCAAACAATAAATAGAGCCTTGGTACTACAGTGGTTTAAAGCACCCTGTTATTAACACAGCTGCCTGCAATTTACTGCTGGTTCGAATCTCTCCAAGGCTCAAGGTTGACTCAGCCTTCCATCCTTTCTAAGGTAGGTTAAATGAGGACCCAGTTTGTGGGGGCAATAAGCTGACTTTGTATAAATATACCAAAGGATGAAGGCTATTGCTTAACGCATTGTAAGCCGCCCTGAGTCTCCGGAGAAGGGCGGCATATAAATCAAATAAAAAAAAAAAAAATACAAACTCAAGGTAAACCGCTCCAAATTCGATTGCAGAAAATACGACTTCAGCAACAGAGTGGTCAACGCCTGGAATGCTCTACCCGACTCCGTTGTTACGTCCTCAAACCCTCACAGCTTCAACCTTAAACTGTCTACCATGGACCTCACCCCATTCCTAAGAGGTCTGTAAGGGGCGTGCATAAGTGCACCAGCGTGGCTACCGTCCCTGTCCCACTATCCCCATTTATTTGTACTCATTTCCTATGTTCATGTCCATGTTTATACTTATACCTGTTATCTTGTACATGTTTGACAAAATAAATAAATAAAATAAATAAATCATAGAATCATAAGGCTGGAAGGGACCTAAGAGGTCAACCCCCTGCTCAAGGAAGCATACCAGCTCAGACAAATGGCTGTCCAATCTCTTCTTGAAAACCCACAAACTCCAGGAGGCAAGCTATGCCATTGATTAACTATTCTCACTATCAAAAAAACTTCCTCCTTGCTTCTAGTTTGGATCCCTCTTATATAAACTTCCCCTTATTACTTCTTGTCCTGCCCTCTGGTGCTTTGGAGGCTAGGTCCATCCCTTCTTCTCTGTGACAGGTCCTCAAGAAGCCAGTTATCGTGTCCCCTTCTGTTTGATAGACTACCGCAACCATTTGTCATAGAATTCATCTTCCGGATCCTTTATCATCTTTGTTGCTTTAAAGTTTAAAGCTTTAAGGAGAAGAACCACCTTCAATCAACTTATATATTTCTAATAATGATACACGTTTATATTAAATTGCGATCTGTCATTATTCAATTATTCCATGCTTTCTCTTGTTATTGCTTTTGTTTTATTATATAAAAGTGTATACACTAATATTCCCCCTTCTCTTATTTCTAACTCTTATTCTAACTTTTAATCATGTCACCCTTTATTAAAAAACATTTTCTTTCTATCCTACCTAACTTCTAATCATGTCACCTACCTAAAAAAGAAAGAAAAGAAGGAGAGAGAAAAGGAAAAGCAAGCCAGAACAACAACAAAAAAAGAGAAATCATCTATCCATCGTCTCTTGCCCGCTTCAATACTTTAATTGCTATTCCTTTTTTTGGCTTGCTTCCCATATTCCTCTCTTGGATCTTTATCTCTGTCATCTGCTTCTTGGCTTCTCCCACCTCTATGATTAATTCTGTTAGTTTTATTTGTATTAGAATGTACGACACCCAGGTGCAAAACTGTTCACGCGTTGATATGTTTGTTAAAAAATCAAAAACTTTAAAAACCAAGGAGGAGAGCCACAAGACAACTATTAAGTTTTTTACATTTCTAACATTGAAGTAGTCTTTTTGTGGTTTGGCTTGGCTTCTCTTGGCTCAGCTTTTAAGTCATGAGGAAGTTTTCGTGAGAAAGGAACAAGCAAAAGATATAATGGATGTGTTGATACTACAGATATGTATACCATGGTTCTTAATTGCTGAAAGTTTGCAGCTATAGAGATTTCTCAGAGTGCACTAAAAGTGGACCATCCGGGAAAAAAAACCCCAACTATTTCTTGTTTTATTTTTAAATGGGTTTAGGCTGCCGTTTCACAGCCGCATTTTTAGAAATCTTGTAACACTTGAAAGTTTTATTGGCAAAATTAAATTTATACCAACCGTAAAAATACTAGCTTAGAAAGAAAGAAAAATGCAGCTTTCCGTTAGGGTGGTATATCGCAACTTGGCAAATTAAGTTCTGATGAACTTCCAAAGCTTTTGATTTCCCACCTGTTTCGCTTAACAACCGTGTGACTCACTTAACAGCTGCAGCGATTCACTTAACGGCCGTGGCAAGAAAGATCATAAAATTGGGGCAAAACTCACCTAACAACTTAGCCATGGAAATGTTGGACTCGGTTGTGGTTGTAAGTCGAGGACTGTCTGCAGTGATGAAATCCAAATTGTTTTACTACCGGTTCGGTGGGCATGGGTGTGGTGTGGCTTGGTGGGCATGGCTTGGTGGGCATGGCAGGGGAAGGATATTGCAAAATTTCCAATTTTTTTATTTTTTTTAATTTATTTTATTATTCATATTTCTATGCCGCCCACTCTCCGAGGACTCTGGGCGGCTTACACCAAAGACAGTATACTAAATAGCATATTGCCCCCTAACAATCTGGGTCCTCATTTTACCCACCTAGGAAGGATGGAAGGCTGAGTCAGCCTTGAGCCGGTGAGATTTGATCCGCTGATCTGCTGAACTAGCAGTCAGCTGAAGTAGCTGCAGTACTGCACTCTAACCACTGCGCCACCTGGGCTCCCACCCCACTCCTGGGGGAAGGATATTGCAAAAACTCCATTCCCACCCCACTCTGGGGCCAGCCAGAAGTGATATTTGCCAGTTCTCCGAACAACTCAAAATTTCTGCTACCGGTTCTCCAGAACCTGTCAGAACCTGCTGGATTTCACCCCTGACTGTCTGTACTTTTTGGCTGATCTCAGTGAAGCAAACTGTCTCCTGGAGCTAAGAAAAAACAAACAAACCAAGAACGTCGTAAATCAAATTGTTTCATTTCATTCACAAGTTCCTGCATGCACGCGCGCGCACACACACACATACACACACACAAAGAGAAATGCAGAGGAGTGTTCTTTTATTCTTAGCCATGTCACTGTTTTTCTTGGAATGAAACAGCCTTGCTTAGTCTTGGCAGCCTTCTTGAAAAAAGAAAAAAAAATCATAGAAGAAAACTGGAACTCTGCATTGTTCTTTTTCCAGCCATTTAATGAGACTTCTGTTATTTCTTGTGGAAAAAAAAATCTATTTGCATATATATTCCCAGACAGAAACGTGGGAATGAGGGGATATAATTTTCATTGCAGAACCTGTCTGGTTATTACATGGTTTCCATTTATTTAATCAAAGGGTTTTTCTAGCGTGCTCAAATGGTAGGCATGTTCACTGACACGCCAGGAAGGTGTGTGTATGTATGTGTATGTGTGTGTGTTATGTGTTTGTTTAAACATGTCTGTCAGGTTTAGACTTATTACTTATTTTCTTTTTTAATGTTTCTTAAATCCAGATTTAGGTCGTTCCCGGGAACTGCAGTATGTTTATGTGGATAACAACGCTCACCTTAAAGGTCTCCCTTCTTACCTTTATAACAAAGTCATTGGTTGTAATGGGTAGGTACCCACATTTAAATTAAGCCTACAAAGATGAATTGCAATGGATCCTTTTGTCTTGTAAATCTTTTTCCTAAATTTTATGTTGGATTATTTAATCCGTTGAATGACAGTCCTATGCTTTGAAGGAATTTACGTACAACGGCTGCTCCATTCAGTTGTATTAAATCTCCTGCATTAATTTTCTCACTATTAAATGCTCGTAGAGGTTAGCCCTGCCTCCTGTGCTGTTTCTTGATCTTCTAAGACAGGGAAATCTTGAACTTGAGACTTAGCATGAATAAAATAGAAGTGTTGAGATAAACCTGCATTTTCCCATAGGTATTTTTATGGTAATATTCTCTGTGCTTTGCAACGGTTCTATGGATTTCCAAAAGTCATGTATTGTATAGAATGATACTGGTAAGTGCCTAAAATGGCACCTTCCAGATCCAATAGAAGAGAAATCTCTGTAGCTCAGGATTGAATGATGGGAGTCCTTGGTGCTCCCAGAGCTTAGTTGTCTACTTGAAGGTGTTTTATTACCCAACTAAGTAACATCATCAGTGCTAGAAGGGAGTGGGGTTTGTGGAAAGGAGGAGGAGGAGGAGGATGGTGAGTTCCTTGGTGCTCTCTGAGCTTGGTTATCTGCTTGCAGACATTTCATTATCCAACTAAGTAACATCATCAGTGTTAGAAGAGGATGGAGTTTGCTCTTTTTGTTGTTGTTAGTTGCAAAGTCGTGTCTGACCCATCGAGACCCCATGGACAACGTTCCTCCAGGCCTTCCTGTCCTCTACCATCCTCTGGAGTCCATTTAAGCTCACGCCGACTGCTTCAGTGACTCCATCCAACCACCTCATTCTCTGCCGTCCCCTTCTTCTTTTGCCCTCAATCATTCCCAGCATTAGGCTCTTCTCCAGTGAGTCCTTCCTTCTCATTAGGTGGGCAAAGTTTGCTCTCTATTTATATAATATACAAGTGGTTTGCCCCATCAGTCTATGAAGATTCTCAATCATCCAGGTCATGGTTGTCCCAAAAGGCAACTGGACTTTCGTGTTTTGTTTTGTTTTTCTTTGAAAACTTTTGGCTTCTCATCCAAGAAGCTTCTTCATATCTAACTTCCTGGTGGAGAAGGATTTATATTCTTTACAATCACCTGGTCACTAGTTCTTTGAAAGTCATTGAGCCCACTTGGGGATTTACTTGTCTCCTTCAGAGCCACCCGAATTAGAGTAGAAACAGGTATGGAACCTTTTTGGGGACTGCTGAAAAGACTGCTTTGTAAACAGGACATAGGTGAAGTTGTATCCTTCTCCTCTGTTGAGGGAGGGAGGACTGTTCAGTCTTAACACAGATGGCCTCTTTGACTCTTCTTTTGAAGACAGCAAAGTTCGCATTCTGGACAGAGGGAAGCACTGGTTTCTTGCTCATGAGCCGTGATGGCGCAGTAGTTAAAATGCAGTACTGCAGGCTACTTCTGCTGACTGCCAGCTGACTGCAGTTTGGCAGTTCGGTCCTGACCGGCTCAAGGTTGACTCAGCCTTCCATCCTTCCAAGGTTGGTAAAGTGAGGATCCAGATCGTTGTGGGGAAGATGCTGACTCTGTAAACTGCTTAGAGAGGGCTGTAAAAGCACTGTGAAGCGGTATATACCGGTAAGTCTAAGTGCTAAGCGCTAAGTGCGCTTGAGCAAGGTTGACTCAGCCTTCCATCCTTCCATGGTCAGTAAAATGAGGACCCAGACTGTTGGGGGCAAGAGACTGACTCTGTAAAACCACTTAGAGAGGGCTGTGAAGCACTGTGAAGCAGTGTAGAAGTCTAAGGGCTATTTCTTCTCCTCCTCCTTCTCCTCCTCCTCCTCCTCCTCCTCCTTCGGCTGACTCTGTAAACTGCTTAGAGAGGGCTGTAAATGACTGAAGCAGTTTATAAGTCTAAGGGCTATTGCTATTTTCATTTGAGCATTTAAGATGGCTCCGATGGCAAACAACCAAGCTCAAAACCAAGAGCTTCACACCTTCCCGGTCTTTTAGAATACACTTCCCAATGCTCCCAGTAGCATTCTGCAATGGGGAACACAGTTTAGCATGTCTGGAGGGCGATTAAAGTTTTCTTTCTTGCCTCCGAAAAGTGTATTGGATACCAGTTGCTTGCTTTTCGTATTAAGACGGGCAATTTTGTAGTGAAACGTATTCCCTCAGCAAACAGAATAACATGCCTCTGTTTAATTTGGATTGATTCATAATTTGAAAAGCATCCTTCTGTATGCTTTAGGCACTGCTGGCAGAACCTGAAAGCGTGCACATGAGATGACATGGCAACTGCTGGTATAATCCCCTTAGGTCTGAATTGCCTTCTGTCAGGTGATTCTGTAAATAGATCAGCGAGTCCTGCTCACATTGGACAAAGAGAGATTTCTATCTCCAGCAGTTGCATATTCATAAACACCAGCCGCAGAAGTTAAATCCTGAGCCCTGTTGGGACAAAAGCGCTAGAAGTGGATCTGTGAAAGATAAATGGGTCCCGGCTTCTGCCAGCGGAGAGATTCCGTGTTCTTGGAATTGTTGAATGGAAAAAAGGATTACATTCCAGTGGAAACATCAACATTAAAACAAGGGACAGCTCAGGGGTGAAATCCAGCAGGTTCTGACAAGTTCTGGAGAACCAGTAGCAGAAATTTTGAGTAGTTCAAGGAACCAGCAGATGGCACCTCTGACTGGCCCCAGAGTGGGGTGGGAATGGGGATTTTGCAGTATCTTTCCCCTGCCACGCCCACCAAGCCACACCACGCCCACCAAGCCACATCCACAGAACCACTAGTAAAAAAAAATTGGATTTCACCACTGGGACAGCTCTTTGTTTTTGATGGATCATGAAAATGAATGCGTGTCCTTGTTTCTCCATTCAAAGCAGGCCTTGAAGATTGAGAAAACGTCACCTAAACGAGTGCTGTGTTACTTCTTACCCACTGCAGTTATCCTAAGGGCTTAAGGGGGGAAAAAAACATACCGTGTCAAATTTGGTGTCATTTGTAAGACTTTTTTTTTTTTTGAGAAAGCAGTTGAATTGCATAAGGGTCCCTTCCTTAAGGGAATGCCACCCACTGAGACCACAGGAATAAAGACTCCTGTGGAAGAGCTTATTATAACAAGATAACCAGCCTTCCTCCTATCTGACTGGATTTCCAAAGAACACAGGTTGTCTCTCAAGGGCTTTGAGAGATGTGGCAGCCCGCCAGGTACGGTGGTGGCATTAGATGCTGATCAAAGTGATGCAATACCTTTTCGCCACCTGGAGCACATGGCAGTCTGTGGCTTAGAATGCCAAGTATGTAAGTCAATAAATATATATACCTTTAACGATCCGAAACGTTGGTTGCTAGATCCAGTGCAAAACCAAATTGCAGAACCAGCTCTTTTTCTATTTCACATCTGTCATTTAAATTCTTTTAATGTAACCAGATTCTGGAAATCTACCTTTACTTAAGGGTTTTTTTTTCTTTCTGATTTTCTCTTGAGGAGTCCCTTGATAATCTCTGAGCTTGGTTGTTTTCTTGCAAATGTTTCATTACCCAAACCAGGTAACAGGTAGTAGTCCCTAGAATTGATGATATTACCTAGTTTGGGTAATGAAGCATCTGCAAGAAAACAAGCAAGCTCAGAGAGCACCAAGGAGCCCGTAGTCCTCCTCCTCTCTGCACACCCGATTCCCTTCTAGCACTGATCATGTTACCTAGATGGGTAATGAAATGTTTGCAAGAAAACAAACAAACTCAGAGAGCATCAAAGACCCCTCATGTCAACCCCGAGCTGTAAATATTCTCCTTTATTGGTAATTTTCTGTTTTGGGACCTTACCCCATTTCTGTTGATTAAAACACTTTGGAATCAGTGCCCTTGTGTACAGTTGCCATATTTACTTCTATCAGGCCTTGGAGAAAGCTTCTGCTTGTCTTTTGGAAGTGTCATTGCTTGACAACTGCCAGCCTGATTAAAATTGATGAAGTCAAGTCAGAGATGTCACACTTTGCAAGTTTTCTTGTCAGCAAGTTAATGTTCATTCCTGAATCATGATGTTGGGCACCTCCTGTAAATAGAATAGGGTAGGGTAGGGTAAGGTAGGGTAGAATAGAGTAGAATAGAATAAGAATAGACTAGACTAGACTAGACTAGACTAGACTAGACTAGACTAGACTAGAATAGAATAGAATAGAATAGAATAGAATAGAATAGAATAGAATAGAATAGAATAGAATAGAATAGAATAGAATAGAATAGAATAGAATAGAATTCTTTATTGGCCAAGTGTGATTGGACACACAAGGAATTTGTCTTTGGTGCATACGCTCTCAGTGTACATAAAAAGACAAGATACATTCATCAAGAATCATAAGGTACAACACTTAATGATAGTCAAAGGGTACAAATAAGCAATTGAATCATACTAGGAAACAATCAATATAAATTGTAAGGATACAGCAACAAGTTATAGTCTTACAGTCATAAGTGGGAGGAGATGGGTGATAGGAATGATGAGAAGACTAATAGTAATAGTAATGCAGACTTAGTGAATAGTTTGACAGTGTTGAGGGAATTATTTGTTTAGCAGGGTGATGGCATGCGGGAAAAAACTGTTCTTGTGTCTAGTTGTTTTGGTGTGCAGTGCTCTATAGCGTTTTGAGGGTAGGAGTTGAAAATTTATATCCAGGATGCGAGGGGGTCTGTAAATATTTTCACAGCCCTCTTTTTGACTCGTGCAGTATACAGGCCCTCAATGGAAGGCAGGTTGGTAGCCATTGTTTTTTCTGCAGTTCTAATTATCCTCTGAAGTCTGTGTCTGTCTTGTTGGGTTGCAGAGCCAAACCAGACAGTGATAGAGGTGCAGATGACAGACTCCATCATTCCTCTGTAGAACTGTATCAGCAGCTCCTTGAGCAGTTTGCGCTTCTTGAGTTGGCGCAGAAAGAACATTCTTTGTTGTGCTTTTTTGATGACATTTTTGATGTTAGGTATCCATTTTAGGTCTTGAGATATGGTAGAACCTATACATGAGACATTTTCAGATTGTTGCCAGGTTTGCACACTGAATTAATCCATATTTGGGAACTGACTTGATTTTGACTTAGAATACAGGTGGTCTTCAACTTAACGATCATAATTGCACCCAGAATTTCTGTTGCTAAGTGAGTTTTTCCCCATTTTACGACTTTTCTTGCCACATTTGTTAAGTGAATCCCTGCCATTGTTAAATTAGTAATCTGGTTGTTAAGTGAATCTGGCTTCCCCTTTGACTTTGCTGGTGAGAAGGTGGCAACAGGGGTTCACTTGACCCTGCGATGCTGCAACCGTCATAAAGATGAACCCGTTGTCAAGCATCCGAATATAAATCACGTGACCAGGGGGATGTTGCAGTGGTCGTAAGTGTGGAAAATGGTCATAAGTCACTTTTTTCAGTGCCTTTGTAACTTCGAACGGTCACTAAACGAACTGTTGTAAGTCGAGGACTACCTGCGTTGTGTGAACCAGCCAAACAAGAGTTGTGCTTAGTGTGTTGGGACATGGAGGTTTCCAGTAAAAAGTGATTAATCAAATGTGAATTAGTTAAGCGGTGTGAACCCCCATTGAGTGTTCTTCCAAATGTCTTTTTTTTAATTACCAGGGAATATGGTATTGAAATGTATTTCTGATCCATGATTTACAGATAGTCCTCAACTTACAACAGTTCATTTAGTGACCTTGGGACACAACAAGGGTCATAAAGGGCCCCCAATAATCTGGGTCCTCATTTGACCGACCTCAGAAGGATGGAAGGCTGAGTCAACGTGGAGCCTGATGAGATTCAAACTGCCGAATTGGTGGCAGCTAGTAGTCAGCAGAAGTAGCCTGCAGTACTGCGCTCTAAACACTGCGTCAACGCAACTCAGTGACGTTAATGTCATAATGTTGCTTTAGATTTAAGATCACACTAACTTTACATCACTCACCATATACATTCCCCCCACTCCCACCCTTTCTTCAAATGTCTCTCTAGCTGCGGTTCCCCCATTCAGAAAACAGAGGTGCAGCTTCTTTCCTTTTCATCGGGACAGTTGACGGTGTTCCTCCCAGCAGAGGTGAAGTTAATAGGGACGGAATTGGACCGTGTGCTCCCCTTGCAGGAGATGGCCATGAGGACACTGTATAACATATACTGCCAGTCTCTAAAAGGTAAGCTGGATGTGTTGTGGCCCGCCGGCGGCCAGCGGAGCTGGCAGCAGAGTCGGACAGTGAGGAAGTTTGGAAGGAACATGGGCCAGTCCTGGGGGCTGGGGAAAGCTCGGACGAGGGCTCTGCGTCAAGAGGCAGAGAGGGAGACAGACAGCAGTGAGGCAGAGGAACAGCTGGAGCCTGTTCCCAATATGCGTATGCACAGAGCTGCCAGAAGACAAGAACAACTAAGGAAGCAGGATTGACTTAGGAGTAACGCCACACCTTGGAGGTGCTTGGCCCTCCCATAGGAAGCAAAAGCGGAGCGAATGGGGAGGGACCTTTTGCAGGAAACAATTCGTTCATTCAGTCATTTCAAGAGTGGGAAGATCTGTCCGTGACTCTGTGCCAAATTTTGCCTTGCCTGCATTTGGAAACTAGTTACCTGGCAGCTTTCCAAGCGAGATAAGGTTTGTGTTGATAAATATTTCTCTGAAAGACTGTTTGGACAGGCCTTGCTGACTGTGAATGAAAGGAATTCACAGTTGTGTAAAGAAAAGGGGTTTTGCCGGGACCAAGACTCTGCTTCCTGCTTTTTATTTATTTTTTATTTTATTGGTTCGATTTATATGCCGCCCTTCTCCGGAGACTCAGGGCGGCTTACAATGCATTAAGCAATAGCCTTCATACTTTTGTATATACCTGCTTAGTAGGGCTTTCGACCCCCCCAAGCGGTGTTCTTTTTTATACAAAGTCAGCTTATTGACCCCACAATCTGGGTCCTCATTTTACCTACCTCGGAAGGATGGAAGGCTGAGTCAACCTTGAGCCTGGTGAGATTTTTAAGGGTCAGAACAGGATGATGATCGAGTGTCTCAACTTACGACCACAAATTTGAGCCCAAAATTTACATTGCTAAGCGAGAACAGTTCTTAAGTGAGTTTTGCCCCCCTACCCATTTTGCAACTTTTCTTGTCATCGTCGTTAAGGGAATCACCACCGTTGTTAAATTAGGAACATGGTGGCTGAGTGGAATCTGGCTTCCCTGTTGACTCTGCTCGTCAGAAAGTTTAGAAAAGTTGATCACCGGATACTGCAAGCTTTTTGGAATCGTTTCTGATGCTATCCTTTTTTTTCCCTCTTCCCCCCCCCCCCCCCCTCAAATCCTCTCTAGATTTGAAGTTCATGACTCCGATCTCATTACCCAGAAGCCTCCTGGATTTGCTGCACTGCCCTCTGGGACACTGCCACCGTTGCAGTCAACCCATGTTCACGATTGTCTACCCAAAGCTCTTTCCCTTGAGAGAGACGCCGATGGCTGGATTACATCAGGGGTAATTACAGAGCAAATTACACAGTGGTTTCAGACTGTATGCTTCAGCTAGAAGAAGAAGGCATTTTTGCAAAGGCAAATGCTTGGGTTTTTTTGTGAGTCTGATGATAATCTTCCCCACAAATGGAGAAAGTGTGTATGTATCGGTGTGTCATTAAGACTCAGTTAGTTAGGGATGTGGTGGCTCAGTGGATAAGACGCTGAGCTTGTCGATCAGAAAGGTCGGCAGTTCAGCAGTTTGAATCCCTGGTGCCACATAATGGGGTGAGCTCCCATTCTTGTCCCAGCTTCTGCCAACCTAGCAGTTTGAAAGCATGTAAAAAATGTAAGTAGAAAAATAGGTACCACCTTTGGTGAGAAGGTAACAGCATTCTGTGCGCCTTTGGCGTTGAGTCATGCCAGCCACATGACCATGGAGACATCTTCGGACAGGGCTGCCTTTTTGGCTTTGAAATGGAGATGAGCACCGCCCCCTAGAGTCGGGAATGACTAGCACATATGTGTGAGTGGAACCTTTACCTTCACCCTAGGACCGTGATGGCGAACCTATGGCACGCATGCCACAGGTGGCACACGGAGCCATATCTGTGGGCATGCAAGTGTTGCACTAGCTCAGCTCCAGCGGGCATGCGCACGCCAGCCAGCTGCTTTTCAGGCCTTCCAGTTCCACCGGAAGTTGGGAAATGGGCTGTTTCCAGCCTCTGGAGGGCCTCTGGGGGGGGTGGGGAAGGCCGTTTTCAGCCTCCCCGGGCTCCAAGAAAGCCTCTGGAGCCTGGAGAGGGCAAAAAACGGACCTACCTGGCCCACCGTGCCATCACATGCCAAAAGCGGGGAAAGCACAGGGGGGTCATGCACATATGCGTGGGGGGGCGGGGCGCATTGAATTGTGGGCGTGAGCATGCCCACATGCAATCCCCCGCTCCCCCCCCCTCGCTTTTGGCACGCGACAGCAAAAAGGTTAGCCATCACTGCCCTAGGAAGTGACTTCCATCAAATGCTGCTTACATTCCAAATGGCAGCATTTCACGTTGAATATCCAATTGTATTTTTCTTTGCCTGGAAAGCTGAAGTAGCAGAAAACTGAGCTACGAGAAAGGTCCTTCCTTCCTACAGAATCGGGAGAGGACCAGAAAGCAAAGCAGGAAGGAGAAAGAAAGCATGCAAAACTTAGCATCCAGATTTCTAGAGCAGGGCTCTCCGAAACTTGGAAACTTGGAGACTTGTGGTCTTCTACTCCCCAGCATTCCCCAGCCAGCCTAGATCTTTGAATACACTGCATTCGCTCCCTTCTTCCCCCACCCCCCTTCAATTTCCCAACCTTCTCAAAGAAGGTTGATATTTTGGGAAACTGAAAGCTGCAGTCCCTGTTGTTTTTCGGTGATCAGACTTGGTGTAAGGACCTGCCTCAGCTATCTCCTCAGGAAAGCATGGCTCTTGAAACACATAGTAGTTCCAAAGGATCTATAGACTATGCAAAAGAGACAATTCAGCCAGTCCAAAAGAGAACAAAAAGACTCCAGCGTCTCTCCACCAGTAATCAGCCCCTCGATCAGCATAGGTTAACTCCAAGGCCTTCTCCAATGTTAATTGACCTGAACACATATACAAATGCATATCCCTTCTCTTGTGTGCTTGATATTTGCCTTGTAAATTCCTGTCCAGATCACCAAAGGCTTTTATTTAACTTCTTCCCCTAAATCCTGAATAAGCTACAGGGAACATACCTTATTTATTACGTATTATTGTACTTTTCAGAGTATAAGACGCACTTCCCCCCCCCAAAAGAGGGTGGAAATGTTGGTGCGTCTTATACACCGAATACAGCCATTTTTGGCCTCCTGAAGCCTTGCCCCGTGCATCCCGTTTTTGCAAAAAATGGGACGCGCAGAAGGTTTGCAGAGTACTCCTGGGGGCAAAAACTTTTTTTTTTCTTGCTTACCTCTTCAAAATCTTCGTGCGTCTTATACACGGGTGCATCTTATAGTCTGAAAAATACGGTACTTTGTGAAATAGAATGTGGACTCCCACTTCCACACATAGGATTGGATGGTAAAACTTATTCTGATTGTGCTCCTTGGAGAGATAACACTTTGAATCAAAAAGCACCCAGAGCCCCTTGGTTCCCTATCTGGAGTGTACAATATTTTCCAATAATTCCAGACAGAGTGAGCTTCCCATTAAAGCAGAACTTGAGTTTATGAGTCAAAGGCAGGGAAGAACTAAGGTAAAAGGAATGCCTCTTTAGATATTTGCCTTTTGGCACTGGTGCAAGCAATGTTTGCCCAAGCATTTAACATTATTTGGTATGCAAATAGTTGTGTAACTTTCTTTTCAGCGTGGTTGTATTCTTAAGATTCTGTTTTGGGCGCTGTGATTGTTGGCCTTTCAATATGCCAATAAATGACTATATAAATAGGATTTTAATTGCTGATTATTTTTAATTCGGTAATTCCATTTTTTTCTTTGTAAGCTACCAATGATGTTGCCTTTACTGATGTGAATATATTTTTAGATTACTTGTTAAAACAGTTCAAATCTTTCTCTTTTTTTCCCTATTTAAGCAAACATCTTTGCATAAAAATCCATGTTCCCTTTTCTATCACCACATGGAAGAAGGCACAACATAGAGTGTAGATTATTTAGTAGCAAATATGGAAGGTTTGAGGGAGCATTGTACAGGGTTTTTTTTTAATGTTCTTCCATTAAGAAATTAGGGAAATCTTCCAGTGTTTTCTTGCTAGGTTCAAATCTGCACTAATAATTAGCTGGACCTTTTGGTATGTTGACAGAGGAAGAAAACCTATTTTTGCAAGCTCAAATATTATATGTACTTAGTTTACCGGGACTCAATCAGGGGTGAAATCCAGCAGGTTCTGACAGGTTCTGGAGAACCGGTAGTGGAAATTTTGAGTAGTTAGAAGAACTGCAAATACCACCTCTGGCTGGCCGCAGAGTAGGGTGGGAATGGAGATTTTGCAGTATCCTTCCTCCAGGAGTGGGGTGGGAATGGAGATTTTGCAGTATCCTTCCCCTGCCACGCCCACCAAACCAAACAGAACCGGTAGTAAAAAATTTGGATTTCACCACCGGACTCAATCCTCGCTCCCGATTCCTTTGCTTTTTTAACCATCCATAAAAGTTGTATCTTGTTTCTTAGAGCTGTTTTTTTATTTTTTACAAATATATCAAATCTGGGTGTCATACATTCTAATAGAAGTAAAATAAGCCCACGTGCCCCAAAATAATAAGACCTCCCCGAAAATAAGGCCAAGTTCTTATTTTGCGGTTCAAAAAAAAATATAAGACAGGGTCTTATTTTCAGGGAAACACGGTAGCTATACACTTTTATATAATAAAATAAAAGTAATAACAAGAGAAAATATGGAATAATTGAACAATGACAGATTGCAACTTAATATAAATGTGTGTCATTATTAGAAATATAGAAGTTGATCGAATGTAATAACTATGATTAATTCTACTAGTTTTCAGGGGAGGGGGGGCTTATTTTAGTGCATGCGCTCAAAAGCCCAATTATGCTTATTACCAGGGGATGTCTTTTTTTTAGGGGAAACAGGGTACTTTCTCCAAAACATCCATCCATCCACCCACCCACCCACCCATCCATCTAATCATCCATCTATCCATCCAATAATCCATCCAATAACCAGTGTAGTACTCCCCCTTCTCTTATTCCTATCACTTATTCTAACTTTTAATCACCCTTTATTAAAAGACTTTTCCTTTCTATCCTGCCTAACTTCTAGTCATCTTGCTCTCTTTTTTTATTCGTGTGTTTCTTTGTGTTCCAGGAGAACAAGGGTCAGTTTTGTGGCATATTGCTGCTCCACCCAATGTCTGCAGACCTTTGACCTATTGAGCTGATAAAACACTTAAAGCTATTCAGGAGCGGTGCCAGCTTCAAAGCAGCAGCATTAGACTGTGGCTCCTGATCGGACTGGAATATGTGAGTGTATGTGCCAAAGCAACGGGAGGGCATGTCCCGGCTGGGAACACGAAGATCCACTTCAGGCCCTCCTCGCTCCTATCAAATCTGGACAAAAGGCAGAAACTCTCGTGTAAAAGCATTCGCGATTGTCCAGCTTTAGAAAATATTTTAACACCTTCCTGTTCCTCCCCAGGCAGAAGACCGAGCAAGCAAACGCGAGAGCGGAGACCCTTCCGGGGACCCTTTCAAAACTTGTACATGTGACTCAAGTTGCATTTTAATACTCCACTTGGGCTGCATGGGCAATATCAGTTAGGTTTTTTTTTTTTTTTAATGATACCTTTGCAGCCCTTGTAACTTTTTTCAATTATTTCCCTGCTTGGTTTCCTGTTACTGCTCTCTTGAGAACCAACCGTTTCAGGTAACCATTTATTCATGCTAGCGAGGTTTTTTTCCCCTACTTTCTATTAAGGGCCTAATGCATTTTCTCCCCCTCCCCCCCAATCTGATGTTTTGATAGTGACTTAAAGATGTACTTGCAGAAAAACTTTTGTTTTGAACCTAATTTGATGCCGTTTGGTAGGGTAAAGATAAGGTTTTCAGTTGTTTTTCATAGGTGGTTGAAGTCCTGAAGAAAGCAGCATTGGCAGCCACAAAAAGTAGATTTCCCCCCCCCCTTTTTTTCGGCCACTCTTTATAAAACATTTTTTCACCTTTGATATTGCAGAACTTAATGAGGTTTTTTTTAAATGCCAGTAGGCTTAGAATTAGTTACAAGTTGTCTTTGCCCTCATCTCCATATTTAAAATATTAGCAGTTTTGTGAATACAGTATTATTAATATTTTATTGTGAGCCTAGGGGTCTCCGTGCATGTTGAATTCCCATCACCTTCCGGTCAGACTCATTGGCTTTTGGGGGCTGTGCATGGTGGGAGCTGTAGTCCAACATAGCAGGAGAGCACTGCATTGTAGAAATTTTGTACTGTGGGCTCTTTGGAGCTGCTGTTTCAATAACTTCTATTTTTCCCATCTAAAATCAGAGAAGCCACAAAAAGGGTTGAAACAAACTCATTTTTCCTACATTATTATGGTGGCATTTTTAAGTTATGCTCAATAACTTGCAAACATTATTTCTGCTCTGGGAATTGCTTCTTAGAATCTTTGTACTTAAACAGCTCAGAAATCGGCCATTTAACACTTTGGGGGAGGGAAAGCAGGAGGAGCTCGACTCCGAAATGGTTTTCAAATATTTTTTTCAAAACATTTGTTGTTCGCATCCTTATCAGCGGCAGTCACTCGCAAGTTTGACCTGTTGAATTCTTCGTTTGTTAATAGCTCGTGTTTTGAAAAGTTCTTTTTTTTTTTAATCTGGCATGGTGGAGAAGATTAGCAACAGTATCAGCTGCATGGCAAAGGTTAATGAGAGAACACACGTGTTTTTGATGCCAGAAAGAAATACCCCATTACTTTTATGCTTTCACCTTTTCAAGCGGTCTTAAAGAACTTCAGTTCCATGAAATTCAAGTTAAAAAGCGCATATTAGGAACAATTGGTTGGTAGAATTCTGAACAGTACAGCTACAAAGTCTTTTGAGACAGAGCATACCTGCGCCACGTAAAGCAGTATCTAAACACAATGGCTAAAGGGAAACGCGAATCCTTTCACCTGAGTCTTCTAAAGTACAGTAAAAATACAAGTATCTGCCTGCACTTTGAAATAGGTACCATTCAAAATTCAACCATCTCCGACGGTTACGAGTCAAGTTCCTGTTCTAGCTACTCCCAAGGACTGTTTTAGGAATTTGATCATAAGTCTCTTCAGAGGTCATCAATATTTCTAAAGACAGGAAAATCATAAAAGCGTGAAACATGGCTGATTCACCCTTTGTAATTTTCTGCTTTCCTAGAAGTGGGCAAGTTCTGGGCAAATATCAAAGGAATTAGGCAAACTTCCCCAATCCAGGTTTCCCTCCAAAGTGAAGGGACTGGAAGAGCAAAATTTCTCATATCTGGAAAGGTTCTCAGGTTGGGGGTTTCTGAAATACGAAACAACATCTTGTATAATCCTCCTCATTTTCATCCTTTCGTTTTGTTTTGTTTTTTAGCAGAGTCGGTGCCTTAGACACCCCTTGCATCGTTTTTTTTTTTTTTTTTCCCTTAATCCACAGTTCTTGCTCTCCTTTTGGAGTGGAAATATGAGGGTTCAGATTGCTGTTCTACCACTCCAGCCTGGGTCATCGAATCACCAAATGCATCATTATGGCGGGCGAAGGCAGGCTAGCAACGGCGGGCAAGATGAGGAGTGACTGGGCGTGGCGTGGCAGGGCAAGCGGGCGGGCCAGCCAGAATTTTTACTACCGGCCCGAACCGGCTGAATCTCATCACTGATCATTACCCGAAGTAGCTATAAGGTTTCATCCCCCCTGTCCCTATTCCATCCGGTTCTGCGTTCCTAATTTTAAAGAAAAAGTTGCCCAATTACTTTTTAGTTTGGCTGCCATCACAGCTCTCTGTAATTGCAACCTTCCCAGAATAAAACCAAAACCGATCCATCGCCTGTTGTGTTTTGTGTGTGTGTTGAATGATTAATCCTTGTTCTTTCCTTTCTGCCAAATAGGCCACTAAAAAAAAAAAGAAAGAAAGAAAGAAAAATGCCCAACGAGGTCAATAAATTGTCTTCCTGTAAAGCTGAAATCAAGTTCATCTAAATTCTGTCTATCAGAAGCAAATGGGCAGATTTATGATTCCTTTAATTACAGCAGCACTTAATGCTAAATCATACATGCACTTGAAGGGTGCCAGAAGCAATACGGCTGGAGGAATTTTCAACCTCGGCTCTGTCCGTGTCAGGACAAACTACAGGTGGTCCTTGACTTACAGCAGTTCATTTAGTGACCATTCGAAGATACAAGCACTGAAGCACTGAAAAAAAGGGACTTAACGACCATTTTTCACACTTAGGACCGTTGCAGCATCCTTCCCCACGGTCGCGGGATTTACATTCGGGTGCTTGACAGCTGACCCACATTTATGACGGTTGCAGTGCCTCCCTGGGGGTCACGCGATTCCCTTTTGCGACCTTCTGACAAGCAAAGTCAATGGGGAAACCCAGATTCACTTAACCACCGTGTTACTAATTTAAGCATCTGCAGTGATTCAGTTTACAAATGTGACAAGAAAAGTTGTAACATGGGGTTGCAAAACTCCACTTAACAAATTTCTCGCTTAGTAACATATACTTTTGTGGCTCAATTGTGGTCGTAAGTTGAGAACTACCTGTACTTTCATCCTAGATCAATTTCTGGGCATATTCCTTATCTATAGTTTGCCTCATGTTATATATGAGTGCTGGTAGCATCCATAATGTTGGTGGCTCTCACCTATTTAAGAGGTGAAGCTTCAGAGTCTGCAATGGGATGTTTCTTATTGATCTATATCTATGAGCTACGGTGGCCCAGTACTGCAGGCTACTTCTGCTGACTGCCGGTTGACTGCAGTTTGGCAGTTCAAAACTCAAGGTTGACTCAGCCTGCCTTCCTTCCTTCCTTCCTTCCTTCCTTCCTTCCTTCCTTCCTTCCTTGTTGGCGCAGTGATAAGAATGACATATTGCAAGCTAGCTCTGCCCACTGCCAAGAGTTCGATCCTGACCAGCTCAAAAGCTGACACAGCCTTCTGAAATCAGTAAAATGAGGACCCAGATTGTTGGAGGCAAGAGGCTGACTCTGTAAACCGCTTAGACAGGGCTGTAAAGCACTGTGAAGCAGTATATAACTCTTAAGTGCTATTGCTATCAGTGATCCCCAACCTTTTTGGCACCAGAGACCGGTGTCGTGGAAGACAATTTTTCCACAGACTGGGGGAGGGGGGTTGGAGAAGAGCGTGCAACCTAGAGTCTTCCCTTGTGCAGTTTACAGTAGGGTTTGCACTCCTATGAGAATCTAATGCCTGATGATCTGCGGTGGAGCTGAGCTGGTGATGTTAGCGCTGGAGACGGGTTGAAATACAGATGAAGCTTTGCTCGCTCGCCCACTGCTCACCTCCAGCTGTGTAGCCCAGTTCCTAACTGGCCACGGACCGGTATTGGTCCCTAACCTGGGGGTTGGGGACCCCTGATCTATATGCTTTACCTGGAATAAATAGTCAGTCTGGGAAACATTCTGGTGGCGCATTGCAAAAAATTTTTTTAGTAAATGATAAATTGATTTTTTAAACCTGACACAGAAGTCTTGGACTATTTAGCGTGGTTTTTGATGTCCACAACATCTGGAGAATGTGTATCTAGAGAAGAGCTATGCAAAAGAATTTAGGAAACAAGCCTCTTTTTCTTTGTAGAAGGTGAGCCTTTAATTTGCAGTTTGCTAAACTTTTTCCGTTTTCATTTCCAATGAATTAAAAATTTTAAGTTTATCCTCCAAGTCAACATTGGTCAAAAAGCAAACAAACCAGGAAAATTCAAGGAACTTGGTGTAGCTAACCGAAAACACCACAGGATATCAAAAATGCCCATTTTTACTGCACTTCTTTCCTTTTGATATAGTCCTTAAAAGCACAGAAACGTTTTTGAAATCCAGATGATGACAAGCTCTTAACATCTTGGTGTCTTTATGACACCAATGAAGGTGTGAGCCATGATTAATGCCAGCAGCGAGGACTTTTCAGATGTTTCATTAAAGTCATTAGAGCTTAATACCTCCTCTGAAGTTCAAATGAAAGGCATAAGCAGCTTAAGGGGGTTCAGATGATTCAGAGCTGCGTTTGTCCTTCAGGCAAAGATGAAGGAGCAAGACCTTCTTTTGATTTTGTTTTTGTTCCAGCATGAGATTTTAGCCAAACGCTGAGCTAGCAACAAGGGTAGAAAATGACTTCGAGTGGTTTATTCAGCGGAGGTTTGTGATTTGTGCCTGTGGTCCAGTGGTAATAACTCCTTAAGCTGCTTCAGCCTGTAAGAGGGGTCCACGACTATAGTGATAGATGATAGATACGATAAATAGAAAGATAGATAGACATTGATGAGAGATATTGTTATTGATATTAAGGAAGATAGATACTGATGACAGAGAAGTGGGATATTGATAAGTATTGATGAGTAGATGATAAATTACATAGAATAGATAGATAGATAGATAGATAGATAGATAGATAGATAGATAGATAGATAGATAGATAGATATGAGGTAGATATTGAGGTACTGATGAGGGGATATTGAGAGAGAGAGAAAGAGATGAGGTAGTTATTAAGGAGGTATTGAGAGAAGAGAAACTGATATAGAAAGATAGATGATATGAGGTACGTATTGAGGTATTGATGAGAGAAGGGATATTGAGAGAGATGAGATAAATATTGAGGTATTGAGAGAAGGAATACATATAGATAGATGGATAGATAGATAGATAGATAGATAGATAGATAGATAGATGATAGATATTAAGGAGGTATTGAGAGAGAAGGGATGCGATGGCTCAGTGGCTAATATGCTGAGCTTGTTGATGGAAAGGTTGGCAGTTCAATGGTTCTAATCCCTAGTGCCACATAACGGGGTGAGCTCCCGTTACTTGTCCCAGCTTCTGCCAACCTAGCAGTTTGAAAGCACATAAAAAATGCAAGTAGAAAAATAGGGACCACCTTTGGTGGGAAGGTAACAGCGTTCCGTGCGCCTTTGGCGTTTAGTCATGCCAGCCACATGACCATGGAGACATCTTCGGATAGCGCTGGCTCTTTGGCTTTGAAACGGAGATGAGCACCGCCCCCTAGAGTTGGGAACAACTAGCACATATGTGCAAGGGGAACCTTTACCTTATTGAGAGAGAAGGGATACTGACATAGATAGAAAGAAAGATATAGATAGATGATAGACAGATGATATGAGGTACATATTGAGGTATTGATGAGAGAAGAGATATTGAGAAAGAGGTGAGGTAAGTATTGAGAGATTGAGAAAGAGAAGGGATACAGATAGATAGATAGATAGATAGATAGATAGATAGATAGATAGATAGATAGATATGAGGTAGATATTGAAGTATTGAGAGAAAAGGGATATTGCTATAGATAGAAGAGAGATGAGATAGATATTAGGGAGATACTGATGAAAGAGATTGATGGGATATTGATGAGAGATATTAAGGAGATAGATACTGAAGAGAGAGATTGATGAGATAGATATTGATAAGATAGCACTTAGACTTATATAGCACATGGTAGCACAGTGGACTAATGCACTATTATTAACTGTTATTAACATCTGCTGCTTGCAATTACTGCAAGTTCAAATCCCACCAGGCTCAAGGTTGACTCAGCCTTCCATCCTTTCAAAGGTAGGTGAAATGAGGACCCAGATTGTGGGGGCAATAAGCTGACTTTCTATAAATATACAAAAGTATGAAGGCTATTGCTTAACGCATTGTAAGACACCCTGAGTCTCCGGAGAAGGGCGGCATATAAATTAAAGCAAAAAAAAAAAAAAAAAACCCCGCTTCACAGTGCTTTATACCCCTCTCTAAGTGGTTTACAGAGTCAGCCTCTTGCCCCCAACAATCTGGGTCCTCATTTTACCCACCTCGGAAGGATGGAAGGCTGAGTCAACCTTGAGCCGCTCAGAATCGAACTCCTGGAGTGAGCAGTGAGTTAGCCTGCAATCCTGCATTCTAAGCGCTGTGCCATCCTGAGATGATAGACAGACAGCGCTGGTTGTGTTGATGGTGCTATTGTTCATTTTTCTACTGCAAAGTTGATGCTGGTCAAAGCCAAAGAGGAAAGGGAAATTGCATTCGAAGCTTTGATAAAATAAGCCAGCATAGGGTTGTTGTTTTTTTTAAGATTAACATAATAGGAAGTTGGCCTTATTAAATAAATGCATCCTGGAAGGCAGAAAATCAATTTGCTTGGATTTCTAACCTGTGTGTATCTACCTTCACTGCTTACTATTTAAGTAGATATCGCTCGCGTGCTGCTTGCTTGCTTGCTTGCTTGCTTGCTTGCTTGCTTACGTTTTGTTGAACAAGCCACAGATGAAATATCTGGACTAGCCAAGCTAAGAAATTTAAGTTCTCATTGTTCTTTTCAATTTTCGGTTGTCTTTTTTTTTTTTTTTTTTTTGCACTTTGGTATTGAGTGAATAATTACGTTTTCGGTCATTTCATGCTCCTGTTTTATCCCCTCTTGTTCCCCAGCTTCTTTTGAACAGGAGGAGAGCAAACAGGCATTCCTTAGCCATTTTGATTTAGCGCGAGCTTCTGTCGACGCTTCTGGCTGGTTCTGACCAGCTCTTGCTGAGTTGAGCGCTTGGGCCCCTGAGTTGGATGTTTGCATGCACTTTGGCTCTCAGCACAGAAGGGCAAGCTCCAGAAAGCAAGGCAACAACAAGCGCTGTCTGTTTTTTTCCCCTAGATGGGTGGGTGGAAAATTTAATGAGAATCTCAGACGGTGAGATACCACGTGATCCAGTCTTTGCCAGGTTTCTAGTTGGGATTCTTTGCTACATCCAAAAAAAAAAAAAAAAAATGCTAACAGGCTGGAAGTAGAAATGGCTATGCCAATATATTTACGTGCCAAATGGGGTTATTTTTTTTTTTCTAACCCTGTGTAGAATGGAAGGGAAGGGAACGGAATGGAATGAAATGTAGAATATAATGAAATTAGGAATGGAATGGAATGGAATAGAGTTGAATGGAATAGAGTCGAATGAAATAGAATAGAATAATAGAATAGAATAGAATAGAATAGAATAGAATAGAATAGAATAGAATAGAATAGAATAGAATAGAATAGAATAGAATAGAATAGAATAGGGGTAGAGTAGGGTATGGGTAGAATAGAATAAGTGGAATGGAATAGAATAGAAACAGAACAGAACAGAACAGAACAGAACAGAATAGAATAGAATAGAATAGAATAGAATAGAATAGAATAGAATAGAATAGAATAGAATAGAATAGAATAGAATAGAATAGGGGTAGAGTAGGGTATGGGTAGAATAGAATAAGTGGAATGGAATAGAATAGAAACAGAACAGAACAGAACAGAACAGAACAGAACAGAACAGAATAGAATAGAATAGAATAGAATAGAATAGAATAGAATAGAATAGAATAGAATAGAATAGAATAGAATAGAATAGAATAGAATAGTTGGAAGGGACCTTGGAGGTCTTCTAGTCCAACCCTCTGCTTAGGCAGGAAACCCTACACCACTTCAGACAAATGGTTATCCAATCTCTTCTTAAAAACTTCCAGTGTAGATTTGACAGTTTCTCAAAGGAATGCAAGATCCCATTCTCATATCTATAATGAAACAAGGACAAAGGACTGCCTCAAGTTCTCCTGTTTTCCTCCTCTCCATCCTTTTAAAGAATTGAGTTTCTTTCCATTCTTCCTAAGTGAAGTCCATCCTTTGAATACCATACCTTCAAGAGGTGAGGTTCACAGCTGGCTGATTTGGTTGTTTCAGCAAAGTTCAAAGACTAAAGCAGTCTGAATTCGATTTCTCAAAACTTTGGACGGTATCTTATCAAACGTTGATAAGAAAAAAAAACGGAATGCTTAAAATGCATGAACAAACGAAGTGATTTTTAGTAACGGTTGGATGTCACTTTCTTCAAAATAGGGAGTAAATATTTTTTTCCACTTCCCAGCAAATCTCAGAAGGCTACTTAGAAAGAACCACAATGATAGAATTTGCAAATGAAATAGAGTCCCCACACAACTGTGAAGATAGTATAATAATCAGTGAAATTTTAAATAAAAACTGATGACAAATAATATAACCGTAACAAAATTCTAGGAACGTGGTGGCTCAGTGGCTAAGATGCTGAGCTTGTCGATCAAAAGGTCGGCAGTTTGGCGGTTTGAATCCCTAGTGCCACATAACAGGGTGAGCTCCCGTTCCTTGTCCCAGCTTCTGCCAATCTAGCAGTTTGAAAGCACTTACAAGATGCAAGTAGAAAAATAGGGACCACCTTTGGTGGGAAGGTAATAGCGTTCCGTGCGCCTTTGGCGTTGAGTCATGCCGGCCACATGACCACGAAGACGTCTTCGGACAGCGCTGGCTCTTCGGCGTTGAAATGGAGATGAGCACTGTCCCCTAGAGTCGGGAATGAGTAGCACATATGTGCTAGGGGAACCTTTACCTTTTTTAACAAAATTCTACAACTTAACTATTGAGAAGGATACTCATTTTGAAATGAGGTGACAGAATTCATCAAGGATTAACATCCATGAGGATTGGAGTGGGGTTGGACCCTCCATAATTCAATAGAATTTATACCCAGGAATATAAGTTTAGGGTTGTAGTATTAATACCCCTTTTCTGGAGGTACCTTCTAAAATGAAGACCTGTGCAGTCTCTTCTAACTCTATAATTCTGTGTTCTATATTAATTGGAATTGCATGCAAACATTAATGTGCATGCAGCCTGCACCATCTCCAGCCTGCACATTCAACAGTATTTCCCAGTAGGGATTTCTTACTGGTTTGGTGCACGCTTTGTGCATGGTTTGGTGTTTGTTGACCTAGCACGTTATTAATCCAGCCATTGTGATTTATAAATCGTGGTTGAAGGCTAAAATGTGTTGCATGAAGACAGGTCCCTGTAGATACGTTTTAAGACCTGGATATAGCGGGCTTGCCAAGGAATTAAGCTTATCCAAGGTGTTTTGGTTTGCTGTGATTGATCAGTTCTTGCAAGCTTTATTTTGAATCTCCCAAGTAGCAAATTAATTCAGTTCAGAGGATTTCATTGAAAAATAACATTTCCCAGCCTTGGAAGAGCAGAGAAGATTTCGTCTGTGCTCTAGCACATTTTCACACAAAGCCGAGCAACCGCCCAGCTCAATAGATTCGATGTGCTGTGAATTGAGGGTGTTCCTTGAATCCTCCAAAGTGGACAAAATTCTACAACTGCCTTCTAATGAAGGACAATGAAGCAACCGCATCCTTCCATGAATACAACAGCCCTCTAGCCACTCAACTTTGGAGAACAGCAAGCGTGGTTGAAGAACTACCCAGAGACATGAAACAGCCAATTGAACGTTGATTTCTTTTTCATTGTTTCCTGTTCTGGAATCTTCAGCTTTTACATCCATTGATAGGCTTTCTGTTTCTTTGGTAATGTGATGTCTCCCTTGCGCTAACTCTTCCTCGAAGTGAGGGAGAATGAGCTCATTCCTGGCACATCAGGAACTGGTTTAATTAATGACTCTGAACTGCGGCCAAAAAGGGGCCTTCGGCTGGAGACAATTTGCAGGTCAGCGAAGAGGAGGAAGAGGAGTTGCCTTCCATAGTGGATCCAAGAGCATGCAGGGCAGAGAAAAGACAAGAGCAAAGGAGATTTGCCAGATTACTCGGGAGAAGATTACTTGATGGGATGCATCAGAAAGCTATTTATCACAGCAGGCAGAGGAGGACGCATTGCTGGGAACAATGTGTTTGGTTTACTTTATGGCCATGTGTTTGTTCCTCGTGCTTCCTGCTTGACTTTGCGCCTTGGAGACTCTGAACTTCTCTTGCCAAGTGAGCTCTCGTGGATGTACTTTCAGTTTTGTCTGGTGGCTTTAAGTTTGTTTGGTGGATTTACTTGTTGGAGCAACTTTCTATTGTTTTATGGAGTATTGGCCATTGCCTTGTGAACTAATCTTGGCCTGTTTGTGGCTGGCTTTGTTTGCGACAGTTTTGAGGCTGGGTGAAAGGAACTGCTGGGGAACATTAATAAACTCTCTAAAAATGTGTGTGTGTGTGTGTGTGTGTGTGTGTAGTGAGTGGGGCAGCACAGCTAAAGAGCAGGATCTCTCATCCCACTGGAGGCTGATGCTACAGGTATCACGATCTTTCCCCCAGCAACTGATTAAACTCTTAGTCTAAAGATGTTTGGAGCTGAAGTCTATTCGCAATTACTGTTGTAGCTTTGAGAAACCTGCTAAGCTTTCGGAACAGGTAGTCCTCAACGTAAGATCAGTGGTGGGATTCAGCTGATTCAGGCCGGTTCAGGCGAACCAGTAGTTAAATTGCTGTCTGGCCCCACCCCTTCTCACCCCGCCCCTTCCAGGAGTCCCCATGCGCCCCATTTTGGCTCCCAGGTAAGTGCAGAGAGGCCTCCTAGGCACAAAACAGGGCACGGTGAGGGTGTGCTCCACCACGGCCCGTTTTCACCCAAGGAGGTGCAGGAGGCCGAACGCTGCCTGTCACACGCCCTGGCCACGCCCACCCTGGCTACGCCCACCCAGCCGGTCATTAAGGGCAGAGAACTGGTTGTTAAATTATTTGAATCCCACCACTGCTTAAGACCACAGCTGAGCCCAAAATTGCTAAGCAAAACAGTTGCTAAATGTGGCTTTGCCACAGTTGTTAAATGAATCACTGCAGTTGTTCTGTTCATGACTCAATTATTAAGTGAATCTGACATCCCCATTGACTTTTGTTGTTGTTGTCAGAAGGTTACAAAAGGTGATCATATAACCCCGGAACATTGCAACTGTCATAAGTACATGTCAGTTGCCAAGCTTCTGAATTTTGATCTCATGACCACAGGGATGCTGCAATGGCTGTGTGTGGGAAAACGGGCACTTTTTCAGTGCGGTGATAACTTCGGACGGTCACTAAATGAATGTTTGTAAATTAAAGACTACTTCAATCTAGAAAGTTATCTCCAGTTCTTAATGGACCATCCAGCTCGGTATTGCTGACTGTCTACCTGTTGTTTTTCAGTGACCAGATATATTTTGCTAAGCAAAGAAGCCCTATTGACAGAGCTGGTTTTTATATTCCCCAAAATGGGCAACTGATAATTATTGCTTGTTGTCCGTGCTGAAGGAAAGAATTTAGTGCAGCCTACCTCAACTTTGATTCATGAAAGCACCCAGTGTGTATCTCTGTAGATTCCAGTTATCCATCAAAGACTACCTTGGTGCAAACATCAAGTACATTTTCCTACCACCACTACCTAACACTTCCTTGACCACACTTTCCATTTTGCTGCCTTGTAAACCATCTTCTTGATGAAGACCTCTGGACGTTCAGACACCAGGAAAGTATTTTGAAAACGTTCAGTTGACCTACCAAAGGCAGTACCACGAAATGGAGGTTAGGGCATTTATTCAATTATTTATGGTTTCTCTGTCAACATGGGTGGCGACTCTGTGTCCCTTAAGAGCTTCAGGCAGGTGGCGTCTTTTGCAATCTAGAAAATGTTGGACAACCAAGCCTGAGGCTTTCTGTATGCAAAGCAGGGATCCTACTACTGCTACGGCTTTCTTTCTTTCACCTGGAGCTTGTACTTACACCTTACATGCTCCTGACGGTTAATTTCTGGTTGCAGGAATTGAGTATGTCTGATTTAATGAAAAGAAAGACTAGAGATGATATGATAAGGTAAAGGTTCCCCTCGCACATATGTCCTAGTCATTCCCGACTCTAGGGGGCGGTGCTCATCTCCATTTCAAAGCCGAAGAGCCAGCGCTGTCCGAAGACGTCTCCGTGGTCATGTGGCCGGAATGACTAAATGCCAAAGGTGCACAAAATGCTGTTACCTTCCCACCAAAGGGGGTCCCTATTTTTCTACTTGCATTTTTTATGTGCTTTCGAACTGCTAGGTTGGCAGAAGCTGGGACAAGTAACGGGAGCTCACCTCCTTACGCGGCACTAGGGATTTGAACCGCCGAACTGCCGACCTTTCGATCCACAAGCTCAGCGTCCTGGCCTCTGAGCCACCGCGTCCCTTAGAGGTGATATGATAGCAGTGTTCCAATATTTGAGGGGCTGCCACAAAGAACTCATTCTCCAAGGCACCAGAAGGCAAGACAAGAAACAATGGATGGAATCTAATCAAGGAGAGATTCCTTGATTAGAGGGAACCTGAAATGTCTCACTTCCAACCTGGAAGTGAGACATTTCCTGACAGTGAGAACAATTAATCAGTGGAACGGCACTCAAAAGTTGTGGGTGCCCCAACACTGGAGGCTTTTAAGAAGAAATTGGACAGCCATTTGTCTGAAATGGTATAGGGCGTCCTGCTTGAGCAGACGGTTGGACTAGAAGACCTCCAAGATCCCTTCCAACTCCTTTATTCTGTTAATTGGCTTTTTCATATGTGTACATGACCATAGTTCCAAAATCTTTTTTTTTTAGTTCCCTGCCATGTCCTCCTAACGTTGCCTTCACCTCATTCCCAGGCCAGCCCCTAGTTAACAAGTTTAAGTGGCCTTTAGTTGTACCCGGATCAAAATAGCATCTTCCCTCTTGTTTGGGAACCATCCAAGAACAGTCTCCAGATATGCAAAGTCTATTGGATTTGAAACCCACTGCCTATTTCTTCATAAGCTAGAAAAAAGCGGGATAGCTAGCTTCATCACCAGATGGATTCGCAAACGGCTGACAAACGGTACTCCACGAGTAGTCCTTAATGGGTCTAAGTCTACATGGAGAGAAGTAAGCAGTGGGGTATCACAAGGTTTCATCTTAGGCCCAGTACTCTTCAATATCTTCATAAATGACTTAGAAGAGGGTGTTCTGTCCCCAACCCCACGCACACACACCAACAGACGTTCAGGAGTTAAAGACCAAACCAGCCGGCAAAATCCTTTTCCTTATGATAACGGAACTTGGCAACAACCTAGTGGCTGCCTGCCAAGAGTTTATTATTTACAAAGAGGAGAGATAACTTCTCCCCACTTCTGATACATCAAAGGAAAGCAGCTCAATAATTACGGAATTAAATCAAGTCCAGAGATACTCCAGCAAAGTCTTAAAGCAAACATCCGGCAATGCAGAATGGCGTGGAAACTTTCAGCTTTGTTCGTCACAAGGTTTGACTGGCCACCACGCTCCCTTTTATATCCTGTGGGGTGTGGTCCAGTGACTCAGCCTAATCTCGGGCACGCCTTTTCTTCTGTTGCGCGCGCTTATCTCTGCAACGCTGGCGTGGGTCCAGCCAAGACTCATTACCCTCATCACTGTCCATCTGTGGCTGCGTGGACGTGCTTGGCCCCGGCCCTATCTCTTGCCCTTCGGCAGACACCGAAGGCATTGCCAGAGAGGAGGGTCCTGGAGAGGGAGGCCTTGCCAACTCCTCCCCTTCACTCTCGGAGTCCTTTCCTGACGATGACACAGGCTCCGGTAACGGAGCCACAACAGAGGGAGTAGAAGGGGAACTTACCAAATTTGTAGATGATACTAAGCTGGCAGGAATAGCTAACACTCTAGAACAGTGATGGCAAACCTATGGCATAGGCCCATGGTGACAAACCTATGGAGCCATATCTGTGGGCACGCAAGGGTTGCCCTAGCTCAGTTCCAGCATGCATACACACACCGGCTGGCTGATTTTTTGGGCCTTCTGGGCCCACCGGAAGTCAGGAAATGAGCCATTTCCAGCCTCTGGAGGCCCTCTGGGGGGGGCAGGGTTTGGGGAAGGCCATTTTCACCCTCCCCAGGCTCCTAGAAAGCCCCTGGAGCCTGGGGAGGGCGAAAAACAGGCCTACTGGGCCCAGCAGTAACCTTTTTGCCATCGCGTTCCAAAAGCAGGGGGGACCAGGGGTCGTGGTTGTGTGTGCATGCATGCAGGGGCATTGAATTACGGATGTGTGCACGCACGCACGTGACCCCCATGCTCCCCCCTCCTGCTTTTGGCACACGACAGCAAAAAGGTTAGCCATCACTGGTGTAGAGTCTCCTGCTTGAGCGGGGTGGGTGGGTGTTGGACTAGATGAACTATAAGAGCCTTGGTGGCACAGCAGACTAAAGCACTGTTAAGTAACACCAGCCGCCTGCAATTACTGCGAGTTCAAATCTCACCAGGCTCAAGGTTGACTCAGCCTTCCAATCCTTCCGAGGTAGGTAAAATGAGGACCCGGATTGTGGGGGCAATAAGATGACTTCGTATAAAATAGAACACCGCTTGGGGGGGCCCAAAAAACCCTACTAAGCAGATATATTCAAAAGTAAGAAGGCTATTGCTTAACGCATTGTAAGCCACCCTCAGTCTCCGGAAAAGGGCGGCATATAAATCGAACCAATGAATGAATGAATGAATGAATGAATGAATGAATGAATGAATGAATGAATGAATGAATAAATAAATAAATAAATAAATAAATAAATAATAAAAAATAAATAAATAAAGTAAGCCCCTTCCAACTCTGTTAATGTCTTAAGGAGGAACTCAACTGGTGGCAGTGCCTGGAAATAGAGGTTGAGGGAAATAATGCTCCGGAGGAGAAAAGGGGACAGGCAGATTCACGCTGGCGTAGTTTTCTGCAGACTCAGGGGTGGGTAGATAGCATTTCACCTTAGCAGCAGGAAAGGTGTACGGTCGCTGAGGTTTCCCCGTTATGCTTCTCAGGCGTGAGCTACTTGGAGGTTCACCTTCTGTAATAGAGTTGGGAGTCGGGGATGCTGTTTTGCAGGGGTTCCATTCCTCCTTGAGCATGCAGTTCCAGTTAATGGCTACGGGGGTGGGGGTGGGGAAGAATGATTGAGCCCCCGTGCTCTCCAATTTCCCTCCCACATGTGATTCCAAATGCATATGAAACTACCGTTGAGAGGTCATCCGACAGTTTGAGATGAGGTTTCATCAGCGTGCTGATGATACTTAATTGTGCATTGCTACTTCATGATGAGCTGCGGTTGCCTTGGACTTGTGGGGGAGTCTCGGAATTGATGAGTAGGGACCCAATGTGGGGGGGAAATGAGAGCAGACTAAAACCTGGCAAGGAGGAGATGCTTACTTTCAGGAAATGCCTTGGTCTTCTGGAAAAAACTCAATCCCAGGGCTTGTTCTAGGCCAGTGGTTCTCAACCTTCCTAATGCCGTGACCCTTTAATACAGTTCCTCATGTTGTGACCCCCAACCATAAAATTATTCCTAAAACCATTGAAAATATGTGTTTTCCGATGGTCTTAGGCGATCCCTGTGAAAGGTTGAGAACCACTGTTCTAGGCAGAATTGTGCTGCGCCTGAAGCTTAAGGGGGCCAAGAATCAAAGCTGGGTCCATGCTGGGAGTCTTTCTTGAATTGTAATTCCTTCTTGAACTGTCGGTGGAGAATCCATGGGCCAGAGGATCAGTTGCAGATCTACCTGGACAGGAAGGCAAAAAAACAAAACAAAACACCCAACCTACCCACATTTTTAATGTAAGATTTAAAAAAAAAAAAACCATTTGTCCATCCTAAGAATAGAATATAGTGGAGTGGAGTGGAGTGGAGTGGAGTGGAGTGGAGTGGAGTGGAGTGGAGTAGAGTGACAGTGACAGTGACAGTGACAGTGACAGTGACAGTGACAGTGACAGTGACAGTGACAGTAACAAGAGTTGGAAGGGACCTTGGAGGTCAGCTAGTCCAACCCCCTGCTCACGCAGGAGACCTGTACTAGGGATTCAAACTGCCGACCTTTCTGATTGACAAGCTCAGTGTCTTAGCCACTGAGCCACCTAGTCAGAGTGGAATGGAGAATGGAATGGAATGGAATGGAATAGGATAGGATAGGATAGGATAGGATAGGATAGGATAGGATAGGATAGGATAGGATAGGATAGGATAGGATAGAATAGAATTCTTTATTGGTCAAGTTTGATTGGACACACAAGGAATTTGCCTGTGAAGCATAAACTCTCAGTGTACATACAAGCAGCAAGTGATAAATCATGATCATAATCCTAAAATACAGTCATCATCAATCATAAGATGCAACACTCAGTGACAGTCATAGGATACTAGATAAAAGCAATCGTCATAAATCATAAGATACAAACAACACAGTTATAATGGAAATATGCTAAAGGAATAGTTAATAAGAAAGATGGGAAGGATAATAGTAATACAGCCCTACTACATAGTTTGACATCCTAAGCAGTGGTGGGATTCAAGTAATTTAACAACCGGTTCTCTGCCCTAATGATTTCTTCCAACAACCAGTCTGCCAAACTGCTCAGAAAGTTAACAACTGGTTCTCCTGAAGTGGTGCGAAACGGCTGAATCCCACCACTGCTCCTAGGGCATAAGACAGTGTTGTGGGAATTAGTTGTTTAGCAGAATGATGGCACAGGCGAAAAAACTATCTAGTTGTTTTGGCGTGCAATGCCCTATAGCATCGTCTTGAAGGAAGAAGTTGGAACAGTTTATTTTCCAGGATGTGAAGGGTCTATAGATATTTTCACAGCCCTCTTTCTGGCTCGGGCAGAATACAGGTCTGCAAAAGAAGCTGTGCCTATCTAGCAAGAACTTTGTGGGTCAACGTGTCCACCGAACGGCAAGAATTGACTTTTCATCCTTCTTCCGTTTAACTTGACTCTCCTTTTGAATCTTGCCTGGTGAGAAACTGGGATAACCTCCCTCCTGACCACAACAACGTATCTGTGTTAAAAGGGGTCACAGGTATATTTGAGGCAGATAGTGAGAATTTAAGCAGTGAGCACCAAGTGTCCAGGGGGAGTTGCTCAGATCTGTTGCAGGCAATCATATGCTCTGTATTCAATCTAGACCTCGGTTACCTTTAGGGAGGAAACCGAAGAATTTAACAACCAGTTTGCAAACACCAGATTGAACCAGCCAAATAATACCTTTGCATTCTTCTTACCTCTCTGTGCAAAAGGACAGGCCTGATTATGAAATAGGCGATTCTACCAGCAGAGTCCAAAGCAGAGGTGCTTCAATAGGCCTTTAACCTTTGATTTACTTAATGGTGCCTATAATGTTTCTTGATATTTTTAAATTATTGCTATTTTAGTTTGTTTTGTTTGTTTGTTTGTTTGTTTTTGGACATGGTGGCTCAGTGGCCAAGACGCTGAGCTTATCAATCAGAAAGGTCGGCAGTTCTGCGGTTCGAATCCCTAGCGCCGCGTAACGGAGTGAGCTCCCGTTACTTGCCCATGCTTCTGCCAACCTAGCAGTTTGAAAGCTCGTAAAAGTAGGAAAATAGGGAACACTATTTCGGTAGGAAGGTAACAGCGTTCCGTGCGCCTTTGGCGTTTAGTCATGCCGGCCACATGATCACAGAATCATCGTCAGACAGCGCTGGCTTTTTGGCTTAGAAACGGAGATGAGCACCGCCCCCTAGAATTGGGAACGACTAGCACGTATGTGTGAGGGGTACCTTTACCTTTACCTTATGTTTGGATTGGGGCAGGGTGTAAATATTACTAAACAAATGAAGAAATGCAAAAATCTGTTCGCTACACCATAATAATAGCTGATATTGAAGTGCTTCAAATAAAAGGGGTCCCAGCCAGAAAAATGCCAGGACCCAGAACAAAAAATTCAACAAGCTTTTATACAGTTTTTCAAGGCAGGATACATTGTCTAATAGACTTTTTGAAACATATCTAAAGGGTCCTCTATTGGTTTCATGCCATCCCTGTTTCTACAGCATATCATAGAAGTGAGTACACCCCCTCACATTTTGTAAATATTTAAGTATATCTTTTCATGTGACAACACTGAAGAAATGACACTTGGGTACAATATAAAGTAGTGAGTATACAGTTTGTATAACAGTGTAAATGTACTGTCCCCTCAAAATAACGCAACACACAGCCATTAATGTCTAAACTGCTGGCAACAAAAGTGACACCCCTAATGTGAGGGGTATATTCATTTCTGTGACATACTGTAAGTCTCAACTAATAAATACTTCAAAAGTTATCTAACAAGTATGCTATTGGCTCTACTTCAAATCTATTCCTAAAAGTTAACTAATGGATTATTGGATGGATGGGTAGATGGGTGGATGGATGGATGGATGGATGGATGGATGGATGGATGGATGGATGGATTATTGGAAGGATGGATGGAATGATTATTGGATGGATGGATGGATGGATGGATGGATGGATTATTGGATGGATGGATGGATGGATGGATGGATGGATGGATGGATGGATTATTGGATGGATGGATTGGATGGATGGATTATTGGATGGATGGATTGGATGGACGGATTATTGGATGGATAGATGGATGGATTATTGGATGGATGAATTATTGGATGGATGGATGGATTATTGGATGGATGGATTGGATGGACGGATTATTGGATGGATGGATTGGATGAACGGATTATTGGATGGATAGATGGATGGATGGATTATTGGATGGATGAATTATTGGATGGATGGATGGATGGGTGGGTGGGTGGATTCTTGGATGGATGGATTGGATGGACGGATTATTGGATGGATAGATGGATGGATGGATTATTGGATGGATGAATTATTGGATGGATGGATGGATTATTGGATGGATGGATTGGATGGACGGATTATTGGATGGATGGATTGGATGAACGGATTATTGGATGGATAGATGGATGGATGGATTATTGGATGGATGAATTATTGGATGGATGGATGGATGTGTGGGTGGGTGGATTCTTGGATGGATGGATTATTGGATGGGTGAGTGGATGGATGGATGTTTTGGAGAAAGTACTCTGTTTCCCCTAAAATAAGACATCCCCTGATAATAAGCCCAATCGGGCTTATTTTAATGCACTAAAATAAGGCCCCCCCTCCCCTGAAAATAAGCCCTCCCCAAAAATAAATGCATGTGCAGCTATTCCCCGCCATTTCCTCTGTTTCCTCCACGCACCCCAAAATAATAAGACCTCCCCGAAAATAAGGCCAAGCACTTATTTCGGGTTTCAAACAAATATATGAGAGACGCAGACTTCAGAGGATAATTAGAACTGCAGAAAAAACAATGGCTACCAACCTGCCTTCCATTGAGGACCTGTATACTGCACGAGTCAAAAAGAGGGCTGTGAAAATATCTACAAACCCCTCACATCCTGGACATAAACTGTTTCAACTCCTACCCTCAAAACGACACTATAGAGCACTGCACACCAGAACAACTAGACACAAGAACAGTTTTTTCCCGAACACCATTACTCTGCTAAACAAATAATTCCCTCAACACTGTCAAATTATTCACTAAGTCTGCATTACTATTAATCTTCTCGTCCTTCCTATCACCCATTTTTTCCCACTTATAACTGCATGACTGTAACTTTGTTGCTTGTATCCTTACGATTAACACTGATTATTTCCTAGTATGATTTGATTGCTTATTTGTACGCTATGACTATTATTAAGTGTTGTACCTTATGATTCTTGATGAATGTATCTTTTCTTTTTATGTACACTGAGAGCATATGCACCAAAGACAAATTCCTTGTTTGTCCAATCACACTTGGCCAATAAAGAATTCTATTCTATTCTATTCTATTCTATTCTATTCTATTCTATTCTATTCTGTTCTGTTCTGTTCTGTTCTGTTCTGTTCTGTTCTGTTCTGTTCTATTCATACATTTTCAGAATTTTAGCAGCTAGGAAATTTCTCACAATAGAATGAAAGTTCTGTACTTTATTCATTATCTGATTGCTTGTAAATTAAATAGAACTTTCTACTTTTTTTCTATTTTCTCTCTCTGCCTTCCTCCATCACGGTGACCTTTTTATCAACTGTACATAAAGCCTGTTTCTTCAGTGCAAAAGAAGCCATCCAGCATAAAGCTGGTAAAATGAATTATGGAAACTTTTTTTTAAATTTATAAATATGTACATGAGTATTAAAATGAATACTGGCTCTTTCATTTCTGTTTATAGAGAGAATTATTGTTTTTAAACACAAGGATACCTACTTAGGATTTTGTCACTTGTAATGGAAAAACGTTTTGCAGATTTTTTTTTTCTCTACTTCCAGTGTATTATTATGAATTCAGATCAATTGCCACTTTTGGGGCAGGAACTTTGAGTGTTATTTGAGAATAGCTGGGTATATGAAACACGGCAGTAAAGAACAGCTGAATCAGAGTGAAAATAGTCACATTTAGCCTGATTCTGCAAACAAATTGAAATTGTGCAAGAATCTTTGTAAGTTAAAAGGCCACTGAGTTAAACCCAATTTCTTAGAATGCCCTGTGTTTCTTTAATATTACATGCATGGCAGATATTGAAGATTTAAATTAGTAAAGGGATCTCTAGTTAAGGGATTCTTAGCTTTTAAGTCATTTCTCCTTTAAGGAGCATGTAATCTGTTTATTCATTCATCATTCTGTTTTTAACCTTTCCAGCTCAAAGGAATTTTGGAATAAAAATATGTAACAAAAGCTGTGATTCTTCCCTCCTCATCAGCAGGAGAACTCTCTGAAAACTGAAAAGAACAGGACCAAATCTGAGGTAGGGAAAGATACTGTGGGGAGTGTAAAAGTGGTTGGTACTTTGGTTGGAGCTGTGGGCAAAACTTTTCAGAAAAAGAAATTTACTGGCTTAGAGGTGCCCTGAATTATTTTCTGCTTATCAGTCCCTTCATGAAGTTTCAGATTGTTCATCAACTCCCCAAACATTTATTATGTGAAAATGTTGTAATCTCCTTCTCCTTCTCCTCCTCCTCCTCCTCCTCCTCCTCTTCCTCTTCCTTCTCCTCCTCTGCCTCCTCCTCCTCCATCTTGATTCCTGGCACTGCCTGAATTAGTCTCTTCAGTTTTCTTGGCAAGATGTTAGGAAATGGTTTATCCTTGCCTCCTTTCTGTGGCTGAGAGAGAGAATTACTGGCCCAAGGTCATCCAGTTGGCTTCATCCCTAACACAAGAATCAAACTCCAATACCTTCACCCTTAGACCAAACTGGCTGTCAATATGTCAAGGCTCTGAAGCTTTCTAAACAGCATTTTCAGAAGTGGCCAGCTATTGCCTGCTTCGTAGAGCTGAGAGAGAGAGAGAGAGATTGGCCCAAAGTCACCCAGCTGGTTTTGTGTTGATGGTGGGAATAGACCTCACAGTCACCCACTTTCTAACCTGACACTCTAACCATTACCCCAAACTGTCTCTAACCATAATTAATAGCACTACAATAATAGCAATAGCACTTAGACTTATATACCGCTTCACAGTGCTTTACAGCCCTCTCTAAGCGGTTTACAGAGTCAGCCTCTTGCTCCCCAACAATCTGGGTCCTCATTTTACCCACCTCGGAAGGATGGAAGGCTGAGTCAACCTTGAGCCTGGTGAGATTTGAACTGCCCAGATTGCAGGCAGCCGGCAGGCAGCAGAAGCAGCCTGCAGTACCGCACTCTGACCACTGCGCCACCTCAGCTCTTAACAATGTCACGTGATCCCCTTTTGCGAACTTCTGACAAGCCAAGTCAATGGGGAAGCCGGATTCACTTAACAACCTTGTCACTCACTTAACAGCGGCAGTGATCCATTTAACAATGGTGGCAAGACAGGTCATACAATGGGGCAAAATCCACTTAACAAATACCTCACTTAGCGACCGAATTTTGGGGATCAATTTGTGGTCGTAAGTTGAGGACGGCTTTTCTTCTCAAAACCATGTTTGTCTCTGCAAGCTGAGGTTTGGTAACATATTTTGCTTTGTTTCACATCTGGCAGTAGCCTTTCCCTTCTTCCTTGTCTGTCCCGCATGCCGTTCTTGGATCAGGAAGCAAACCGTCAAGATGGAATGCAGCCGGAAAATTGCTTCAACCGGAGAGGAATGAATTGCCTTTGCAGTACAATAGCCCACTTTTCTTCCCCTCCGCCCCTCTCTTTCTCTCCCTGCTCCCCAGCGTATTCTCCAGCTCTTTTAATGAAAAGAATGAAGGATGGAAAGTGCCAGCAGTTCCAGCTATTTTCACGGAGTGTTCGAACATTTAAGTACACAAGTGGGACCTTCCTCTCAGCTGTCTCTATCAAAGGAGCCACTTTAAATCTTTCCACCCTTGTGCAATGCAACTTGCTTGAAAATATTTTAAAAATGCAAAGGGGGGGGGGAGAGGGGAAGGAGGGGGGTGGGGGAGGGGGACGAAAGGAGGAAAAAGAGGAGGGGGAAGAAGGGTAAGAAGGAGGAGGAGGAGGAGGAGAGGAGGAGGAGGAAAGAGGAGGGGGGAAGAGGAGGAGGAGGAGGAGAAGAGGAGGAAGAAAAAGGAGGGGAAGAAGAAGGAAGAAGGAGGAGGAGAAGAGGAGGAGGAGGAAAGAGAGGAGGGGGAAGAAGGGGAAGAAGAAGTAGGAGGAGAAGGAAAAGAGGAGGAGGAAGAGGAGGGGGAAGAAGAAGGAGGGGAAGGAGGAGGAGAAGGAAAAGAGGAGGAGGAGGAGAGGAGGAGGAAAGAGGAGAGGGAAAAGGAGGAGGAGGAGGAGGAGAGAAGGAGGAAAAAGGAGGGGAAGAAGAAGGGGAAGAAGGAGGAGGAGGAGAGGAGGAGGAAGGGGAAGAAGGAGGAGGAGAAGGAAAAGGAGGGGGAAGAAGAAGGAGAGGAAGGAGGAGAAGGAAAAGAGGAGGAGGAAAATGGGGGAAGAAGAAGAAGGGGAAGGAGGAGGAGGAGAAGAAGAGAAAGAGGGAGAAGGAAAAGAAGGGAGGAGGAGGAGGAGGAGGAGGAGGAAAAGAAGAAGAAGAAGAAGAAGAAGAAGAAGAAGAAGAAGAAGAAGAAGAAGAAGAAGAAGAAGAAGAAGAAGAAGAAGAAGAAGAAGAAGAAGAAGAAGAAGAAGAAGAAGAAGAAGAAGAAGAAGCAACTTGGGGATGGGATTGAAAAACATAAAGTCCCTTGCAAAAAAAAAAATCAGGCACTTTTTCCAATGTAATTCATTCCCAGGATGTACATGCATGAAAAATAAGACCGAGAAATTGTGCCTTTCCTCTTCGCCACTGATAAAGGATGACATCCTGCTTGGAAATAAAAGGGGAGCACAGAACAATCCCTGGGAATGGTGCTTCCAGAACACAGGAGCCTCGGCTTTGAAGCTGCCCAAAAAGAACTCCGACTGTGTTGCAATAGTTGTGTGTGACCTACATTTTGGCTCTTTTTAATCTCGTCCTCAGCCTGATCTAGCTATGCTGTTTGTTTTCCTTTGGAGAGATGGATGGGGGAGAGCCAGTTTGCAGCTCCTTTTGGTCAAGCGTGTCCTTTCTCTTCCGCCACTCGCATTGACAGACATAAAACATGACTTTTCCATTGCTTTCTCTTAGTCAGGACAGAGCTGAAGGCTGAGGGTTTATAGGTTTAGAATCGAAGAGAAGGGGACCTTAAGAAGGAGCCTTGTCAAGAATGTCACCTGCACTACTGCTGTCTACCAGAATAATGAGAGTTGGAAGGGACCTTGGAAGTCTTCTAGTCCAATTCCCTGCTCAAGCAGGAGATGCTAAATCGTTTCATACAAATGGCTGTCCAATCTCTTTAGTGTTGTGGCCCACCAGCAGCCAGTGGACTGGTGGCAGACTCAGACAGTGAGGAGTTTGGGGAGGAACATGGGCCAGTCCTGGAGTCTGGGGAAGGCTCTGATGAGGGCTCTGCATCAGAGGCAGAAATGGGGCCAGGGCCGTCTGACAGTCGTCAGCTGCCTTTGGAGTCAGACATCAGTGGGGCAGAAAAACAGCTGGAGCCTGTTCCCAGTGTGCGCATGCACAGAGCTGCCAGGAGAAGGGAACAATTAAGGAACAAGGGTCGATTCGGGAGTAAAGCCATAGGTGGGCAGGGAATTGCCCCTCCCATAAGGAATAAAGAGGAGCAAAAGGGGAATGGAGTTTGCAGGAGGCAATTAGTTCGCTTAATTGGTTTGTGACTCTCCGAGAGTCCTTGCCAAGTTTTGAAGATATCGGTCTGGCAGCTCTCCAAGCCAGATAGAGTCGGTGACTCTAAATTCTCCCTTGAAAGACTTTGCTGGATGTGAATGAGAGGAATTCACTGTTTGTTTAATAAAAACAGGACAAGGAGTCTGCTTCATGCTCTTGGGAAGCGTAGGTCAGAACAGATAGCTCTGGGGTAGGTTTAAAATTGGCTGGGTAAAAGCTTTTTTTAGTCAAGAAAAAAGTAGCGATTAGAAATAAAGTCCATATGGGTCAGGTTCCTCATAAGAAGCATCTCCGGGTACGGCTGGCCAATGTATTATAGGTAATCCTCAAGTTACGACCGTCACGGAGCCTGGCAGTCATCACTGGTGGGTTGTCCCCGGTTCAGACCGGTTCGCAAGAACCGGTAGTAAAATCGACAGGAGGCTCCATCCACTGACCCGGATGTCATCATTGGTTTGGATTTGGATTTCACCACTGCCTACAGTTTTATTCTGTTTTATATCAATCCTGGGGGTTTTTTTATAAAAGAGCCTGGTGGCGCAGTGGACTAATAGCCTGTTATTATCATCCAGCTGCCTGCAATTACTGCTAGTTCGAATCTCCCCAGGCTCAAGGTTGACTCAGCCTTCCATCCTTTCAAAGGTAGGTGAAATGAGGACCCAGATTGTGGGGGCAATAAGATGACTTTGTATAAATATACAAAAGTATGAAGGCTATTTCTTAACGCATTGTAAGCCGCCCTGAGTCTCCGGAGAAGGGCGGCATATAAATCAAATTAAAAACAAAAAAAACAAATCTTCATTTATTTATTATCCTGCATTGAATTCCATTTTGGGGGTGGGGGGAAGATAGTGAGCTCTCGATAGCAATAACTCCAAAGGCAGGAAACCAATGCATTTCCTGTGGAAAATGGCAATGCAGCAGACATTGTATTCAATGCCTCTATGGGGAGAGCACTGTTCTCCTATGCATCAGTTTCACTGTATTCCCACCGTTGCAATTAGCCTAGCATTGCATTAAGTAAAACATTTCCAGTTTGGGATTGAGCTGCTTTTTTTTGTTTTTCTGTGGTGCTACAGACCAAAAAAACAAAAAACAAACAACAGGCCAGATTTTAAACCGAGCAGCTGAAACAAAACACGAGAATAGAAGACAACAACTGTGCCATTTGTTTTCTTCTGCTAAAATTGCGCGAAGTTTGCAGGGACTTCATTGGCTTGAAGAACGGGAATTTTTTTTAGCAGTGGATGGAGAGAATAAGGGGCTGCCACAAAGAAGGGGAGGGGGGGTCAACCTATTCTCCAAAGCCCCAGATGGCAGGACAAGAAGCAACGGTTGGAAACTAACCAAGGAGAGAAGCAACCTGGAATTAAGGAGAAACTTCCTGACGGTGAGAACAATAAACCGGTGGAACAGTTTGGCTTCAGAAGTTGTGGGTGCTCCATCACTGGAGATTTTGAAAAAGAGACTGGACAGCCATTTGTCCAGAATGGTATAGGGCAGGAGTCGGCAACCTTAAACACTCAAAGAGCCACCAAGGTCCTAACCAGAAGCCCCCCATTTAATTCTGGAGCCGGCCGGAAGTCCGGTTCCCCCACCGTAGAGTCTCCTCCTAGCACGGCGTCATTTTTCCTCTACCTGTCCTAACCGAAAGCCCTATCAATTGTGGAGCCGACCAGCGACAAGGAGCCGCAGCAGAGGGATGAAAGAGCCACATGCGGCTCCAGAGCCACAGGTTGCTGAATCCTACCTATAGGGTCTCCTACCTGAGCAGGGGGTTGGAGTAGAAGACCTCCAAGATCCCTTCCAACTGTTATTCTGTTATGTGCGATGACTTGGCCCATCCTTTCTGACACATCCTTTGGCAAAACCATCACAGCCACCGTAAATCTGCATTTTGGGGAGGGTAAATTAGAATATATCCTTGGCAGTCAATACTCGTTTTCTTTCCGTTGAAGTTGTTCCTTGGGAACGTCAACAAACGAGCCATTTTCCCATGCCTTTCGTGATGGGAGGAAGGTCACAGGTGGACAGAAAAAAAAAATTGGGTCCCTGAAGCAAAGTAATTACAGGCGTTGCAAAATGCAGAGATCAGGATTATCTCTCGGGGGGTGGGGGGTTGTTAAAACACCAAGTCTGGAAAAGTTTTCTTAGTCTGCGATAAGTATCCACTATGGGACAAGCTCAATGCAGTAGTCCTTGACTTACGACAACAATTGAGCCCACCTCTGTTGCTAAATGAGACAGGTGTTAAGGAGTGGTGGGTTTCTCCTGGTTCGGTCCGGTTCCACCGAGCCGGCAGCGGTGACAATATGACGTCACCAAACCGGTTCTGCCCCCGCCCCCCCCCCCCCCGCGTTATTCTTACCTTTTATTTGGCCCCGCACCCAATCTATTGCTGCCTCCTGAGTCCCAGCTGATCGGCTAGAAGGAAAAAAACTGTTTAAACTCTTGCCGCGGGGCTTCAAAGGGCTGCCCTACAGCTGATCAGTGTTAAATGGCAGTGTTCTTCTTCTCTTCTCTTCTCTTCTCTTCTCTTCTCTTCTCTTCTCTTCTCTTCTCTTCTCTTCTCTTCTCTTCCCTTCCCTTCCCTTCCCTTCCCTTCCCTTCCCTTCCCGTCCCTTCTATTCACCTATAGCGACTTAAGGTGGCTTACAGAATATAAAATCTCATTTATAAAAACAAAAAAACTAGCAAAAGAAGAGTCATATAATAAATTAATATAATAAAATGTATGACTTTGTGTGTTCTCCAGACCTGCCCACGCTGCTTATAACTTCTTCAATGGTTACTTTGTTGGAGCCTGGTGGTGCAGTGGACTAAACTACTGTTAAAGTAGTATTTAGCTGCCAGCTGCCTGCAATTACTGCGAGTTCAATTCTCAGCAGGCTCAAGGTTCAGTCTTCCATCCTTCCGAGATAGGTAAAATGAGGACCCGGTTCGTGGGGGCAATAAACTGACTTTGTATAAAATAGAACACCGCTTGGGGGGGCTGAAAGCCCTACTGAGCAGGTATATACAAAAGTATGAAGGCTATTGCTTAATACATTGTAAGCTTTTAATGCACCCTGTTATTAACACAGCTGCCTGCAATTTCTGCAGGTTCGAATCTTACCAGGCTCAAGGTTGACTCAGCCTTCCATCCTTTCTAAGGTAGATTAAATGAGGACCCAGATTGTGGGGGCAATAAGCTGACTTTGTATAAATATACAAAAGGATGAAGGCTATTGCTTAGCGCATTGTAAGCCGCCCTGAGTCTCCGGAGAAGGGCGGCATATAAATCAAACTAATAAACTAATAAATACTTGTTGCTTATGAGCCAAAAATTAAGAATTAGAATGGAAGGTTTTCTAAATTATTCTGCAAGTCATCAAAGGCCAAGTCACCTCTTACGTCACTTGGGAGCAAATTCTGTAGGGTCCCATCGAGAAGGTTTGGTGCCCCATTCCCATCAGTTTTTACTGATGAAGAGCAAACAATTAATAAGGCACCATCAGAAGTTTTTGGGCATGTTGAGAGACCTAATTATTTGATGTTTATCAGGATAGAAACAGGTGCTGGCTTTGCAGTTCATAGACTGCAGACTGTTTCAACTGCTGCTGCTTCCTTTAATTAAAATTTTCCCTGGGCATTCAGATGGA
Source organism: Pituophis catenifer annectens (assembly GCF_029215685.1). Classification (NCBI taxonomy): domain Eukaryota; kingdom Metazoa; phylum Chordata; class Lepidosauria; order Squamata; family Colubridae; genus Pituophis; species Pituophis catenifer. Next base: position 9,645,551 of record NW_027256894.1, read on the forward strand.
TTTTTTTTTTTTCTAAATTATCAGCTAACAGACAGAACCCCCAAAGTCATTTATCAGGTGGCAAAATTTTGCATCAAATATATAATGGCGTAACAATGCTGTAACATTGAGGTGAGGGTCTGACGAATGACTATACAAGGAGATCGCATTATGATATGGGTGTATATTATTGCGTGGAACAATGTTTGTTTCTTTAATTCAATCAATAATATTTATTATTATCCAGAGCAGATGAAAAGTTACATAAATATTTTCCAAGCAGGTAAAATATGACATAAGGAATATCATATAATTATCAGAAATTATATGGGAAGAGCCTTGGTGGTGCAGTAGACTAAAGCACTGTTAAGTAACACCAGCTGCCTGCAATTACTGCAAGTTCAAATCTCACCAGGCTCAAGGTTGACTCAGCCTTCCATCCTTTCGAGGTAGGTAAAATGAGGACCCGGTTTGTGGGGGCAATAAGCTGACTTTGTATAAAATAGAACACCTCTTAGGGGGGCCCGAAAGCCCTACTAAGCAGGTATATACAAAAGTATGAAGGCTATTGCTTAACGCATTGTAAGCCGCCCTGAGTCTCCGGAGAAGGGCGGCATATAAATCGAACCAATAAATTTATTCAGTCAACGACCCGCAAAATTGAAAAGAGCAAAACAAAATCAGAGCAAAGCAAACAAATGCAAAAATATACTAAAATATACTAACAGCTGAAATAAAATAAAAATAAAATAAAAAAAATAACAGAATTGGAAAGGACCTTTGAGGTCTTTTAGTCCAAACCCTTGGTCAAGTAGGAAACCTTATATACCATTTCAGACAAATGGTTCTCCAATCTCTTCTTAAAAAGCTCCAGTGTTGGAGCATTCACAACTTCTGGAGGCAAGTTGTTCCACTGATTAATTGTTCTTAATTGGCCTTAAATGTAATACTTTTAATAATGTTTTTAAATTTAAATTGTGATATTTGTATTGTGTTTTTACCTGGCTGTACACCGCCCCGAGTCCTTCGGGAGAGGGGCAGTATAGAAATAAAATTATCCTTGTCCTTATCTTTATCCTTATCCTTCTAACTATCAGGAAATTTCTCCTTAGTTCTAAGTTGCTTCTCTCCTTGATTAGTTTCCATCCATTGCTTCTTGTCCTGCCTTCAAGTGCTTTGGAGAATAGCTTGACTCCCTCTTCTTTGAGGCAGCCCCTGAGATATTGGAACACTGCTATCATATCATCCCTAGTCCTTCTTTTCATTAAACTAGCCATGCCCAGCTCCTGCAACTCCTTTTCATGTGTTTTAACCTCCAGTCCCCTAATCATCTTTGTTGCTCTTCTCTGCACTCTTTCTAGAATCTCCACATCTTTTTTTTATATCATGGCGACCAAAACTGGATGCAATATTCTAAGTGTGGTCTTATCGAGGCACATAAGCCTTAAACTCATTTTTAATGTGCTATGCTAGTGGGGGTAGGGTTTTTTTGAACCAAGTACAAGCTGGGGAAGGGAGATTAGATTTTCCTTCCCTGAACACAATTTGAATCTGTACTCTGGATTAGCATGTGTTTACATCTGTATCAGGACCTGAACAGGGATGGCATGGCACACAGCTGACATATCATCAAGTTAAGTCCAAAGATGGTTGCGGCTGAGCAAAAGCCCTTTCAGCATGCATCACAAATCAGTCATTTATTTTTTAAATGTTTGCATATAGCTTCTAGTGTTTTGTGTATAGTATTTGTCATTTGGGTGCTTTGCCAGCATTTTACTGCTAGGATAGTGGATCCTTTCCTTGAGCAAACAGCGTTTGCTAATGCTACCGCCTTTTGAGCGAGAGCCAAACAGCCTTAGATCGGTGTTTCTCAACCTTGGCAATTTGAAGAGATATCGACTTCAGCTCCCAGAATTACTCAACCAGATTGGCTGTGATGACTGGGGAATTCTGGGAGTTGAAGTCCACACCTCTTCAAGTGAGCAAGGTTACGAAACGTTGGAAGCTCAAACATATGAAGAACGGTTACGGGAATTGGGCAGTGGTGAAATTCAATTTTTTTTACTACCGGTTCTGTGGGTGTGGTGTGGTGGGCGTGGTGTGGCTTGGTGGGCGTGGCTTGGTGGGCATGGCAGGGGAAGGATACTGCAAAATCTCCATTCCCTCCCCACTCCTGGGGGAAGGATATTGCAAAATCTCCATTCCCACCCCACTCTGGGGCCAGCCAGAGGTGGTATTTGCCGGTTCTCCAAACTATTCAAAATTTCCTCTACCGGTTCTCCAGAACCTGTCAGAACCTGCTGAATTTCACCCCTGGAATTGGGTATGTCTAGTCCAGTGAAGGCAAACCTTTTAAACACGGAATGCCCAAACTGTGCATGTGCATGCCCAAATGGAAAGGTGTGCATGTGCGCATGGACACATGGACATGCCGACATGCGCACACTCACCAACAAGTGTGCGCTCATGCACCAACATGCCCACACGCATTGACATATGCACGGACGTGCACAGCAGGGACCGGAAGCCCAGCTGGCCAGTGGGAGGCAGGACATCCCAACACCGGCAGCACAGGAAGAGGTAAGATGTTTTTCTTTCGTAAGCTTCTGTTTCAGCATTTGCAGGGAAACAGAAGTTCACGAAACAAATGCCACAGGGATCTGACCTGGAGTGACGGCGCGCGTGCCAGCAGAGAGGGCTCTATGTGTGCCACCTCTGGCACAGGTTCCATAGGTTCACCATCAAAGGTCTAATCCAATGAAAAGAAGGACGGGGGAGACATAATAGCAGTGTTCCAGTATTTGAGGGTCTCCTAAAAAGACAAGTGGGGTGGGGGGTGTCAAACTATTTTCCAAAGCACCAGAAGGCAAGACAAGAAACAATGGATGGAAACTAACCAAGGAGAGAAGCAACCTGGAATTAAGGAGGAACTTCCTAATAGTGCGAACAATTAACCAGTGGAACAGCTCGCCACCAGAAGTTGTGGGTGCTCCATCACTGAAGACCAGACAACCATTTGTATGGAATGGTATAGGGCAGTGATGGGTAACCTTTTTGCCATCGCGTGCCAAAAGCGGGGGTCGCGGGGGAGGGGTCGCATGTCTGCGTGCCCACACCCATAATTCAATGCCCCCCCTGCACTCCCCCCGCTTTTGGCACACGACAGCAGAACAGTTACCAGTGGACCCGGTAGGTCCCTTTTTTTGCCCTCCCCAGGCTCCAGAGGCTTTTTTGGAGCCTGGGGAGGGTGAAAATGGTCTTCCCACCCCCCCCGGAGGTCGGAAATGGCCCATTTCCCGACTTCTGGTGGGCCCGGAAGGCCCGAAAATCAGCTGAGTGGCGCACGCATGCATGCTGGAGCTGAGCTAGGGCAACGCTTGTGTGCCCACAGATATGGCTCTGCATGCCATCATGGGTATAGGGTCTCCTGTTTTTTGTTTTTTTTTTAATTTGATTTATATGCCGCCCTTCTCTGGAGACTCAGGGCGGCTTACAATGTGCTAAGCAATAGCCTTCATACTTTTGTATATTTATCCAAAGTCAGCTTATTGCCCCCACAAACCGGGTCCTCAATTTACCTACCTTTGAAAGGATGGAAGGCTGAGTCGACCTTGAGCCTGGTGAGATTTGAACTTGCAGTAATTGCAAGCAGCAGATGTTAATAACAGTGCTTTAGTCCACTGTACTACCAGGCTCTGTGCTTGAGCAGGGGGTTGGACTAGAAGACCTCTAAGGTCTTTACCAATTCTGTTATTCTGCAAAATCTGAATTTGCTTTTAAAGAGTAAAAATTAGACTTCCTCCCCTCTTCTCCTGTATAGCAATTCCAATCCAGACTGCATCGTTTATTATTCTGCAAATGAATTAAAACATTTCAACCTAGCTAAATACACTCACAGGTATATTAACCAACCAAAAGCTTCTGTTGAGTCATTTTGGCCCAAGCTTTAATGAGAAAGGCAACCTATTTTTTTTTTTAATTTGATTTATATGCCGCCCTTCTCCGGAGACTCAGGGCGGCTTACAATGTGCTCAGCAATAGCCTTCATCCTTTTGTATATTTATACAAAGTCAGCTTATTGCCCCCACAAACTGGGTCCTCATTTCACCTACCTTAGAAAGGATGGAAGGCTGAGTCAACCTTGAGCCTTGGCGAGATTCGAACCCTGCAGTAATTGCAGGCAGCTGGTCTTAAGCAGCTTAATAACAGGGTGCCTTAAACCCTTGTACTACCAAGGCTCTTATACCTATTGATGATAGGGTTAAGGTTAGGCTCCCTTCCAACTCTATTATTCTACGTTCTATGATCTAGGGAATAAGTTTCATGCTAAGTAATTATTCCCCCGAAGCATTCTCGGTCTGTGATTCCATGACATCACCAATCCACACCGAGTGCGCTCATAGGCCTGGAAAGCGAAGAGCACAGCTGGGAAACGTGAAGCAGCATCTGCCAACCCCGAGTCCTGGGGGTACCAGAACACACAACAAATGCCAGTCCAAACAACAGCAACAAGAGCCCTCGAGGAACTGCTGGGTCTGAGGCAACAAAATAGCTGCAAGGGAAGAACGGGAGAAATTCTCAACCGCTGTTCTGGAAAGGACATTAGCAGTCTGGCCACCTGCTTGTTTTCTTTATATATTTGTATATTTGAGAGCCGGCGTGAGTCATTTTTATGAAAATACTGGACCTCTGCGTTTGGCTTTCCAGACTTCCATCTCAAGGCTGGAAAACATCCTGCTACGTGCGCGGAATAATCGAAAGAGATCAAAGTCTGTTTCCCCGATAACCTGGGTTCTGTTTCCTGCCCATATGTCAGGCTGGCTATGTCTCTGACACCCCCCACCCCCACCTCCCACCCAGCCCAGCCCCAATGTCTTCAGTCATCTGCATCTTTTCCTACATCCTGTCTGAATTAAAAGTTTTTAACTTTTTGATTTCTTTCCTCCGTGGCTGCGAGAGAATTCAGCTTAAAGAGGGTTCCAATCACTTTTGCTATATAAATGAGCCGAGGTGGCGCAGTGATTAGAGTGCTGTACTGCAGGCTACTTCAGCTGACTGCTAGTTCAGCAGATCAGCAGATCAAATCTCACCGGCTCAAGGTTGACTCAGCCTTCCGTCCTTCCGAGGTGGGTAAAATGAGGACCCAGATTGTTAGGGGGCAATATGCTATATTTAGTATACTGTCTTTGGTGTAAGCCGCCCAGAGTCCTCGGAGAGTGGGTGGCATAGAAATATGACTAATAAAATAAAAATAAATAAATAAATAAAATAAAGATAGGTAGTGTTCTGACCCAGCCTTAGCACAACCAAGAAACAGGCTCCTTGTCCCGAAAAACCCTTTTTTATTTAGCTACTGTGAATTCACGGCATTCACACACAGAAAAGTCCAGGCAATAATCCTTCCAAGGGTTAATTGTAAATTAATTATTTATTAAAAATAAATAAATAAAATAAAGATAGGTAGTGTTCTGACCCAGCCTTAGCACAACCAAGAAACAGGCTCCTTGTCCCGAAAAACCCTTTTTTATTTAGCTACTGTGAATTCACGGCATTCACACACAGAAAAGTCCAGGCAATAATCCTTCCAAGGGTTAATTGTAAATTAATTCCTGGCAAGAAGTCTCTGAGGCACGAACCACGAGAAGCAAATCTTCCGAAAGAAATACGAACGGTTGTCTCCTGCAACCACCACTTCCCTTTTCCTTCTATTTATTCCCCAGCCAGGGAGGGGCCATTCAGCGTCCACGTGTACCTTTCTTTCCCGAGTCGGCCCCTGTTCCTCAGTTGCTCTCCTCTCCTGACAGCTCTGTGCATACGCGCATCTGGAACAGGCCCCAGCTGTTCTTACGTGAGGTCACACACGTGGTGTGACCGGAACAATCTGGAACTGACCACACTCAAAACCATAGAAATGGAGGTAGACTTTAGGAGAAACCCTTCCATACTTCCACCTCTCACAATACTAGACAACACAGTATCAACAGTAGAGACCTTCAAATTTCTAGGCTCTACCATATCGCAAGACCTAAAATGGACAGCTAAGATCAAAAACGTCATCAAAAAAGCACAACAAAGAATGTTCTTTTTGCACCAACTCAGGAAGCTCAAACTGCCCAAAGAGCTGCTGATCCAGTTCTACAGAGGAATTATTGAGTCTGTCATCTGCACCTCTATAACTGTCTGGTTTGGCTCAGCAACCCAACAAGAGAGACACAGACTTCAGAGGAGAATTAGAACTGGAGAAAAAACAATGGCTACCAACCTGCCTTCCATGGAGGACCTGTATACTGCACGAGTCAAAAAGAGGGCTGTGAAAATATCTACAGACCCCTCGCATCCTGGACATAAACTGTTTCAACTCCTACCCTCAAAACGACGCCATAGAGCACTGCACACCAGAACAACTAAACACAGGAACAGTTTTTTCCCAAATGCCATCACTCTGCTAAACAAATAATTCCCTCAACACGTCAAACTATTTACTAAGTCTGCATTACTATTAATCTTCTCATCGTTCCCACCACCCATCTCCTCCCACTTATGACTGTATGACTGTAATTTTGTTACTTGTATCCTTACAATTTATATTGATATTGTTTCCTGATTGCTTATTTGTACCCTATGACTATCATTAAGTGTTGTACCTTATGATTCTTGATGAACGTATCTTTTCTTTTATGTACACTGAGAGCGTATGCACCAAAGACAAATTCCTTGTGTGTCCAATCACACTTGGCCAATAAAGAATTCTATTCTATTCTATTCTATTCTATTCTATTCTATTCTATTCTATTCTATTCTATTCTATTCTATTCTATTCCATTCCATTCCATGTTCTGTTCTATTCTATTCTATTCTATTCTATTCTATTCTATTCTATTCTATTCTATTCCATTCCATGTTCTGTTCTATTCTATTCTATTCTATTCTATTCTATTCCATTCCATGTTCTGTTCTATTCTATTCTATTCTATTCTATTCTATTCTATTCTATTCTATTCTATTCTATTCTATTCTATTCTATTCTATTCCATTCCATTCCATGTTCTGTTCTATTCTATTCTATTCTATTCTATTCTATTCTATTCTATTCTATTCTATTCTATTCTATTCCATTCCATTCCATTCCATTCCATGTTCTGTTCTATTCTATTCTATTCTATTCTATTCTATTCTATTCTATTCTATTCTATTCTATTCTATTCTATTCTATTCCATTCCATTCCATTCCATTCCATGTTCTATTCTATTCTATTCTATTCTATTCTATTCTATTCTATTCTACTCTACTCTACTCTACTCTACTCTAATTATCTCCAACTCCGAAGGCAGCTGGGAAATGTCGGACAGCCCTGGCTCTATCCCTGCTTCCGACACAGAGCATCCATCAGAGCCTTCCCCAGACTCCGGAACTGGCCCAAGTTCCTCCCCACCTCCTCATTGTCTGAGTCTGCCACTAGCTCCGCTGGCAGCTGGTGGGGCATAACAGGTAGTCCTTCATTTAATGACCATTCAAAGTTACAAGGATCCTGGGGGGGGGAAGTAACTTTTATCACCGTCCTTCACACATATGACCCTTGCAGCATCCCTTTGGTCATGTGATCAAAACTCAGATGCTTGGTAAGTGGCATGTATTTATGACGGTTGCAGGTGCCCTAGGATCATGTGATCTCTTGTTGTGAACTTCTCAGAAGCTCACAAGTCCATGGGGAAGCCGGCTTCACTTTAACAAATGTGTTGCTAATGTAGCGATTGCAGTATTCGCTTAACAGCTACGCCAAAATGGGGCAAATTTCACTTAATAACTGCGTCGCCTTGCAACAGAAATGTTGGGCTCAACTGTGGTCGTAAGTGGAGGATTACCAGGTACTCATTAGGTGTAACTTGAGAATTGGAGACTTCATAGGGCTTCATAGATAGATGAATAGCAACCCTGAAGGCAACAGACTTTCAAGCTGCTAGTGTTGTATCATCATTTGATTCCTCAACACCCTGGAGATGCTTTCTCAGAATGGCTACCCTGGAGTCGACTTGTCTATTTGCAGAATGGCTGCCCTGTCAGGTGTGGGTGTGTAGGTGTGATGGTGTGACCAACCACAAGTCATTTATCGGAGTGCACTAGAAAATTGGCTCCCTGCCATTCAAGGAGTTTCTCAACCAGCTCAGCTCATCTCTTTTAGTTGTCTTCTTCTGGGTAGTTCGGCTCACTTACCAACAAGTATTTGACTAAAGTTGTCCTCCATATTTATTTTCTATCTCAGTGAGGCATTCCACTATCTTAAGAGGTCAAACTAGAGCTGGGATGGGAAAGCTACCAAGTTGTCTTCTTCCTTCTTCCTTGTCCTCCTTCTTCTTCATCTCCTGTTCTTCCTCCTCCTCTTGCTCCTCCTCCATCTCCTCCTCCTCTTGCTGCTGCTCCTCCTCCTCCTTCTCCTCCTCTTCCTCCTCCTCTTCTTCCTCCTCCTCCTCCTCTTTCTCCTCTTTCTCCTCTTGCTGCTGTTGCTGCTCCTCCTCCTCTTCCTCCTCCTCCTCTTTCTCTTCCTCCTCTTCCTCTTCCTCCTCCTCTTCCTCTTCTTCCTCCTCCTCTTCCTCTTCTTCCTCCTCCTCCTCCTCTTGCTCCTCCTCCTCCTCCTGCTCCTCTTGCTACTGCTGCTGCTCCTCCTCCTTCTCCTCTTCCTCCTCCTCCTCCTCTTCTTCCTCCTCTTCCTCTTCTTCTTCCTCCTCCTCCTCCTCCTCCTGCTCCTCTTGCTGCTACTGCTGCTGCTGCTCCTCCTCGTCCTCCTCCTCCAGGGAAAAGTATGGCCTTACTCTTAAAACAGAATGATCTACATTTCAAAACACCCAAAGAAAATCCACCAGACCCAGCCTTGCCAATGTGCAGCTCTCAGCCATTCTGTGGCTCTTGGCCCCTTCCCCCATGTGTAAAGCACAGCCCTCAAAAGGCAGCCCACCCCAGCCTACAGGTTGCTGTTTGGGTTGCTGCAGCTTGTTTCCTTTTTTTTTTTCCCCTCCCCACCATAAAACTCGACTAAAAACTCAAGTCAGGTGGAGCAGGAATCTGGGCGCACGGCAGCGAGGTGACCATGGAGACACCGGTTTCCATAGGCACCATGATATTACTTCTGCTGCATTTCATGGTGGTCTGCCTGTGTAGGCTGCATTGCGTAATAGTGTAGCACAAGAACATTTCTTACCCGGTGCCCTGCGTCCACACGGGCTCTGCTGCAGCCCAGTATTTGCAAAGAAAGGAAAGGAAAGGAGCAGCCCTTTGATTCTGATTCTTCCGCCAGCATCGAGAAATGCTGTGAACGTCTGTGGACTGTTTGACTCCCCTAAGTCCTAGCACCGTGATGGCAAACCTATGGCACGTGTAGTAGCAGCCCTCTCTGCTGGCATGTGCGCCGTCACCCCAGGTCAGATCTCCGTGGCGTTTCTTTCATGAGCTTGTTTCCCTGCAAACGAGGAAACAGAAGCTCACAAAAGAGAAAGAACTTACCTCTCGCCATGCTGCCGGTGTTGGGATGCCCCGCCTCCCGCCGGCCAGCTTAATATGGAAGACCAAAACCTGCTGGAATAATGTGGAAGAATAATATAGAATAATGAAATTAGATATAAAAGTGATATAATACTGGGGTCAGTCTAGAGAATCTCTGAAGAGCCCCCTTTCTTTAGTACTGTAGGAAGTTAGCACCCACCCCTCTCCTGGAAGAGTGAAATATTTTAGGAAATATGAAAAAGGCAGAATATTATATTTCCTTGGATGAGAAATGGAGAAGCATGTTTTGAAGCAGGATACTCTTTCTGGGCCCCAGGAAATGCAGAGCCAGAGAGAGCATAAAAACCCAAGGATTTACTGTATCTGCTCCTTTTCTGTTCAGGAACTCAAGCCATGTGATCCTGTCCACCATTAAACCATCTTTCCAAGCAGTCTCCATGTTTCCAGTGTTTTTTTCCCCACTTGGAGCAGCACCTAGAAGGATGTTTCTTCCAACAGTACTAGATTCAAAAAGTGAAACCGAAGAGTTAACAAAACCCTCCTCAGCTGGAAAGTTCAGGAAACACCATCATGAGCAAAATATCATACCTAGCCAAGCAGAGGTAACCACAGACATAACGGCAGGAAACTTAGGCAGGAACCTAGATAAGTTTGCAAGAACACCTGTGTCCTACTTAAGAGGGAATACACGTTAGTAAACTTGTACGGTATAGCAGCAAAGGGGGGGGATTGTCGCTGTGGGCTGTCAGAAATGTAACCAATCATAAGATGTCAAAAGTATGTATAAGAGTAACTGCATTGGAATCTTTTGGGGTTCAGTCTTTGCTTCTTGTATTGTACTGAACCTTGTGCAATAAACCTCTCTGGTCACCCACGGAAATCTTGTGAGTCTTAATTTCCATAACAAGCTGGTCTTTAGGTCTCTGCTGCGCATGTCCGTGTGTGCGTGCATATTGGCGCATGCATGCGCACTTGGTGCATGCACGCATGTCGGCCTGCGCGTGTGTTTGTGCGCACGTGCACACCTTTCAGTTTGGGCATGCACGCACGCAGTTTGGGCACTCCGTGTCTAAAAGGTTTGCCATCCCTGTCCTAGCAGGCCGTCACAACAGCAGGAACAAAATGGAATTTTCCCCCTTTCACGACCCGGATGCTGACCATATTTATTTAAGGATAAGCACAGTTTCTTCTTAGAAAGATAACATGTTTTAAAAGTAGAGCCTTGGAAGTCTTCTAGTCCAACCCTCTGCTCAAACAGGGGACCAGTGGTGGGTTTCAAAATTCACAACCGGTTCTGTGGGTGTGGCTTAGTGGGTGTGGCAGGGGAAGGATACTGTGAAATGTCCATTCCGTCCCCAATCCAGGAGAAGGATACTGCAAAATCCCCATTTCCTCCTGATCAGCTGGGACTTGGGAGGCAGAGAATAGATGGGGGCGGGGCCAGTCACAATTTTTACTACCGGTTCTCCGAACGATTCAAAATTTCCACTACTGGTTCTCCAGAACTGGTCAGAACCTGCTGAAACCCACCTCTGCAGGAGACCCTATACCATTTCAGATGATGGTTGTCCAGTCTCTTCTTAAAAGCCTCTAGTGATGGAGCACCCACAACTTCTGGAGGCAAACTCTTCCACGGATCAATTATTCTGTCAGGAAATTTCTCCTTAGTTCCAGGTTGCTTCTCTCCTTGATTAGTTTCCATCCATTGTTTCTTCTCTTGCCTTCAGGTACCTTGGAGAATAGGTTGACCCCCCCCCCCTCTTGTTTGTTGCAACCCCTTAGATATTGGAACACTCTTATCATGTCACCCCTACTTCTTCTTTTCATTAAATGAGACATACCCAATTCCAGCAACCATTCTTCATATGTTAGATCCGATGGTGTTCAGCGGGACTCATCCAAGCTCTAAGATCTTTTCTTAAACTTAGTGTAATGGGATTATTTCCAACCAACATTTCACAAGCTAGTGCTAGTTTTCAGTTTAGGAATGTTTCTCAATTCCTGGCTGAATTTTTGCACTTGTGATGGTGGTACCTTGATATTGTTGGAAGAAATGTCCTTCTGGGTTCAGTTCAGTGATGGGATTGAAATCCAATTTTTTTTACTACCAGTTCTGTGGGCGTGGCTTGGTGGGTGTGGTGTGGCTTGGTGGACGTGGCTTGGTGGGCATGGCAGGGGAAGGATACTGCAAAATCCCCATTCCCTCCCCACTCCTGGGGGAAGGATACTGCAAAATCCCCATTCCCTCCCCACTCCTGGGGGAAGGATATTGCAAAATCTCCATTCTCACCCCACTCGGGGGCCAGCCAGAGGTGGTATTTGCCAGTTCTCCGAACTGCTCAAAATTTCCGCTACCGGTTCTCCAGAACCTGCTGGATTTCACCCCTGGATTCAAGTAATTTAAAAACCAGTTCTTTGCCCTTCTTCCAACAACCAGTTTGCCAAACTGTTCAGAAAGTTAACAACCGGTTCTCCCGAAGTGGTGCGAACTGGCTGAATCCCACCACTGGTTCAGTTCCAAGTGGGGAGAAAGATACTGGAAACATGGTGGCTGATTGGAAAGATGGTTTTTAATGGTGGACAAGACCACATGGTTTGAGGTCCTGGGCAGAAAAGGGCACATGGGTAAGAGAGAAAGAGAGAGATTTATACCCTCTGTTGGGCTTTGAATTTGAGCTTGTATTCTGAATGGCTGTCACTCCCATGGGGCCATGCAGGAGTAACTCTGTAGGTTGAGTCTTGCGTCCCAAGCTTTGTTGAGGCTTGCTGGGTGATGATGTAAGGAAGGGGCTTTGGGCAATTCCTACTATGGCTCTGTCAGAAGGAGGTAGATCTTTGTTATGTAGAATAGACTGGCCCAGGCCTTAATGGCCCATTGACAAAGGGCAAAGTGGGGGAGGGGGGCTGAGTTTTTGCCTCCCTTTTAGGGTAAATATTCTGCCCTTTTAATATTTCCTAAAATATTTCATTTTTCTAGAAGGGGGTGGGTGCTAACTTCCTACAGTATGACTATATCCAAGGCCATTTTTGATGTTTTCTCCCTGGCTTCTTTGCAGCCTTCATGATGTCTCACAAGTCCATCCTGCAATTTTTATTTTGTTTTTAAATGGCATCCAAAGTACCCGAAACCTGGATTCATATGTGGCATGGTTAGAATGCCAAGGAATCCCAAGACAGTCTCCTCCACGATTTTTAAGGCAAGATGTTGGAACTTTCCAGCTGTTCCAAGGACAGTTGCGTGGTATTAAAACAGATACATCAGGAGGAAGTTATCCAAACTGCAGCCAAGGAGCCAATACAAGAAAGCAAAGGGGGGGGGAGGGAGAGAAAGACTCCGAGGATTTGCACAGAATTGTTCTCAGTGCACACTCACAACTCTGTGATCCACATCTGCTCCTGGAATCTTCTAACTGCTTTGTCTGGGAAGAACAAAGGGAACAAACTCTACCTACTATACTTTTATGAGTGGATTTTCATTTTATTCTTCATGCTGGGGGTGGGGGTTATGTAGGAGGGAGGGAGGGAGAGAGAAAGGGAAGGGAGGGAGGGAGGAAGGAAAGAAGGAAGGAAGGAAATTGACAAATGCTGTTGAAGAAAGGGAGAGAGAAACTAAGGGAGAGAAGGAAGGAGGAAAGGAAGGAGGAAGGGAAGGAAGGAGGGAGGGAGGGAGAAAGGGAAGGAAGGAAGGGAGAAAGGGAAGGAAGGGAGAGGGAAAGGGAAGGAAGGGAGAAAGGGAAGGAAGGGAGAAAGAGAAGGAAGAAAGGAGTGAGGGAGAAAGGGAAGGAAGGAAGGGAGAAAGGGAAGGAAGGAGGGAGGGAGAAAGGAAAGGAAGGAAGGAAATTGACAAATGCTGTTGAAGAAAGGGAGAGAGAAACTAAGAAGAAGGAAGGAGGAAAGGAAGGAGGAAGGGAGAAAGGGAAGGAGGGAGGAGGAAGGGAGGGAGAAGGGAGGCTGGAGGGAGGGAGGGAAGGAAGGAAGGGGCTCCTTCGACCCAGGAGAAAAAGAAGCATGATTGTAAATTCTTCAACTTCTTATGACGCTAAAAAAAATTTCTCACCATGCTGTAAAGCATGGAACTGAGATTCTGCACCCGAGCACAAACTATCAAACGAAGGCAGGAGAAAGCTTGCAAAAATTCTGTGAGCAGAATTTGGGGCCGCCAGATGAGTGTTTCTCTGCATGGGACGTCTCCACCATGAAAAGATGTCATGAAGACTGAATCAGAAGATCCATGCCCCCCCCTCCCCACCCACCCCCAATTTGACAGAGCCTCTTTGATGCTGGCTCATTGATTCCACTTCGGGGTTCATTACCAGTGATTGCTTTCCTTTAATTTTGCTGGTGCGGTTATTTAATGGAGATAGCTCTTGCTCTGGGATTGCCGATGAGGGATAGCTGGAGCTATTTCACAAGGAAGGGAAATGAATTACCTCTTTGCAGGTGATGAGCTGGTAGAGCAACTACCAGCCAACCAACATCCTCCACCTTCTGGGACTCCCCGAGACCTAGATTGAGGTTGACTTGAGATTTTTCTGAACATACAGTATGCATACACTGACACTTGATATCAAGCCATAATATCGTTTGTTAATTTTACCTTGGGTATCTCCCAGATTTCCCCAGCCGACTTTGAAGTTTACACAGCTTTAAGATGCCGAGATTGAGAAACACTGCTGTAGAGATTAAGGTCTCAGACTTGAAACTCAGGAGATTGTGAGTTCTAGTCTTGCCTTAGACATTGTTGGAAGAAATATCCATCTGGTTCAGTTCCAAGCCAGGAAAAAGACACTGGAAACATGGAGGCTGATTGGAAAGATGGTTTAATGGTGAAGTAGAAGCACATCCGTGGTGGGTTGTCCCGGTTCGGACCGGTTCGCAAAAACCGGTAGTAAAACTGGCGGGAGGCCCCGCCCACCACCCCAGATGTCGTCATCAGTGATCTGCACATGTGCAGATCCCGTTGTGAACCGGTAGTAAAGGTAAGTAGAACCCACCCCTGAAGCACATGGGTGGTTCTGGGCAGCTGACCGCATGGAGTTGAGTGTGAGGGGGTTTTCTAGCTTCTCATGGGCTTTGCACTTGAGCTTCCTGTTCCTGTGCAATAATATGTATTCTATTGGCTGTTGTCAGATCCCTATGGGGTCATGTTTGTCTGAGCTCCAGGTTTGGTTGAAGTTTGCTGAGTGATGCAATCTCCTTAGGAGATTGTGCAATGCAGTGAGCTCTGTGTCTTCTGCTAAATGGTCCTATTATGTCCTGAAGGGCCATGTCTTAATCCCATCACCCTGTACGTCTGTACATCTTTTGTCTTGTAGATAGGATGGCCTGGTCTTTCTTAATGGGCACCAAATATCTGCTGGGAGGCAGGGAGCTGGAGCTGAGTCTCTGTCTCCCTTAAGATTTCTCTTTTAGGGGAAATATAATATTCTGCCTTTTTACATATTTCTCAAAATATTTCATTCTTCTAGAAGACGGGTGGGTAGCTTCCCACAACATGAAGCCATCTGTGTGACCTTGAGCCAGTCACTCTCTCTCAGTCCTTGGAAGGAGGCAAGGGCAGACCTATTTCAAAATCTTGCCAAGAAAACTTCAGGGACTTGTCCAGACCAGAATTCCTCAGGAGGAATTCTGGGAATTGAGGTCCATAACTCTTAAAGTTGCGAAGGTTGGAGAGCCCTGGTCCAGATTGTTGCAAGGACTCAAGACTGGCTCAAAAACATACACACACACACACACACACACACACACACACACAATTTTCTTCACAATTACACTGAAAAATCTGGAATTCAGTTGGTGTTGGGGAAGCTCATTTGCTTCCGGTTTCCTTTTTTTTTTTTTTAATAAATTGTATTAAATTTCTATTAATTACATTCCTTAGTGCTTAATAAACATCGTGTTGTCTGGGTATTTAATTTGCTTAGCAATACAGATTCTATTCTTACTCTCCACCCCTTTTTCTCCAACCACTGGTAAAATACATTCCAAGTTGGATAATATTCTGTGTCTTCTGTCTGTTTAATTTTCAATGTAAGTCTATCCATTTCTGCACAATCTAATATCTTCTTAATTATCTCTTCATCTTGCGGTGTTTCTTCATTTTTTCCCATACTGTGGAAAATATTGCGGCTTCCTATTGGACATGAAAATAAAGTCTGTATGATGGAGAATAGTGGTGAAATCCAAATTTTTTTACTACCAATTCTGTGGGCGTGGCTTGGTGGGCGTGGTGTGGCTTGGTGGGCGTGGCTTGGTGAACATGGCAGTGGAAGGATACTGCAAAATCTCCATTCCCACCCCACTCCAGGGGAAGGATACTGCAAAATCCCCATTCCCTCCCCACTCCTGGGGCCAGCCAGAGGTGGTATTTGCCGGTTCTCCGAATTGCTCAAAATTTCCGCTACGGGTTCTCCAGAACCTGTCAGAACCTGCTGAATAGCACCCCTGATGGAGACATGCCAAAGGGGGAAAAAAGCCTAACCATGATAAATAAAGGACTGTTTAAAAATGCTGGAAACATCTGAAATAAATTAGGACCAGTGGATGACAGGTTGTACAATATTGGAACTATTCCCAAAATGCACAGGTGCACAGAATGACGTAACGAACAATGTGGTATTATATTCTCCTCTGTATGTTTATTACTGTATCTTCCAGTTGTGAGATAAGCAGAAGCTGTTAAAGGGACCATATGCTTTGGGTGATCAATATCACAGCATCTTCCAATGTGGCATCGCCATGATTATCTGCATTTTGGGGGGAAATCCAGCTTTATATTTGCAATTTACCCAAATTTTTTCTTGGGCCTTTGTAATTTTTTCTTAAAAACCAGTTAACCTCTAGCTAAGATTCTGTGCAGTTCGGAGAACCCCCTCTTTTGAAGGGTTGTTGCGTTGTCGGTGGTGTTGAATAATTTAACATCATCAGCGAAGAGAACACAGTTGCTTTTAATATGATCACAAAGGTCATTTATGTAAAGTATGAAGAGTGTTGGACCTAAAACACTGCCTTGGGGAACACCGCTACTAACATGTAACAAGATTTGATAGAGCGCTTCCTATTTTGTACTTGTTGTACTCTGATTGGCTGTCAAACTCCCATGGGGCCATGCAAGGGTAACTTTGTAGGTTGTCTTGAGTCCCAGGCCTGGTTGAATCTTGCTGAGTGATGATGTAATGAAAGGCCTTTGGACAGTTCCTATTATGGCTTAATGGCTTTGTCCTGGTTTGGATCTTGGGGTAATCCTATCATGTCCTGACAGCCATGTCTTTTGTTTTGTAGATAAGCTGGCCCAGCCTTTGTCTTGTAGATAGGTTGGCACCAAAATATCTGCTGGAGGGGAGCGGGGGCAGGGAGCTGAGTTTGTCTTTTGAAACATGTTTCTCCTTTAGGGAAAATATAATATTCTGCCTTTTTAATATTCCCTGGAATATTTCATTTTCCTAGGAAAGGGGTGGGTGCTAACTTCCTACAATGCTTAAAAAATATTATTTTATTGTTATTAACCCCCCCACACACACACACACACTAACATTGTACATATTTAATCAATTATAACACATGACTAATAAAACATTTTTTTAATTGACTGGCCGTCTCAGAAATATTTGCACAGCTCTTTGGAATCATAAATTTATTTCCTAACTAGCACAGAATTCCTTGGCAGAAGCAAACATAAATTTGCCCTTTTAATAAAAGCAAAACAACTACTTCAAGTCAATTTGGTGTTTTCTGTTTTTAAAAAGAGATGTCGGTTAGATTTAGTAAGGAGATAAGGCTAAATTGCTGGAGGACAGTTGGGTGTCTGAACCTTTTATAGCTGGCATTCTGATTGTTGCTGTTATCACCTTCTTTTCATTTGCTTTGTTGTTTCTTCATTTTTTTATAAATGCAAGTAAATTATTATTTCAGTATAATAAAGCATCCCACAGAGGACAAACAAGGGGTGAAATGCTCCCGGTTCAGACCGGATCACTCGATCTGGTAGTGATGGTGGCAGGTGGTTCGGAGAACCGGTAGCAAAATCCCTGCTCCCCCCCATCCATGCCAGCTGAGCCGTGCAATCATCAGAGGCTTTTTTTTTTTTTACTTTTAAAAGCATTTTTTCTACAACCTCTTCGGCCGAAAAAATGCTTTTAAAAGTAAAAAAAAAAAAAAGCCTCTGATGATCACGCGGCTCAGCTGGGATCATCAGAGGCTTTTAAAAGCATTTTTTCTACAGGTTGTAGAAAAAAAAATGTAGAAAAAAAACGCCTTTAAAAGCCTCTGACGATCCCAGCTGAGTTGCCTGATTGTCAGAGGTTTTTAAAAAGCATTTTTTTTCTGCAACCTCTTAAGGTTGTAGAAAAAATACTTTTAAAAGTAAAAAAAAAAGTTGGCCACGTCCACCCGGTCACATTACCCACCTCCCACCAAGCCACGCCCACAGAACCAGTAGTAACAAATTTTACATTTCACCACTGGGACAGACTCTACAGTACTATTATTTAGAATTTCTGATGACACTTAAAAGCATGAGAGCAAGTACAGCAAAGGAAGACCAAGCCAAGTGTGATTTGTATTCTAAATAGGATTGTTCTAGTCAGGCTAGAGTAAAACTTTTTTTTTTACTTTTACTTTTACTTTTACTTTTAGCCAAAAGTAAAAGTGACCAGTAGAGGGCAGCAAATTTACTTTTGGCATCTCATTCCTCCCATCTGGTGGTTATCTGGATTTTTGCAGCCCTTAAATTAACACATTGAAATAATGAGAGGCGGCCAGGATTTTTTATTTTTTTTTTAAATTTAATAGCGTGGAAAAAGTTTGGAAAAAAAATCTACTATAACTTGTCTTTTATGTTGTTTTTGTATTAGGGTTTCTTTGAGGTTGTATGTAAACTTAATGGAACAACATGGCATTGGCATGCACGGCACAGTAAATCTTTGAATTGCCAACAGGTGGTGCTATTTCTTAACTCTTTTATTATTATTATTTTTTTTAAAAAAAATGATTAAATGAGTAAGTCAGAAGTGGAAATTCTCCTGGTTAGGAGAATATTGGGAGTGGGTGGAAGAGGACTAAAAACTCAAAGAAAGGAAGGACACAGTCAGCAATTGAGAATTTCCAGGGCAAAACCTATGGTTATTCCAAACGAAAACCCACAACCAAGTCTATATTTGTAACTAGTATGTCTTTTCCAATTTTAGTTGCGGCTAACATTTGCTTCATTTCAGAGAAAATATGTGCTGTGGCCACATGAAAAGGAGGCTTCCAAAAAAAAAAAAAAAAAAAAAATCCCCCCCTCCAAATCTTTGAGACTTTGTCACCAACTTTATCGCAAGCGATCGTGTTTCATTTTTACTTTGTAGGCCCAACGTCCCACTGAAGACATTTTTTTTGGTGTGTGTATTTTGTCTTCTTTATTTTGTTTGTTTGTTTTATTAGATCTATATACCGCCCTACTCCCGAAGGACTCAGGCACAAAATAAAATACATAGATACAAAAGTTAAAAGACATAATTAAAACCAGATTAAATAATTTAGCCCGAGACAATTAAAAAATCCCAATAATTTAAAACAGATTAAAATTTTGATTTAAAAGAATTTTAAAACAGGGGAGAAAATTATTGATCTCAAATGGAAGTTCTTTATTTCTGTCATAAGCCAATAAATAAATCTCTCTCCCCCCCCACCCCACTCTTCCACACCCACTGCTTTATGCTGAGCACTGAATGTGAAATGAGGAGGCTTATAAATGAAGAGCAAAAAAAACTAATCCTTCACCTCTGTGGGAGTTGAAAAGCAGAACTTGGCACACAGACACCTCACCTGTTTTCTGCTGTCACCGGATGATAAATAGACCTCCAGATCTTGCTGCTAGGTTCAGGACAAGCCTTTTCAGATGGCATCCAGGTAATATCCATATGCACGCATCGTTAAAGCTAGAAAGTGTGTCAGCTCCCCAAACAAAAGATGTTCAGTTAAAGAGAACTCGAGTTACGAATGAAGAAAAACATACGAACAAGGACATACATTCAATTTTGCAGGTACTAAGATTGTTGGCCGAGCAGGGACAAAAATAGCCCGGGAAATGATTGAAGCCTGGGAAACTGAGCCCTTACCATTCAGTAGGAGAGCTGATTTACCACCAGCTTATCAGGTACTTAGGAGCCGAGGGCTTGGCGGCCCAAGGAAACACAGCCAATCGCCAGCCCTCAACACATCATTCAACCAATAGGAAGGCACCACATAAATACAACTCATAGAATCATAGCCCTAAGTATGTATTCCAGTACGGAGACATTCCCTCAGGATGGGCTCCAGCATGAATCTGCAAGCTTGGAGAAATAAACTTAAACTTACGAAGTAAACTTGGAGAAGTAAAAGTAAAAGAAGGACAACCTTGGAACTACGCCGCCTACGGTCTGCCCTAAGCATAGTACACAAAATTGTCTGCTACAACATCCTACCTGTCAATGACTTCTTCAGCTTCAACCCAGGGGTGGGTTGCCCCTGGTTCGGACCGGTTCTATAGAACTGGTAGTAAAACCAGCGGGAGGCTCCGCCCACTGACCCCGACATCATCAGGACACTTCTGGGCATGTACAGAAGAGCGGGCGCGCAAAGCGAGCACACGCACATGGCCCCATTCCGAACCGGTAGTAAAAGTAAGTAGAACCGACCTCTGCTACAACCGCAATAATACACGGGCAAACAATCGATACAAACTCAAGGTAAACCGCTCCAAACTCGATGGCAGAAAATACGACTTCAGCAACAGAGTGGTCAATGCCTGGAATGCTCTACCCGACTCCATTCTTACATCCTCAAACCCTCACAGCTTCAAACTCAAACTGTCTACCATAGACCTCACCCCATTCCTAAGAGGTCCGTAAAGGGGGCGTGCATAAGCGCTCCAGCGTGCCTACCGTCCCTGTCCTACTGTCCCCATTTATTTGTACTCATTTCCTGTGTTCATGTCCATGTTTATACTAAACAAACTAAATAAAATAAGATAAATAAAAAATAAAATGAAAATAAACTTCTGGTGAACAACTCAGATGGGATCTTGCAGAACTCAAGCTACTTGGTCAAACATCTCATTGTCTTCTCATTGGGTCCCTGTTGGTATAGGGGTGATGGTAGGTGTTATCGGATGGAAAATGTCCACCCTAGCATGTCTGCATTTGCTTTTTAAATTCGTTCTATTCTGCAAGTCTTCAGTTTCTCTCTCCTTTTTAGAAATTCTTGCCTACTAGCATTATTGCTGATGTTCCTTGAGGATCATCCAGACGTCATTCTTAAATTTCTGTTAAGGAGATTCCATCTCTTTAGATTCTTTTGCCAGGTTCGTAGACCTCAGTTTGAGGTTTATGTTAGTATCTTCATGTTGTAGGAAGAAATATCCTTCTGGATTCAGCTCCAAGTGGGGAAATAAACACTGGAAACATGGAGACTGCTTGGAAAGATGGTTTAATGGTGGACAGGATCACATGGTTTGAGTTCCTGAACAGAAAAGGGGGCCGAGATGCTGCAAGTCCCCGGGTTTTATGCCCTCTCTGGCTTTGAACTTCCTGGGGCCCAGAAAGAGTATCCTGATTGGTTGTCAGACTCCCAGGGGGTGGGGGTCTTAGCTAGCCTTGCTGGCTGATGTAATCTTCCCAGGTGCCATGTGGTGAGTTTCTGTTGCTAGATGGGTCCTATTGTGTTAGTTTCTGTTTCTAGATGGGTCCTATTGTGTTGCAGATGATGGTCCATTGACAAAGATTGAGTTTCTGCCTCTGGCCCATTGACAAAGGGGGGGGCAAGAAGGTGGGAGCTGCTTCATCCTTAAAACATGCTTCTCCATTTCTCATCCAGGAAAACATAATATTCTGCTTTTTTAATATTTCCTAAAATATTTCATTCTTCTAGGAAAGGGGTGGGCACTAACTTCCTATAATGCTTTTTGGGAATATGTGAAATATTTAAGAAGCTTTTTACCAATTTCAATTAGTGACGAATATAAATCATAAAAACCTATGAAGGTTTGACTAAATTTATTCCACAAGTTACTCCTGAAGTCAGTCTTCTAAATCACAGGTGAATTCTAGAATAAAAGGCTTAATTCTAGAATAAATAGAGTGGGTTCCCACCACAGGAAGTCATTATTGGATTTCTTGAATAAGTGATAAGATGTGTGACTACATGTAAGGATGCTCAAAGCACTTAGACTTATATACTGCTTTACAGTGCATTACAGTCCTCTCTAAGTGGTTTACAGAGTCAGCCTAGTAAGGTAAACATAAAGGTTCCCCTTGCACATATGTGCTAGTCGTTCCCAACTCTAGGGGGTGGTGCTCATCTCTGTTTCAAAGCCGAAGATCCAGGGCTGTCCGAAGATGTCTCTGTGGTCATGTGGCCAGCATGACTCAATGCCAAAGGCGCACAGAACGCTGTTACCTTCCCACCAAAGGTGGTCCCTATTTTTTCTACCCGCATTTTTTACGTGTTTTCGAACTGCTAGGTTGGCAGAAGCTGGGACAAGTAATGGGAGCTCACCCCGTTACACGGCACTAGGGATTCGAACCGCTGAACTGCTGATCTATTGATCAACAAGCTCAGCGTCTTAGCCACTGAGCCACCATGTCCTAAACAGAGTCAGCCTAGTGCTCCCAATAATCCAGGTCCTTGTTTACCCACCTGGGAAGGATGTAAGGGTGAGTCAACCTTGAGCCTGGTGAGATTCGAACTGCCAAATTGCAGTCAGCTGGCAGTCAGCAGAAGTAGCCTGCAGTACTGCACTCTAACCACTGCAACACCAAGGCTCAGCGGCTCAATGTTGAGGCTAGTCATAAAATCGGATTAAATAGAGATCTCCAGTTCTACCTTTTATGGGTATCTGGCAAAGAGGAGGCAAGGAAGACTGTTTTGAACTCATGCACAACAAGATGTGATATTCCTACGCCTTTTGTTGACAGTGATGGGGCCCTCCTGGCATCACCTGTCCTTGCTCCTTATTGGAATGGGCACCTTGCTTTTCAGCTCCTTTTTGATGAATTTGAGGACTGTGACAAATATTCTTTACAGGCCCACAGATCGTTGGTTGCCATTTGTTCGTTGGAATTAAGCCTCCATCTGGCAAGTTTTTCAGTGTGAAATCTGTCCCTGCCTTCTGGTATGAAATGTTTAAACAGGTTTCTCATCAACACATTGGTTCGGAAAATAAAGCTGCACGATCTTAGGGGATAATATTTAAAAGACAAATAGCAAAGGAAGGAGAAACACACCTCTAGTAAATATCTAGTGGCCAAAGCAATTCAACAATAAACAATTTCCTCTGTTCTCTTTCTCTTCCATTTCTCTCTCTTTTTCTCTTCTTTCGTTTCTCTCTCTCTTTCTCTTTCATTTCTCTCCTTTTTTTCTTTCATTTCTCTTTTCTGTCTTTTCCTCTTTTGTTTCGCTCTCTGTCTCTCTCTGTGTGTATGTCTCTCTCTCTCTCTGTCTGTCTATCTGACTGTCTGCCTCTCCCTCCCTCTCTGTCTCTCTCTGTCTGTCTGTCTCTCTCTCCCTCTCTGTCTGTCTCTCTCTCTCTCTCTCCCTCTCTGTCTGTCTGTCTCTGTGTCTGTCTGTCTCTCTCCCTCTCTCTGTGTCTCTCTCTGTCTGTGTGTCTCTCTCTGTCTGTCTGTGTCTCTCTCTCTGTCTCTCTCTGTGTGTGTGTGTGTGTCTCTCTCTGTCTGTCTGTGTCTCTCTCTCTGTCTCTCTCTCTCTCTCTGTGTGTGTCTCTCTCTGTCTGTCTGTCTCTCTCTCTCTGTCTGTCTGTCTGTCTGTCTCTCTCTCTCTCTCTCTCTCTCTCTCTCCCTGTCTCTGTCTCTCTCTGTCTTTCTCTGTATCTCTCTCTGTCTCTGTTGCCCAAATGAGTATTGATGGCTTTTGATGATCACAGCTGATATTACAGGAAAAAAGATTGTTTGGCCAGACTAAACAAGAATTGTCCAAATTGGAAGAGACATCATCAGAAAGGCACAGAACCTTGTACTCAGTGGTAATTGACTCCAAGTATATATTATTTGCTTCGAGGGAACAGGTGCTGCTTTATAAATCCCTGGATTCAATTGCCTCAAGGTTAATCCACTGATACTTCCTACAGCTCAGGGAAGAGAAGGCATCAGGATCAACCCCATTTTCTTGGCCTTCGCTTTTTGAGTTGCAAACAGGTTTGATATTATGTGCGTGGCAGCCATTGGATCTTAGCTCTAGCTTTATGTGCAAACAGATGTGTGCAATAAAATGCAAGTGGAGGAGAAACATTAGAAAACAAACCTTCTTGGAAGTCAGAATTCCACTGTCCAGCGTCATCCCACGTTTTCATTTCGACTTCCAATGTATACAAGTATGAAAGTGTATGCCTTTTGCCCTCTTCATATGGCTATAATCAGAATAGAACCAGTGGTGGGTTTCAAAATTTTTACTACCGGTTCTGTGGGCGTGGCTTGGTGGGCATGGCTTGGTGGGCATGGCAGGGGAAGGATACTGCAAAATCCCCATTTCCTCCCGATCAGCTGGGACTTGGGAGGCAGAGAATAGATGGGGACAGGGCCAGTCAGAGGTGGTATTTACCGGTTCTCCGAACTACTCAAAATTTTCACTACCGGTTCTCCAGAACTGGTCAGAACCTACTGAATACCACCTCTGAATAGAACGTGAAGGGACCTTGGAGGTCTTCTAGTCCAACCTCTAGGAGATCCCCCTACTATAAATTGGTAGTATTTGAAGATGCTATGATGTCTTCTCTAAGCTTTCTCTTCATTGGGCTGCACATAAGCACTAGTTCCCTTAGCCCTTCATCCTAAACTTTGGCCTCCAGACCCCTCATCGTCTTTGTTGCTCTTTTCTGCACTCTTTGAAAGATTACTTTCTTATCAGTCAAAGGAGGAACAGAAGCTACCCTTGCCAGATGTCCACAATTTGAGCGAACAGTCCGCTTTTTTCACATTATGTTCACTATTTTTTTTCACAAAATAGTGGACATTTTTTTTATTCAAAAGCTTTATGATGAAATGGTACGTAATCTAAAGCTGTACAGTCTAAGGGAATAAGGATAGGAGAATCGCGTTTTGTCTTTTTTTTTCATAAGTTAGAATGAGACAAAGATCGAATATCCATTGAACTCGATTCTCCGAAAAAATTAATGATGAGATTAAAATAAAAATATATTATAAAATTATGTACAGTTCACATTTTTAAAATGTATTGTAGCTTGTGTCAACTGACCTAAAATGGCGTCGAGTGATGAGAGTGACAGCGGCGAGATTTCGAATTCTTTAAAACGAAAGAGAGGAGTGTGCAAATACACCAAAGACTGGGAAGCTACTTTTGCATGGATTACCAACAACGAAACCGACAGAACAAATACGACGGCCTACTGTAAATTGTGTCAGAAATCGTTCACAATTGAATATAATGGTATAAAAGCTGTCACACAGCATGCAAGCACAGAAAATCATTTAGATAAGGAGAAAATAGCTTCCAGCAACAAGCAAATCAATTCATTTTTCATTGTTAAAGACTCCTCTTTCAGTGAGAAAGTGACTGTAGCTGAAATGGCTGAAACTTACCATGGGATCAAACACCATATTTCTTTCCTGGCTCAAGATTGTGGTATTAAGTTAATGAAGCAAATTTTTGATGATTCAGAAATTGTAAAAAAGATGTCTTGTGGAAGAACCAAATCATCAGCTATTGTCAATGAGGTTTTGTATCCTTTTTCTATTGAGTTGGTTCTCAATGATCTTAAAACTGGAATTCCATTTTCTCTCTCCACTGACGTATCAAACAAGGGAAATCGCAAAATGTATCCCGTTGTTGCACAATATTTTACTTGTGAAGAAGGACTGTGTGTGAAAATTTTAGACTTTTATGAGGATTCTTTCGAAGATTCTACATCAATAAAAAATCAGCTGTGTCGAGTTCTTAGTGATAACGAATTGGAAATAAATAATGTTTCAGCTTACTCAGCAGATAATGCATCGGTCAATTATGGAGTGAACAAATCTGTTTACCAAAAATTATTGCTGGAAAATGACAATATTGTAGCTGCTCATTGCAATAATCACATTTTACACAACAGCGCAAAAAATGCATTAAAGCAGTTATCTTTTGATATCGAAAATGTAGTGCTGAAGGTTTTTGCCGAATTTTTGAATTCTGCGAAGAAACGAGAAGAGTTGAAATCATTTTTTGAGTTTTGCGAGTCAGAATTCCATGAAGTTTTGCGCCATGTTCCAAAACGTTGGTTAAGTTTGTTTAAAGTGGTCGAAAGACTTCTTTTAAACTGGATACCTCTAAAATCGTATTTTATTTCTCTTGGATCTGATGAGTGCCATAAGGTTATCTGGAACCTTATTTCGGATCAGGAAAATGAACTCGCAAAGGACGATGAACCAACAATTTCAGAATTGTATTTATATTTCGCGCACTTCTTCATGTCAATAATGCAAGACACCCTACTGAAGCTGGAAAGCAAGAAAATTCTTGCATGTGATCTTCACATTATCATGTGTAAGCTGCGTGATTCTTTGCAAAAAAAATACGATGAGCAGTTTTTTGGAATGAAAGTTTTATTTGCCTTATGTAAAAAACATTTGCCTGAGAATGCTGTGCAAAAGTTCAAGAAAGAAGCCATCAACGTGTATCAAAGAGCCATTGCGTACCTAGAAAAGTGGTATAATTTCACCGATTCAGTATATAAAATGCTAAGTTGTTTCAATCTAATTGATCGCAATAATCCTCCAACTTTAGAAGAAATGATGAACATCTGGTTATTATCACCATGGCGAGAAGAACTTCCACCCAACACTCGCTTCAATGAAATTTCTGCCTTAGAAGAAGTTTATGTTCATCTGCAAGACGATTCATCCCTTGATAAGTGGATGTACTTTTTCAAGAAAGAGCCAGCTCCGAGTTTACTGAAACTGTTCCAGTATTGTGCATCAATTCCGGTATCAAATGCAAACGTTGAACGAATTTTCAGCATCATGGGAAATTTGTGGACTAACGAACGTAACCGACTGCTTGTACCATCAGTTTGAAGTGAACTTTGTATATTTTTTAATATTTCTCAACGTTGTACTGAAATTAAAGAATTATTCCTTAAACACAAAGAATTGATCAAAGCTGCGCAGTCAAATAAAAAATACACACGACAGCAAAGTAAAATGTAATTTAATATTTTACATATTATTATAATATATTTGATGTTTTGAATTTTAAGTAAAGTTTTGAAGTGATTATTTTAATACGTGTTAAAATGTTTGTAAGAAAATATATAATTTAATTGTAAATTTATTTTTTATTTTTTTACTACTTAACACCCCCCCCCCGCTTGTCCGCTATTTTTTGGAAGCAGACCTGGCAACCCTATTCTTTCCCCAAGATCAGTTCTCATTCCTTTACAGCCAGTGTTTTTCAGAGTTGACAACTTTAAAGATGTGTGGACTTCAACTTCCAGAATCCCCCAGCCAGCATGCTTGCTGGGGGATTCTGGAAATTGAAGTCCATGCATTTTAAAGTTGCCAAGTCTGAAAAAACATTGCTTGGCACAATATTGGAATTAGCACTGGGGAGCTGATTCCATTGGAATATTTTTATGATTGGGTGGTTCTGCCTATACTTCACTTTGCATCGCTTTTGAGGAAGTGTTGATCCTAGTTTTACATTAATTTGTTTATTTATTCTAAAGAGCCAGAAGTTGTTTCCAAGTGAACTGCATGGAATTACTTGTGAGATACAAATAACCTTAATTAGTTGTGAGCACCCAGAGCCGTGCTCGTTACGATGGGCAGCCATATTGCAACTAATTAAATTAGGCGTGGGAATTATCGCTATTATCATCATCCCCATTTCCAATGAGTCGCATGGAAAAACAAAATCCTAGAGCGTGTGGAATGCTCTATGGCCATGATGGAGAACCTATGGCATGCGTGGCACTCAGCACCCTCTCTGATGGCACACGAGCTGCCACCAACTTCAGCTCTGCTGTGCATGCGTGTATGACTCTTTCCTGCCAGCTGGCACATATGCCTGCATGGGAACGGGGCACATGCAAGGGGCCATGCGTGCATACGTTGGGGCCAGGGGCATTTGCGGGTGGTGCACATGTGCATTTCAATTAGGGGGGTTTAGGCGCACATATGCGCATTCTTGCCTGCATGGCCTCGCTTTGGGCACTCAGTCCGGAAAAGGCTAGCCATCACTGCTCTATGGCTAAACAGAATACAGGTAGTCCTTGATTTGCAACAGTTCATTTAGTGACCCTCTGAAGTTACAACAGCACTGAAAAACATGACTTATGACCATTTTTCACACTTGCGACCACTGTAGCATTCCCTCATGGTCACGTGATTTACATTCGGATGCTTGACAACTGACTCCTATTTATGATGGTTGCAATGTCCCGGGGTCAGGTGATCCCTTTTTGCGACTTTCCGACGAGAAAAGTCAATGAGGAAAACCGATTCGCTTAACAACTGTGTTTCGAATTTAAGAACTGCCGTGATTCACTTCGCAAATAGAACTGGCAATAACATTTAGACTAGTGTTGGGTTTCAAAAATTTTTACTACAGGTTCTGTGGGTGTGGCTTGGTGGGCGTGGCAGGGGAAGGATACTGTAAAATCTCCATTCCCACCCCACTCCAGGGGAAGGATACTGCAAAATCCCCATTCCTCCCGATCAGCTGGGACTCGGGAGGCAGAGAATAGATGGGGTGGGGCCAGTCAGAATTTTTACTACCAGTTCTCCAAACTACTCAAAATTTCCTCTACCGGTTCTCCAGAACTGGTCATAAACTGCTGAAACTCACCTCTGATTTAGACTTATATACCGCTTCACAGTGCTTTTATAGCCCTCTCTAAGCGGTTTACAGAGTCAGCCTATGGTCCCCAACAATCTGGATCCTCACTTTACCCACCTCGGAAGGATGGGAGGCTGAGTCAACCAAGTCGTAAAATGAGGCAAAACTCCCTTAATAAATTTCTCACTCAGCCACATAAATTTTGGGCTGAATTGCGGTCATAAGTCGAGGATTACCTGTATTCTAATTTTAACAAGGAGGACCCAAAAGTGACGTAAGCAATACTGCCTATAGCAAAGCAAGAGAGAGACAGAGAGAGATACAAAGAGAGGGGGAGAGAGAGAGACAGAGAGAGATACAGAGAGAGAGGGAGAGAGAGTGACAGAGAGAGATACAGAGAGAGAGGGAGAGAAAGAGACAGAGAGAGATACAGAGAGAGAGGGAGAGAAGGCGGGAGGGAGGGAGGGAGGGAGGGAGGGGAGAGAGATATGTCAAAAGGATTGTGTGGTTTCCGGTGTTTTTTAACAACTGGTTCTCTGCCCTAATGACCGGCTGGGTAGGCATGGCTAGGTGGGGGGGGGTGTCATGTGACTGGTGGAAGTGAGTGACATCGAGTTGGCCACGCCCACCCAGGTTTTGTGGCTCCCGGTGTTTTCTTTTCTGTGAGAAATGGGTCCAAATGGGTCTTTGGGTATTTAAGGTTGCAGACCCCTGCTTTAAACACTCCGGGATCGAACGATCACTGAAAATTGAAAACAATACAGCGCAACAATCCAAAGAAATATTTTTTTTTAAAAAAAATGACAGTCACTAGAAAGAATCCAACCAGCAATATTTGACGCCTTTCTCTTCACAAAATTTGGGTCATTTTTAAGGCGCAATTGGCCCCAGGAATAAGCAGCCCTGATTATTCAATAATAAATAATTCTGATTTATTCTCCATTTCAGATTCAATATGCGGACTCTGCAATTAGGTTATTTGGTTTTAGCTGACATGCAGGCTGTGTTGGTTCAGACATATTTGTATAGTTTATTAATGTATATGACCGTCGTAGCTTATGTTACAGTTTTATTACAAAGACTTTCTGCTACATTTATTTATTATTTATTTTATTTATTTGATTTCTATACCACCCCTACTCCCGAAGGACTCAGGGCGGTGCACAGCCAAACAATAAAATACATACATACAAAATTTAAAAAGTGGAATTAAAATCAAATTAAATAGTTTTGGCCCAGACAAATTAAAACCCCAATCAATTTAAAACCAATTTTAAAATTTGAATATATAAAATACTAAAAAAATATTAAAAATTAAAAATCTTTTAATGTAAAAATACATTGGTATTTCGCTTCATCCATTTGATCCGTACTATATATCAGTGATGGCTAATCTCTTCTGGACTGAGTGCCCAAAGCATGCGTGTGCCCTGCCCCCCCCATTTGCGTCAGTGATAGGTTTCAATTTTTTTTACTACCGGTTTTGTGGGCATGTCTTGGTGGGCATGGCAGGGGAAGGATACTGTAAAATCCCCATTTTCTCCCGATCAGCTGGGATTTGGGAGGCAAAGCATAGATGGGGGCGGGGCCAGTCAGAATTTTTACTACCGGTTCTCCGAATGACTCAAAATTTCCGCTACTGGTTCTCCAGAACTGGTCAGAACCTGCTGAAACCCACCTCTGATGTCCATGTGGCCTCCCCGCATTCCCCCTTGCATGCACCCTGCCCCCACACATGCACGGCAGTGACCTGCAGACCAGCTGGCCGGCAGGAGGTGCACACACATGCACAGCAGACCTGAACTGAATTGATGGCTCGCGTGCCATCAGAGAAGGCGCTGCTTGCTACCTCTGGCACGCGTTCCATAGGTTCGCCATCACGGCTGTATACTTTGTTAATTTTGTTAGTAATTGCCTGAATAAACGTTCCTACTTCCACAGTATTTCTTTCCTAAATAAATCTGTATACAGGTAGTCTTTGACTTCCGGCCACAATTCAGCCGAACATTTCACCGAACAGTTGTTAAGTAAGTTTTGCCCCGTGTTACGACTTTTCTTGCCACTGTTCTAAGTGAAACACTGCGGTTGTTAAAATAGTAACATGGTTGCAGGGGTGAAACGTAAAATTTGTTACTACCGGTTCTGTGGGCGTGGCTTGGTGGTGGGGGGGTAATGTGACCGGGGTGGGCGTGGCCAACTTTTTTTTTTTTTTTTAAACTTTTCAAAGCATTGTTTCTAATGCTGTGTGTTGGGTAAGAACTTATAAGTAGGGGAACTTTTTTTAAAAAAACAAAAAACCAACAAAACTCTTCTGGCCTTTTAAATGAAATTGGCGAGCAGAAGGATGTGAAAATTTAAAATTACCCCAAGGAAATCCAAAAACCTCAAGCTACGTTACGTCAGAAGGTTTAACTTGAAAGCTGCCGTTTAATGAATGGAAAGATAGGGTAGAAAGCAGGACCTGGTGAAAATAAAATCCCAATGACTGGAGTGGAAACAGAGCCCTCAGCTCATATCCCAGTGTGTACAGTATATACTATTACAAGGAGACATTCAGAGAGTCGCATTCCCTGGGCATGAACCAGTTACCACTTAATACCAATGATTAATTTCTAAAATTGGGAGATGCATTGCTCACACTGTAAGGCCTGTTTCTGAGAGCAGAGTTGCTCAGCAGCGGGGAATCCGCTGTACACATGGCATGCCCAGACATAGTTTCCTCTAGCTATCGTTTCTTGTTTTCTCGCAAGCCATGGCTTGAATTAAATCAGCCTCGCTTGCCAAGGTCTAGGAGCCTCAGGAGAGAGGTGGCCACCATCCCCACCTCCTCTTCACCAACCCAGTGATGGAGCAAGAAGAAGGAGCAGCTGGCTCAGAGGACCATCTGAGCTTCGCAAAGGACAGAGGGGAAAGCCAGCAGCACAGATTGAGGTTCTCTAGAATTC
The DNA here is from genome assembly GCF_029215685.1 of Pituophis catenifer annectens. Taxonomy (NCBI): domain Eukaryota; kingdom Metazoa; phylum Chordata; class Lepidosauria; order Squamata; family Colubridae; genus Pituophis; species Pituophis catenifer. The sequence continues at coordinate 9,676,781 of NW_027256894.1, forward strand.
GGGGCTGCTGAATTCCTAATCACTGGTTATGTCAGGTAGGAATTCTAGGAGCATCCTTCTGGCAGCCTTGGAGGGCACCAAAATCAACCAAAGAGAAGTAAGAATAGAATAGAATAGAATAGAATAGAATAGAATAGAATAGAATAGAATAGAATAGAATAGAATAGAATAGAATAGAATAGAATAGAATTCTTTATTGGCCAAGTGTGATTGAAAACACAAAGAATTTGTCTTTGGTGCATATGCTCTCTGTACATAAAAAGAAAAGATACATTCATCAAGAATCATAAGGTACAACACTTAATGATAGTCATAGCATAGAAATAAGCAATCAAATTATACTAGGAAACAATATAAATCGTAAGGATACAGCAACAAGTTACAGTCATACAGTCATAAGTGGAAGGAGATGGTTGATAGGAATGATGAGAAGATTAATAGTAATAATAATGCAGACTTAGTGAATAATTTGACAGTGTTGAGGGAATCATTTGTTTAGCAGAGTGATGGCATTCAGGGAAAAACTGTTCTTGTGTTTAGTTGTTCTGGTGTGCAGTGCTCTATAGTGTCGTTTTGAGGGTAGGAGTTGAAACAGTTTATGTCCAGGATGCGAGGGATCTGTAGATATTTTCACAGCCCTCTTTTTGACTCGTGCAGTATACAGGTCCTCAATGGAAGGCAGGTTGGTAGCCATTGTTTTTTCCGCAGTTCTAATTCTCCTCTGAAGTCTGTGTCTGTCTTGTTGGGTTGCAGAACCAAACCAGACAGTTATGGAGGTGCAAATGACAGACTCAATAGTTCCTCTGTAGAACTGAATCAGTAGCTCCTTGGGCAGTTTGAGCTTCCTGAGTTTGCACAGAAAGAACATTCTTTGTTGTGCTTTTTTGATGACGTTTTTGATATTAGGCGTCCATTTTAAGTCTTGAGATACGAAAGACCCTAGAAATGTGAAGGTCTCTACTGTTGATACTGTCAGGTAGGAATTCTAGGAGCATCCTTCTGACAGCCTTGGAGGGCATCAAAATCAACCAGTAAGAGAAGCAGTAAGCAGCAATGCAGTGACAATGTCAGGCGCAAGCAACCAGAACAACTCATGAATAGGTCCAAGTAGATACTTTATTGTTGCTGACCTATATTGCAAGAATCTTGTCAGACTTAGGAAACAGCAGATACAGTTCACTGAATGACCGTTCAAAGTTACAATGGCACTGAAAAAAATGATTGAGGGAGCGTTTTTCACATTTACGACCATTGCAGCAGTCCCATGGCCATGAATTTTACATTCAGGTGCTTGACCACTGGTTCATACTTAGGACGGTTGCCGTATCCCAGAACCGTGTGATTTGCCTTTTGCAACCTTCTGACAAACAAAAGTCAACGAAGAAGCCAGATTCACTTAACAACCGTTTTACTCACTTAACAACTGCAGTGATTCACTTCACAAATGTGGCAAGAAAAGTCATAAGATGCAGCAAAACTCACTTAACACATTTCTCACTTCGCAACATACATTTGGGGCTCAATTGTGGTTGTAGGTTGAAGACTACCTGTATAAACTAAAGGTTTGACTTCAGATGTTTCCTCCCCCGAACTGACTCTAAGGCAAGGGTGAAATCCAGCAGGTTCTGACAGGTTCTGGAGAACCGGTAGCGGAAATTTTGAGCAGTTCGGAGAACCGGCAAATACCACCTCTGGCTGGCCCCAGAATGGGGTGGGAATGGAGATTTTGCAATATCCTTCCCCCAGGAGTGGGGAGGGAATGGGGATTTTGCAGTATCCTTCCCCCTGGAGTGGGGTGGGAATTGGGTTTTTGCAGTATCCTTCCCCTGCCACACCCACTAAGCCACGCCCACCAAGCCACACCACGCCCACCAAGCCACGCCCACAGAACCAGTAGTAAAAAAAATTTGGATTTCACCACTGCTCTAAGGTGCTTTTTCAGGAGGCAGCTGGACTTCCTTGTTTTTTCTCTGAGGAAGTTTCGCTTCTCATCCAGTGGTGGGTTCTACTTACCTTTACTACCAGTTCACATCGTGCCTGCACGCGCAGATCAACTTTGATGACATCCGGGTCAGTGGGCGGAGTCTCCCGCTGGTATTACTACCGGTTCTTGCGAACCGGTCTGAACCGGGGGCAACCCACCACTATTCTCATCCAAGAAGCTTCTTCAGCTCTGACAGGATAGCGGGGAATGGAACCAGAAGCACCACTCAGGTGACCCCAAGGACACAGATAAACCTCCAAGTGCTTCAAGGACCCTCTAAAAGGATGCAAATGACCAGCTGTCTGCAAGGAATATCAATCCTTCCATTCCCTACCATCCAAGTCAGAGCTGAAGAAGCTCCTTGGATGAGAAGCAAAACATCTTCAAAGAAAAAACAAGAAAGTCCAGTTGCACCTTTGGGACAACCATGACCTGGATGACTGAGAATCTCTACAGACTCTAAACTGGAATATTTCTCTATACCTCCTCTCCTTCAGCCAGTGATTCCATCACAGTCAATGATCTTTAAGTCCCCTTGAGATCAATATGACAAGTTAAAACTTATTTAAGATCTGTTTATTTTGATGGGATTGGAGCCTTAGTTGAAATAAAATCTAATTGGACACAGTCAGACTTATGGGCTGGACAGAAGCTGTCATGTGAATTGTCCTGTTCATAGTTTTGAACAGGGTGCACATTTTGGCTCAGATGGTTGAGCTGGAAAATAGTGGCTTCATAGACATGGCCAGTGTGAGAATAATCCAGGGGGAAGGATACTGCAAAATCCCCATTCCCTCCCCACTCCTGGGGGAAGGATATTGCAAAATCTCCATTCCCACCCCATTCTGGGGCCAGCCAGAGGTGGTATTTGCTGGTTCTCCGAACTGCTCAAAATTTCCGCTACCGGTTCTCCAGAACCTGTCAGAACCTGCTGGATTTCACCCTTGCCTTAGAGTCAGTTCGGGGGAGGAAACATCTGAAGTCAAACCTTTAGTTTATACAGGTAGTCTTCAACCTACAACCACAATTGAGCCCCAAATGTGTCATGTGTGTATACCATGTTATGTTTTTATGTCAGCATATTGGGAGATTGGCTGATTGGCTGATCTCAGAAAATTAAAATGGAACATCTTGGCTTCAGAAGCTGTGGGTGCTCCATTAGCTTCCTGAGTCATTAAAACACATGAGTAGTCCCAAAAACCTCTTTTATTGTAACAGCTGTGAATTACGTTCATTCACAGCTGAGTCCCAATCAGTTGCAAAAAGTCCTTCAGGACAAGTCCTTCGGGATAATCACCAACCTTTATTTCCCTTGACACGCTGCTAAAGACCTACTTGGCAAAGCCATACGGAGTCCAGAATCAAACAGAGATGCCGACTGGGAACAGAATTAACAACGTTGCTTTCCTGCAAAGGGCCCATGTGCCTTTGCTCCTCTTTTAAGCCTTATGGGAGGGGCCAATCATCTCCAGGCCTTACTCCCAAGTCATCCCTTTTGTTTTAACTGTTCTTGCCTTCTGGCAGCTCTGCGCATGTGTGCACTAGGAACAGGCATCCTTCTGTTCCTCTGCCTCTCTGATGTCCAACTCTGGAGGCTCCGGAGTCCATGCATCGCTCCCAGATGGTCCTGGCCCCATCTCTGCCTCCGACGCAGAGCCTTTGTCCGGGCCTTCTCCAGACTCCAAGACTGGCCCATGTTCCTCCCCAGCCTCCTCACTGTCCGACTCTGCTGCCAGCTCTCCAGGCTGCTGGCGGACCACAACAACAACTAGAAGATTTCCAAGGTCTCTTTCAATTGAGTTTCTGCCTCCCTTTTAGGGGAAATATCCTACCCTTTTAATATTTCCTAAAATATTTCATTTTTCTAGGAGAGGGGTGGGTTTTAACTTCCTACAATACTGTAGAGTTATTTATTAATCACAGTTGAGAAAGAAGGCAATTTCAGAAGGACGTCAATCGGGGGGGGGGGGTGAGAATAGAAGGCAAAGTTATATGGGACTGCCTTGAACTCCTCTGTGAAATGCACACTAGATGTCTTATAGTTGAATAAACAAATGAAGCATCTCCATAGATTTGCCAAGAAAATTGCATTGGCATGCCCAAGTGATGAGTCAAGGACAGCTGTCATTTATTACAGAAGAGAGAAAACCGTACAGCCTTATTCAGAGGAGGGGAAGGGATTCTGTCATTGCTTAGGGGGCCACAATCACTGGGGAGGATTGGTTAAGGTTGCAACAGGATCAGAGGTGGGTTTCAGCAGGTTCTGAGCAGTTCTGGAGAATCGGTAGTGGAAATTTTGAGTAGTTCGAAGAATCGGTAAATACCACCTCTGACTGGCCCCGCCCCCATCTATTCTCTGCCTCCCGAGTCCCAGCTGATCGGGAGGAAATGGAGATTTTACACTATCCTTCCCCTGCCACGCCCACCAAGCCACCCCCACAGAACTGGTAGTAATTAATTTTGAAACTTACCACTGGTGTGAAGTATGGCAATGAGAGGAGTTTGTTTTTGCCACCAGAAAACTGAGGATCCTGTTCAGTGGTGGGTTTCAATTTTTTTTACTACTGGTTCTGTGGGTGTGGCTTGGTGGGCATGGCATAGTTTGGTGGGCGTGGCATGGTGGGCATGGCAGGGGAAGGATACTGTAAAATCTCCATTTCCACCCCACTTCAGGGGAAGGATACTGTAAAATCTCCATTCCCTCCCCACTCCAGGGGAAGGTTACTGCAAAATCCCCATTTCTTCCCGATCAGCTGGGATTCGGGAGGCAGAGAATAGATGGGGCGGGGCCAGTCAGAGGTGGTATTTGCCGGTTCTCCGAACTACTAAAAATTTCCGCTACCGGTTCACCAGAACTGCTCAGAACCTGCTGAAACCCACCTCTGCTTCACACAACACACACCCAAAATTGTTCAAAGCTGGGTAAGAGATTCTGGGGTTGTCTTGTAGGCAGAGATGAGCTTCGCATACTGTAGCAACCGGTTCACCCAGCACTGGAAATGTGAGTGCATGCGTGCGACATCAAACAACACGGGAATTGGCTCGTGCGTGCTGTCCCCACGTGTGTGTGGCATCAAAAACACAGCAATATAGGACGGGATTGCGCTCAGGCGGGTGGGCAGGACCCACCTGCAGGTCGCCACTACCAGTTCACCTGAACCAGTCTGAACCAGCTGAATTCCATCTCTGCTTGTAGGGTATTAAGAGTGGAAATGGGAGCAGGAAACCTCCTTCCATTTCCATCCTTAGTTCTGAAAACCAAACAAAAACTTGTATCTCTAAAAAAGAAAAAATTTGCAGCCAGATTTTTTTTTTTAATTTGATTTATATGCCACCCTTCTCCGAAGACTCAGGGCGGCTTACAATGTGCTCAGCAATGTGCTCAGATTTCACCTTCCCTTGCTTTTCCCTTCCCTCCCTCCCTCCCTTCCTAAAATATCAGCAGCTCCTCTTGAATATAGGCCAGTCTGTAAGGCAGATAACATCAGGAGTACAAATATTTCACTGAGGTTTAACAGCAGGAGACTGAAGAAAACATACAGGAAGCCCTACCGAAGCTGACTCCGAAATCAGATCTACAATCTGCATTTGGAAGTGTTCAAAGGAGGGTTTTTTTCCCCCCTACCTGTCTGACTCCATCTAGGAAATCGGTGCTTCCCATTGCAACATTTTTATCCGTCTGATTTAATCTGCTGTACTTTGCCCATTTGTCTTAGAGAAGCAAACATTCCCAAAGCAATTGATATATATTGAATGCCATATATAAAATGTTAGGTTCAATATTCAGAATGCCGCGCATAACATTCACGGAGCAGTCCAGGACTAGGAATTTATGAAGTATAGCTTTTATTTAGCCGAAATGACATTTTTTCACCGTAATTGGAATTTGATAATCTCCGCCCACCCACCCAGACGTCACCCATCCACCCACCCAGACGTCATCACAGACGCTTTGCGCATGCATGCGCTCCCAGTTCCAAACCGGTAGCGAAGGTAAGTGAAACCCACTACTGCACGTTATGCAAAGCCTCAGCTCTCTGGACAAGGTTCTAGTGCAGGGAAAGGTGGAAGAAAAGTGAAGAAGAGGATGATCAACAGCAACATGGATGGACTCAAGAGTAGCCATGTGAACACTGTTGGTAAACCTGAAGGACCAAATTAGAAGCAGAGTCAACATTGAGAAATTCTACCTAGGGGGTTGCTAAGACTCAACACCAATGGCCTATCATAAATTGTTCCAAAGCTGTTTAAACCAGGGGTGAAATTCAGCAGGTTCTGTGAAAAGGTTTTGGAGAACCGGTAGCGGAAATTTTGAGCAGTTTGGAGAACCGGCAAATATCACTGATGTCAGCACTTCAAGCTGCATTTACTCTAGTGCTGACATAAGAAGGAGAAGCGGAGGCGTCTGGAAAGGGACGTTTGACTTTTCATCTACTTATTTTCCCTGGAGATAATATCCCCTAGGAGATGGGATGGGAGGGGGAAAATTCCTTTGAGCTGGAGCAGTAGATTAGGGGTAGAGTGACTTGGAAGATGGCCAATGAGTGCAGGGGAGTGGGGAACAGAAAGGGAGGGTTTTGGGTCTGGAAGTCAGTGTTGGCTGCGATGGAGTCGGAATTAGAATGTCGTGCTAAATAAATGGGAGTTTTCTTCAAAGACTTTGTTTGAAATGCAATTTATTTGAGACGACCTCGAAACCTGACAACCTCTGGGTGGGAATGGAGATTTTGCAATATCCTTCCCCTGCCACACCCACCAAGCCATGCCTACAGAACTGGTAGGGAAAAAATTTGGATTTCACCCCTGGTTTAAAACCTTAGATATTTTTCAACCCACGTTGAAGGTGGCTAAGAAGAGATGAATACATAACAAATCAGAACCAAGTGGGCTTTTTAAAAGACATGAAGAGACAAGGCAATAGATCATTATAAAGCCAGTGTGTGTTTGTGTGTGGGTAGAGGCAATTCTGTTAGGAGCTCAGGTGGTTTGGGCAACTATCTGTTTAAACCGAAGTGGAGCCACCCTTCAAAATCACAGAAGCTCTGTCATACTTGGGGAATTCCTTAGTTCTATATAAATGTTTATGTACACACACTTTCAAAGAAATGGCTCTTTCCTCATGACAACTTTGGGAAAGCGGTTAAAGGTGGAATGCATCATACTGGCTTGTTTAGAGACATTAGGTTATCTTAAAAGCACTCTTGGCAGAGCCTAAGAAAGGAAGGGTGGAAGGGGATATATGCGGTGTGCTTTTTTTGCTTCTGAAACCTGCACACTCCTGAGATCTACAGAGTTATATTGTGACTTACAACTTCAGTGTTGGAAGGGAGTGGGGGTCGCTCTCTGTTTATGTATAGTAGCTTGCTCTATCAAGAATTGGTGAGAGTATTGTTTTCTTTTGGTAGTTCCACAATTAGCTTGTTGTTTACTGTTAGGTTGTTTGTTTGACATAGGGTATTGCTTACTGCTTAATTGTTTGGTATTTCATTTTGATGTTAATCCCTGCTTATCTAGATGCTGATTGCTGGTAAGGAGGTGTTCTGGTCTTTTTCTTTCCTTTTTAATTTTTTTTTTTAAATCCTGTCTTAAATGATGTGTATGTGTTGTCTATCTCTATGTGCCTGTTGATGGCTGATTTTCCAGGAATCCCCTAGCCTTTGGGAGATTTAGCTGGTCACAGTTTCCCAGTTGAAGCTACAGTTTGTTTGCCATGTGTTGTGAAATTAAGGCGTTTCTATTGTGCCTTCTGAGAGATGTGGTGGCTCAATGGCTAAGATGCTGAGCTTGTCAATTGAAAGGTCGGCAGTTCAGAGGTTTGAATCCCTAGTGCCGCGTAACAGGGTGAGCTCCCGTTACTTGTCCCAGCTTCTGCCAACCCAGCAGTTCGAAAGCACGTAAAAAATGCAAGTAGAAAAATAGGGACCACCTTTGGTGGGAAGGTAACAGCGTTCCGTGAGCCTTTGGCATTGAGTCATGGCGGCCACATGACCACGGAGACGTCTTTGGACAGCGCTGGCTCTTTGGCTTTGAAACGGAGATGAGCACTGTCCCCTAGAGTTGGGAACGACTAGCACATATGTGCGAGGGGAACCTTTACCTTTTTATTGTGCCTTCTGAGGCTAGTTGGTGTTCATAGATGTGCTCTGCTAATCTTCTATCCCTCTTAGATAATAGCTGTTAGAGTCTTTACATTCTAGGTTGTAGATGACTCCTGTTTGTATTTTCCTTTTGGACTACTAGATCTTTTGATTTACTTAAGATGTTATGGAGGGCTTTAGTTCAGAGAACACCCCTCAGCTTTTTGGGCATCAGGGACTGGTTCCATGGAGAAAGGTTTTTCTGTGGACCGGAGGGGCATGGCTTTGTGTGCTCCATCCCGTGGATGAGGCTTCGCTTGTTTCTGCGGCCGGGTTGCTGGCGTGCCCTGGACCAGTGCTGGCGAATGGACTCGGGGTTGGGGATCCCTGCTTCAGTTAGTTTGCATGCTACGGTGATACCGTGTCATTATGTCCCTCCCAGTATTCACACTGGACCCAAGAATGCAGCTCAGACTCGCTTCGTCTATTATGAGCACAGAAGGGAACACACCCACTTCAAATATTACTTCAATGGGAGTGTTTACTGAGGATGACTCAGAAAAAAACGTTTTCTGATGGGAGTGCAATGGGAAATACCCAGATTATAATATTGCCAGCAGCTTTCTTGTCAGAATTCATTAAAAATATTCACATCTGGTAGAAAACTCACCAGAAGTAAACCTTAGGGGAGAACGGTAATATCATCCAGGTAGAAACGGGGCCTGATCTTATTACATGATTGATTGTCTAATCCTCTGGGTATGACATCTGGAGATATTAAGGAAAGTCCTATTAATCCCTTAACATCCTTACTATGATATAGAAAAGAAGGCAGGACGAAAAATGCGAAAACGTTAGATAAAACCATGTGACCAAATTATTCTCGGATATTAAAGCGACCTCAAAAGAAGGGACCAAATTGTACGATCTATGAGTAGAATTATAAGGACCTGGAAGGGATCTTGGAGGTCTTTTGTCTAATCCCCCAGTCCACAGCAGGAGTTCTCATGCCATTGCAGAGAAATGATTGTCCAATCTTTTTTCTTTTCTTTTTTTATGTTTTGTTTTATTTATATAACATTCAATTTTCATCAAACAGTGTGTGTTCTGGGTACAGTTCAGGGGTGAAATGCTCCCGGTTCGGACCGGATCGCCCGATCCGGTAGCGATGTCGGCGGGTGGTTCGGAGAACCGGTAGCAAAAATCCCTGCCCCCCCCCCCCGCATTCCCAGCTGAGCCGCGCAATCATCAGAGGTTGTTTTTTTAATTTTTAAAAGCATTTTTTCTACAACCTCTTCGGCCAAAAAAATGCTTTTAAAAGTAAAAAAAAAAAAAAACCTCTGATGATCGCGTGGCTCAGCTGGGATCATCAGAGGCTTTTCAAAGCATTTTTTCTACAACCTCTTCAGCCAAAGAGGTTGTAGAAAAAGATGATTTTAAAAGTAAAAGTAAAAAAAATAAATAAAAAAGTTGGCCATGCCCACCCAGTCACATTATCCCCCAGCAAGCCACGCCCACAGAACCGGTAGTAACAAATTTTACATTTCACCACTGGTACAGTTATGTTTAAATAGTCATATTACACATCTTTGTTGGGATATTTATCACCATCATATTGATAACATAATAACATAATAACTTTTAAAATGCTTTTAAAAGACTGACAATCGGGCATTCAACTGGGATCGTCAGAGGCTTTTAAAAGCATTTTTCTATAACCTCTTCGGCCAGTAAAAAAAAATTTAAGTAAAAAAAAAGTTGCTCAGGAGCAAAAAATTTATTTTGACTTAAATGTAAAAGCGGATGCTAGGATGAGTTTCGGGGTGGAATTCCATGCTTAAAAATGTTATTATTTGCTGTTTTTAAAAATTGAGTGTTTTTGGTGCCCAAGGAAGAAAACGCGTGATGCCGCGGTCAGAAAAAAAGCTGCTCAGGAGCAAAAAATTTATTTTGACTTAAATGTAAAAGCGGATGCTAGGATGAGTTTCGGAGTGGAATTCCATGCTTAAAAATGTTATTATTTGCTCCTTTAAAAAATCGAGTGTTTTTGGTGCCCGAGGAAGAAAACGCGTGATGCCGCGGTCAGAAAAAAAGCTGCTCAGGAGCAAAAAAATTTTTTTGTCTTAAATGTAAAAACCAATGCTAGGATGAGTTTCGGGGTGGAAATCCATGCTTAAAAATGTTATTATTTGCTGTTTTAAAAATCGAGTGTTTTTGGTGCCAGAGGAAGAAAACGCGTGATGCCGCGGTCAGAAAAAAAGCTGCTCAGGAGCAAAAAATTTTTTTGACTTAAATGTAAAAGCGGATGCTAGGATGAGTTTCGGGGTGGAATTCCATGCTTAAAATTTTTATTATTTCCTGTTTTTAAAAATCAAGTGTTTTTGGTGCCCAAGGAAGAAAACGCGTGATGACGCGGTCAGAAAAAAAGCTGCTCTGGAGCAAACAATTTATTTTGACTTAAATGTAAAAGCGGATGCTAGGATGAGTTTCAGGATGGAATTCCATGCTTAAAAATGTTATTATTTGCTGTTTTTAAAAATCTAGTGTTTTTGGTGCCCGAGGAAGAAAACGCATGATGCCGCGGTCAGAAAAAAAGCTGCTCAGGAGCAAAAATTTTTTTTTGACTTAAATGTAAAAGTGGATGCTAGGATGAGTTTCGGGGTGGAATTCCATGCTTAAAAATGTTATTATTTGCTGTTTTTAAAAATCGAGTGTTTTTGGTGCCCGAGGAAGAAAACACATGATGCCGCGGTCAGAAAAAAAGCTGCTCAGGAGCAAAAAATTTTTTTTTGACTTAAATGTAAAAACCAATGCTAGAATGAGTTTCGGGGTGGAATTCCATGCTTAAAAATGTTATTATTTGCTGTTTTTCAAAATCGAGTGTTTTTGGTGCCCGAGGAAGAAAACGCGTGACGGTCAGAAAAAAAGCTGCTCAGGAGCAAAAATTTATTTTGACTTAAATGTAAAAGCGGATGCTAGGATGAGTTTCGGGGTGGAATTCCATGCTTAAAAATGTTATTATATGCTGTTTTTAAAAATCGAGTGTTTTTGGTGCCCGAGGAAGAAAACGCATGATGCCGCGGTCAGAAAAAAAGCTGCTCAGCAGGAAAAAAATTTATTTTGACTTAAATGTAAAAGCGGATGCTAGGATGAGTTTCGGAGTGGAATTCCATGCTTAAAAATGTTATTATTTGCTGTTTTTCAAAATCGAGTGTGTTTGGTGCCCGAGGAAGAAAACGCGTGATGCCGCGGTCAGAAAAAAAGCTGCTCAGGAGCAAAAATTTATTTTGACTTAAATGTAAAAGCAGATGCTAGGATGAGTTTCGGAGTGGAATTCCATGCTTAAAAATGTTATTATTTGCTGTTTTTAAAAATCGAGTGTTTTTGGTGCCCGAGGAAGAAAACGCGTGATGCCGCGGTCAGAAAAAAAGCTGCTCAGGAGCAAAAAATTTATTTTGACTTAAATGTAAAAGCGGATGCTAGGATGAGTTTCGGAGTGGAATTCCATGCTTAAAAATTTTATTATTTGCTGTTTTTAAAAATCGAGTGTTTTTGGTGCCAGAGGAAGAAAATGCGTGATGCCGTGGTCAGAAAAAAAGCTGCTCAGGAGCAAAAAAAATTTTTTTTGACTTAAATGTAAAAGCGGATGCTAGGATGAGTTTCGGGGTGGAATTCCATGCTTAAAAATTTTATTATTTCCTGTTTTTAAAAATCAAGTGTTTTTGGTGCCCGAGGAAGAATATGCGTGATGCCGCGGTCAGAAAAAAAGCTGCTCAGGAGCAAAAAAAATTTTTTGACTTAAATGTAAAAACCAATACTAGGATGAGTTTCGGGGTGGAATTCCATTCTTAAAAATGTTATTATTTGCTGTTTTAAAAATCGAGTGTTTTTGGTGCCAGAGGAAGAAAACGCGTGATGCCGCGGTCAGAAAAAAAGCTGCTCAGGAGCAAAAATTTATTTTGACTTAAATGTAAAAGCGGATGTTAGGATGAGTTTCGGGGTGGAATTCCATGCTTAAAAATGTTATTATTTGCTGTTTTTAAAAATCGAGTGTTTTTGGTGCCCAAGGAAGAAAACGCGTGATGCCGCGGTCAGAAAAAAAGCTGCTCAGGAGCAAAAAAATTATTTTGACTTAAATGTAAAAGCGGATGCTAGGATGAGTTTCGGAGTGGAATTCCATGCTTAAAAATGTTATTATTTGCTGTTTTTAAAAATCGAGTGTTTTTGGTGCCCAAGGAAGAAAACGCATGATGCCGCGGTCAGAAAAAAAGCTGCTCAGGAGCAAAAAATTTTTTTTGACTTAAATGTAAAAACCAATGCTAGGATGAGTTTCGGGGTGGAAATCCATGCTTAAAAATGTTATTATTTGCTCCTTTAAAAAATCGAGTGTTTTTGGTGCCCAAGGAAGAAAACGCGTGATGCCGCGGTCAGAAAAAAAGCTGCTCAGGAGCAAAAAAAATTTTTTTGTCTTAAATGTAAAAACCAATGCTAGGATGAGTTTCGGGGTGGAAATCCATGCTTAAAAATGTTATTATTTGCTGTTTTAAAAATCGAGTGTTTTTGGTGCCAGAGGAAGAAAACGCGTGATGCCGCGGTCAGAAAAAAAGCTGCTCAGGAGCAAAAATTTATTTTGACTTAAATGTAAAAGCGGATGCTAGGATGAGTTTCGGGGTGGAATTCCATGCTTAAAATTTTTATTATTTCCTGTTTTTAAAAATCAAGTGTTTTTGGTGCCAGAGGAAGAAAACGCGTGATGACGCGGTCAGAAAAAAAGCTGCTCTGGAGCAAACAATTTATTTTGACTTAAATGTAAAAGCGGATGCTAGGATGAGTTTCAGGATGGAATTCCATGCTTAAAAATGTTATTATTTGCTGTTTTTAAAAATCTAGTGTTTTTGGTGCCCGAGGAAGAAAACGCATGATGCCGCGGTCAGAAAAAAAGCTGCTCAGGAGCAAAAATTTTTTTTTGACTTAAATGTAAAAGTGGATGCTAGGATGAGTTTCGGGGTGGAATTCCATGCTTAAAAATGTTATTATTTGCTGTTTTTAAAAATCGAGTGTTTTTGGTGCCCGAGGAAGAAAACACATGATGCCGCGGTCAGAAAAAAAGCTGCTCAGGAGCAAAAAAATTTTTTTTGACTTAAATGTAAAAACCAATGCTAGAATGAGTTTCGGGGTGGAATTCCATGCTTAAAAATGTTATTATTTGCTGTTTTTCAAAATCGAGTGTTTTTGGTGCCCGAGGAAGAAAACGCGTGACGGTCAGAAAAAAAGCTGCTCAGGAGCAAAAATTTATTTTGACTTAAATGTAAAAGCGGATGCTAGGATGAGTTTCGGGGTGGAATTCCATGCTTAAAAATGTTATTATATGCTGTTTTTAAAAATCGAGTGTTTTTGGTGCCCGAGGAAGAATATGCGTGATGCCGCGGTCAGAAAAAAAGCTGCTCAGGAGCAAAAAAAATTTTTTGACTTAAATGTAAAAACCAATACTAGGATGAGTTTCGGGGTGGAATTCCATTCTTAAAAATGTTATTATTTGCTGTTTTTAAAAATCGAGTGTTTTTGGTGCCCGAGGAAGAAAACACATGATGCCGCGGTCAGAAAAAAAGCTGCTCAGGAGCAAAAAATTTTTTTTTGACTTAAATGTAAAAACCAATGCTAGAATGAGTTTCGGGGTGGAATTCCATGCTTAAAAATGTTATTATTTGCTGTTTTTCAAAATCGAGTGTTTTTGGTGCCCGAGGAAGAAAACGCGTGACGGTCAGAAAAAAAGCTGCTCAGGAGCAAAAATTTATTTTGACTTAAATGTAAAAGCGGATGCTAGGATGAGTTTCGGGGTGGAATTCCATGCTTAAAAATGTTATTATTTGCTGTTTTTAAAAATCGAGTGTTTTTGGTGCCCGAGGAAGAAAACACATGATGCCGCGGTCAGAAAAAAAGCTGCTCAGGAGCAAAAAATTTTTTTTTGACTTAAATGTAAAAACCAATGCTAGAATGAGTTTCGGGGTGGAATTCCATGCTTAAAAATGTTATTATTTGCTGTTTTTCAAAATCGAGTGTTTTTGGTGCCCGAGGAAGAAAACGCGTGACGGTCAGAAAAAAAGCTGCTCAGGAGCAAAAATTTATTTTGACTTAAATGTAAAAGCGGATGCTAGGATGAGTTTCGGGGTGGAATTCCATGCTTAAAAATGTTATTATATGCTGTTTTTAAAAATCGAGTGTTTTTGGTGCCCGAGGAAGAAAACGCATGATGCCGCGGTCAGAAAAAAAGCTGCTCAGCAGGAAAAAAATTTATTTTGACTTAAATGTAAAAGCGGATGCTAGGATGAGTTTCGGGGTGGAATTCCATGCTTAAAAATGTTATTATTTGCTGTTTTTAAAAATCTAGTGTTTTGGTGCCCGAGGAAGAAAACGCGTGATGCCGCAGTCAGAAAAAAAGCTGCTCAGGAGCAAAAAATTTATTTTGACTTAAATGTAAAAGCGGATGCTAGGATGAGTTTCGGGGTGGAATTCCATGCTTAAAAATGTTATTATTTGCTGTTTTTAAAAATCTAGTGTTTTTGGTGCCCGAGGAAGAAAACGCGTGATGCCGCGGTCAGAAAAAAAGCTGCTCAGGAGCAAAAAATTTTTTTGACTTAAATGTAAAAGCGGATGCTAGGATGAGTTTCGGGGTGGAATTCCATGCTTAAAAATTTTATTATTTCCTGTTTTTAAAAATCAAGTGTTTTTGGTGCCCAAGGAAGAAAACGCGTGATGACGCGGTCAAAAAAAAAGCTACTCAGGAGCAAAAAAATTTTTTTGTCTTAAATGTAAAAACCAATGCTAGGATGAGTTTCGGGGTGGAAATCCATGCTTAAAAATGTTATTATTTGCTGTTTTAAAAATCGAGTGTTTTTGGTGCCAGAGGAAGAAAACGCGTGATGCCGCGGTCAGAAAAAAAGCTGCTCAGGAGCAAAAATTTATTTTGACTTAAATGTAAAAGCGGATGCTAGGATGAGTTTCGGGGTGGAATTCCATGCTTAAAATTTTTATTATTTCCTGTTTTTAAAAATCAAGTGTTTTTGGTGCCAGAGGAAGAAAACGCGTGATGACGCGGTCAGAAAAAAAGCTGCTCTGGAGCAAACAATTTATTTTGACTTAAATGTAAAAGCGGATGCTAGGATGAGTTTCAGGATGGAATTCCATGCTTAAAAATGTTATTATTTGCTGTTTTTAAAAATCTAGTGTTTTTGGTGCCCGAGGAAGAAAACGCATGATGCCGCGGTCAGAAAAAAAGCTGCTCAGGAGCAAAAACTTTTTTTTGACTTAAATGTAAAAGTGGATGCTAGGATGAGTTTCGGGGTGGAATTCCATGCTTAAAAATGTTATTATTTGCTGTTTTTAAAAATCGAGTGTTTTTGGTGCCCGAGGAAGAAAACACATGATGCCGCGGTCAGAAAAAAAGCTGCTCAGGAGCAAAAAAATTTTTTTTCACTTAAATGTAAAAACCAATGCTAGAATGAGTTTCGGGGTGGAATTCCATGCTTAAAAATGTTATTATTTGCTGTTTTTCAAAATCGAGTGTTTTTGGTGCCCGAGGAAGAAAACGCGTGACGGTCAGAAAAAAAGCTGCTCAGGAGCAAAAATTTATTTTGACTTAAATGTAAAAGCGGATGCTAGGATGAGTTTCGGGGTGGAATTCCATGCTTAAAAATGTTATTATATGCTGTTTTTAAAAATCGAGTGTTTTTGGTGCCCGAGGAAGAATATGCGTGATGCCGCGGTCAGAAAAAAAGCTGCTCAGGAGCAAAAAAAATTTTTTGACTTAAATGTAAAAACCAATACTAGGATGAGTTTCGGGGTGGAATTCCATTCTTAAAAATGTTATTATTTGCTGTTTTTAAAAATCGAGTGTTTTTGGTGCCCGAGGAAGAAAACACATGATGCCGCGGTCAGAAAAAAAGCTGCTCAGGAGCAAAAAATTTTTTTTTGACTTAAATGTAAAAACCAATGCTAGAATGAGTTTCGGGGTGGAATTCCATGCTTAAAAATGTTATTATTTGCTGTTTTTCAAAATCGAGTGTTTTTGGTGCCCGAGGAAGAAAACGCGTGACGGTCAGAAAAAAAGCTGCTCAGGAGCAAAAATTTATTTTGACTTAAATGTAAAAGCGGATGCTAGGATGAGTTTCGGGGTGGAATTCCATGCTTAAAAATGTTATTATTTGCTGTTTTTAAAAATCGAGTGTTTTTGGTGCCCGAGGAAGAAAACACATGATGCCGCGGTCAGAAAAAAAGCTGCTCAGGAGCAAAAAATTTTTTTTTGACTTAAATGTAAAAACCAATGCTAGAATGAGTTTCGGGGTGGAATTCCATGCTTAAAAATGTTATTATTTGCTGTTTTTCAAAATCGAGTGTTTTTGGTGCCCGAGGAAGAAAACGCATGATGCCGCGGTCAGAAAAAAAGCTGCTCAGCAGGAAAAAAATTTATTTTGACTTAAATGTAAAAGCGGATGCTAGGATGAGTTTCGGAGTGGAATTCCATGCTTAAAAATGTTATTATTTGCTGTTTTTCAAAATCGAGTTTGTTTGGTGCCCGAGGAAGAAAACGCGTGATGCCGCGGTCAGAAAAAAAGCTGCTCAGGAGCAAAAATTTATTTTGACTTAAATGTAAAAGCAGATGCTAGGATGAGTTTCGGAGTGGAATTCCATGCTTAAAAATGTTATTATTTGCTGTTTTTAAAAATCGAGTGTTTTTGGTGCCCGAGGAAGAAAACGCGTGATGCCGCGGTCAGAAAAAAAGCTGCTCAGGAGCAAAAAATTTATTTTGACTTAAATGTAAAAGCGGATGCTAGGATGAGTTTCGGAGTGGAATTCCATGCTTAAAAATTTTATTATTTGCTGTTTTTAAAAATCGAGTGTTTTTGGTGCCAGAGGAAGAAAATGCGTGATGCCGTGGTCAGAAAAAAAGCTGCTCAGGAGCAAAAAAAATTTTTTTTGACTTAAATGTAAAAGCGGATGCTAGGATGAGTTTCGGGGTGGAATTCCATGCTTAAAAATTTTATTATTTCCTGTTTTTAAAAATCAAGTGTTTTTGGTGCCCGAGGAAGAATATGCGTGATGCCGCGGTCAGAAAAAAAGCTGCTCAGGAGCAAAAAAAATTTTTTGACTTAAATGTAAAAACCAATACTAGGATGAGTTTCGGGGTGGAATTCCATTCTTAAAAATGTTATTATTTGCTGTTTTAAAAATCGAGTGTTTTTGGTGCCAGAGGAAGAAAACGCGTGATGCCGCGGTCAGAAAAAAAGCTGCTCAGGAGCAAAAATTTATTTTGACTTAAATGTAAAAGCGGATGCTAGGATGAGTTTCGGGGTGGAATTCCATGCTTAAAAATGTTATTATTTGCTGTTTTTAAAAATCGAGTGTTTTTGGTGCCCGAGGAAGAAAACACATGATGCCGCGGTCAGAAAAAAAGCTGCTCAGGAGCAAAAAAATTTTTTTTCACTTAAATGTAAAAACCAATGCTAGAATGAGTTTCGGGGTGGAATTCCATGCTTAAAAATGTTATTATTTGCTGTTTTTCAAAATCGAGTGTTTTTGGTGCCCGAGGAAGAAAACGCGTGACGGTCAGAAAAAAAGCTGCTCAGGAGAAAAAATTTATTTTGACTTAAATGTAAAAGCGGATGCTAGGATGAGTTTCGGGGTGGAATTCCATGCTTAAAAATGTTATTATTTGCTGTTTTTAAAAATCGAGTGTTTTTGGTGCCCGAGGAAGAAAACACATGATGCCGCGGTCAGAAAAAAAGCTGCTCAGGAGCAAAAAATTTTTTTTTGACTTAAATGTAAAAACCAATGCTAGAATGAGTTTCGGGGTGGAATTCCATGCTTAAAAATGTTATTATTTGCTGTTTTTCAAAATCGAGTGTTTTTGGTGCCCGAGGAAGAAAACGCGTGACGGTCAGAAAAAAAGCTGCTCAGGAGCAAAAATTTATTTTGACTTAAATGTAAAAGCGGATGCTAGGATGAGTTTCGGGGTGGAATTCCATGCTTAAAAATGTTATTATATGCTGTTTTTAAAAATCGAGTGTTTTTGGTGCCCGAGGAAGAAAACGCATGATGCCGCGGTCAGAAAAAAAGCTGCTCAGCAGGAAAAAAATTTATTTTGACTTAAATGTAAAAGCGGATGCTAGGATGAGTTTCGGAGTGGAATTCCATGCTTAAAAATGTTATTATTTGCTGTTTTTCAAAATCGAGTGTGTTTGGTGCCCGAGGAAGAAAACGCGTGATGCCGCGGTCAGAAAAAAAAGCTGCTCAGGAGCAAAAATTTAT
Organism: Pituophis catenifer annectens; assembly: GCF_029215685.1. NCBI lineage: Eukaryota > Metazoa > Chordata > Lepidosauria > Squamata > Colubridae > Pituophis > Pituophis catenifer. Next base: position 9,695,147 of record NW_027256894.1, read on the forward strand.
TTTGACTTAAATGTAAAAGCAGATGCTAGGATGAGTTTCGGAGTGGAATTCCATGCTTAAAAATGTTATTATTTGCTGTTTTTAAAAATCGAGTGTTTTTGGTGCCCGAGGAAGAAAACGCGTGATGCCGCGGTCAGAAAAAAAACTGCTCAGGAGCAAACAATTTATTTGACTTAAATGTAAAAGCGGATGCTAGGATGAGTTTCGGGGTGGAATTCCATGCTTAAAAATTTTATTATTTCCTGTTTTTAAAAATCAAGTGTTTTTGGTGCCCAAGGAAGAAAACGCGTGATGACGCGGTCAAAAAAAAAGCTACTCAGGAGCAAAAAATTTATTTTGACTTAAATGTAAAAGCGGATGCTAGGATGAGTTTCGGGGTGGAATTCCATGCTTAAAAATGTTATTATTTGCTGTTTTTAAAAATCAAGTGTTTTTGGTGCCCGAGGAAGAAAACGCGTGATGCCGCGGTCAGAAAAAAAGCTGCTCAGGAGCAAAAAATTTATTTTGACTTAAATGTAAAAGCGGATGCTAGGATGAGTTTCGGAGTGGAATTCCATGCTTAAAAATGTTATTATTTGCTGTTTTTAAAAATCGAGTGTTTTTGGTGCCCAAGGAAGAAAACGCGTGATGCCGCGGTCAGAAAAAAAGCTGCTCAGGAGCAAAAAATTTTTTTTGACTTAAATGTAAAAACCAATGCTAGGATGAGTTTCGGGGTGGAAATCCATGCTTAAAAATGTTATTATTTGCTCCTTTAAAAAATCGAGTGTTTTTGGTGCCCAAGGAAGAAAACGCGTGATGCCGCGGTCAGAAAAAAAGCTGCTCAGGAGCAAAAAAAATTTTTTTGTCTTAAATGTAAAAACCAATGCTAGGATGAGTTTCGGGGTGGAAATCCATGCTTAAAAATGTTATTATTTGCTGTTTTAAAAATCGAGTGTTTTTGGTGCCAGAGGAAGAAAACGCGTGATGCCGCGGTCAGAAAAAAAGCTGCTCAGGAGCAAAAATTTATTTTGACTTAAATGTAAAAGCGGATGCTAGGATGAGTTTCGGGGTGGAATTCCATGCTTAAAATTTTTATTATTTCCTGTTTTTAAAAATCAAGTGTTTTTGGTGCCAGAGGAAGAAAACGCGTGATGACGCGGTCAGAAAAAAAGCTGCTCTGGAGCAAACAATTTATTTTGACTTAAATGTAAAAGCGGATGCTAGGATGAGTTTCAGGATGGAATTCCATGCTTAAAAATGTTATTATTTGCTGTTTTTAAAAATCTAGTGTTTTTGGTGCCCGAGGAAGAAAACGCATGATGCTGCGGTCAGAAAAAAAGCTGCTCAGGAGCAAAAATTTTTTTTTGACTTAAATGTAAAAGTGGATGCTAGGATGAGTTTCGGGGTGGAATTCCATGCTTAAAAATGTTATTATTTGCTGTTTTTAAAAATCGAGTGTTTTTGGTGCCCGAGGAAGAAAACACATGATGCCGCGGTCAGAAAAAAAGCTGCTCAGGAGCAAAAAAATTTTTTTTGACTTAAATGTAAAAACCAATGCTAGAATGAGTTTCGGGGTGGAATTCCATGCTTAAAAATGTTATTATTTGCTGTTTTTCAAAATCGAGTGTTTTTGGTGCCCGAGGAAGAAAACGCGTGACGGTCAGAAAAAAAGCTGCTCAGGAGCAAAAATTTATTTTGACTTAAATGTAAAAGCGGATGCTAGGATGAGTTTCGGGGTGGAATTCCATGCTTAAAAATGTTATTATATGCTGTTTTTAAAAATCGAGTGTTTTTGGTGCCCGAGGAAGAAAACGCGTGATGCCGCGGTCAGAAAAAAAGCTGCTCAGGAGCAAACAATTTATTTTGACTTAAATGTAAAAGCGGATGCTAGGATGAGTTTCGGGGTGGAATTCCATGCTTAAAAATGTTATTATTTGCTGTTTTTAAAAATCGAGTGTTTTTGGTGCCCGAGGAAGAAAACGCATGATGCCGCGGTCAGAAAAAAAGCTGCTCAGGAGCAAAAAAATTTTTTTTGACTTAAATGTAAAAACCAATGCTAGGATGAGTTTTGGGGTGGAATTCCATGCTTAAAAATGTTATTATTTGCTGTTTTAAAAATCGAGTGTTTTTGGTGCCCGAGGAAGAAAACGGGTGATGACGCGGTCAGAAAAAAAGCTGCTCAGGAGCAAAAAATTTATTTTGTCTTAAATGTAAAAGCGGATGCTAGGATGAGTTTCGGGGTGGAATTCCATGCTTAAAAATGTTATTATTTGCTGTTTTAAAAATCGAGTGTTTTTGGTGCCCAAGGAAGAAAACGTGTGATGCCGCGGTCAGAAAAAAAGCTGCTCAGGAGCAAAAAATTTATTTTGACTTAAATGTATAAGCGGATGCTAGGATGAGTTTCGGGGTGGAATTCCATGCTTAAAAATGTTATTATTTGCTGTTTTTAAAAATCGAGTGTTTTTGGTGCCTAAGGAAGAAAACGTGTGATGCCGCGGTCAGAAAAAAAGCTGCTCAGGAGCAAACAATGTATTTTGACTTAAATGTAAAAGTTGATGCTAGGATGAGTTTCGGGGTGGAATTCCATGCTTAAAAATGTTATTATTTGCTGTTTTTAAAAAACAAGTGTTTTTGGTGCCCAAGGAAGAAAACGCGGGATGCCGCGGTCAGAAAAAAAGCTGCTCAGGAGCAAACAATTTATTTTGACTTAAATGTAAAAGCGGATGCTAGGATGAGTTTCGGGGTGGAATTCCATGCTTAAAAATGTTATTATTTGCTGTTTTTAAAAATCTAGTGTTTTTGGTGCCCGAGGAAGAAAACGCGTGATGCCGCAGTCAGAAAAAAAGCTTCTCAGGAGCAAAAAAATTTTTTTGACTTAAATGTAAAAACCAATGCTAGGATGAGTTTCGGGGTGGAATTCCATTCTTAAAAATGTTATTATTTGCTGTTTTAAAAATCGAGTGTTTTTGGTGCCAGAGGAAGAAAACGCGTGATGCCGTGGTCAGAAAAAAAACTGCTCAGGAGCAAAAATTTATTTTGAATTAAATGTAAAAGCGGATGCTAGAATGAGTTTCGGGGTGGAATTCCATGCTTAAAAATGTTATTATTTGCTGTTTTTAAAAATCGAGTGTTTTTGGTGCCCGAGGAAGAAAACGCGTGATGCCGCGGTCAGAAAAAAAACTGCTCAGGAGCAAAAAAAATTTTTTGTCTTAAATGTAAAAGCGGATACTAGGATGAATTTCGGGGTGGAATTCCATGCTTAAAAATGTTATTATTTGCTGTTTTTAAAAATCGAGTGTTTTTGGTGCCCGAGAAAGAAAACGTGTGATGCTGTGGTCAGAAAAAAAGCTGCTCAGGAGCAAAAAATTTTTTTTGACTTAAATGTAAAAACCAATGCTAGGATGAGTTTCGGGGTGCAATTCCATGCTTAAAAGTGTTATTATTTGCTGTTTTTAAAAATCGAGTGTTTTTGGTGCCCAAGGAAGAAAACGCGTGATGCCGCGGTCAGAAAAAAAGCTGCTCAGGAGCAAAAAAATTATTTTGACTTAAATGTAAAAGCGGATGCTAGGATGAGTTTCGGGATGGAATTCCATTCTTAAAAATGTTATTATTTGCTGTTTTAAAAATCGAGTGTTTTTGGTGCCAGAGGAAGAAAACGCGTGATGCCGTGGTCAGAAAAAAAGCTGCTCAGGAGCAAAAATTTATTTTGAATTAAATGTAAAAGCGGATGCTAGAATGAGTTTCGGGGTGGAATTCCATGCTTAAAAATGTTATTATTTCCTGTTTTTAAAAATCGAGTGTTTTTGGTGCCCGAGGAAGAAAACGCGTGATGCCGCGGTCAGAAAAAAAACTGCTAAGGAGCAAAAAAAATTTTTTGTCTTAAATGTAAAAGCGGATACTAGGATGAATTTCGGGGTGGAATTCCATGCTTAAAAATGTTATTATTTGCTGTTTTTAAAAATCGAGTGTTTTTGGTGCCCGAGAAAGAAAACGTGTGATGCCGCGGTCAGAAAAAAAGCTGCTCAGGAGCAAAAAAATTTTTTTGACTTAAATGTAAAAACCAATGCTAGGATGAGTTTCGGGGTGCAATTCCATGCTTAAAAGTGTTATTATTTGCTGTTTTTAAAAATCGAGTGTTTTTGGTGCCCAAGGAAGAAAACGCGTGATGCCGCGGTCAGAAAAAAAGCTGCTCAGGAGCAAAAAAATTATTTTGACTTAAATGTAAAAGCTGATGCTAGGATGAGTTTCGGGGTGGAATTCCATGCTTAAAAATGTTATTATTTGCTGTTTTTAAAAAACAAGTGTTTTTGGTGCCCAAGGAAGAAAACGCGGGATGCCGCGGTCAGAAAAAAAGCTGCTCAGGAGCAAACAATTTATTTTGACTTAAATGTAAAAGCGGATGCTAGGATGAGTTTCGGGGTGGAATTCCATGCTTAAAAATGTTATTATTTGCTGTTTTTAAAAATCTAGTGTTTTTGGTGCCCGAGGAAGAAAACGCGTGATGCCGCGGTCAGAAAAAAAGCTGCTCAGGAGCAAACAATTTATTTTGACTTAAATGTAAAAGCGGATGCTAGGATGAGTTTCGGGGTGGAATTCCATGCTTAAAAATGTTATTATTTGCTGTTTTTAAAAATCTAGTGTTTTGGTGCCCGAGGAAGAAAACGCGTGATGCCGCAGTCAGAAAAAAAGCTGCTCAGGAGCAAAAAATTTATTTTGACTTAAATGTAAAAGCGGATGCTAGGATGAGTTTCGGGGTGGAATTCCATGCTTAAAAATGTTATTATTTGCTGTTTTTAAAAATCGAGTGTTTTTGGTGCCCGAGGAAGAAAACACATGATGCCGCGGTCAGAAAAAAAGCTGCTCAGGAGCAAAAAAATTATTTTGACTTAAATGTAAAAGCGGATGCTAGGATGAGTTTCGGGGTGGAATTCCATGCTTAAAAATGTTATTATTTGCTGTTTTTAAAAATCGAGTGTTTTTGGTGCCCGAGGAAGAAAACGCATGATGCCGCGGTCAGAAAAAAAGCTGCTCAGGAGCAAAAAAATTTTTTGACTTAAATGTAAAAACCAATGCTAGGATGAGTTTTGGGGTGGAATTCCATGCTTAAATATGTTATTATTTGCTGTTTTAAAAATCGAGTGTTTTTGGTGCCCGAGGAAGAAAACGCGTGATGCCGCGGTCAGAAAAAAAGCTGCTCAGGAGCAAAAATTTATTTTGACTTAAATGTAAAAGCGGATGCTAGGATGAGTTTCAGGGTGGAATTCCATGCTTAAAAATGTTATTATTTGCTGTTTTAAAAATCGAGTGTTTTTGGTGCCCGAGGAAGAAAACGGGTGATGACGCGGTCAGAAAAAAAGCTTCTCAGGAGCAAAAAATTTATTTTGTCTTAAATGTAAAAGCGGATGCTAGGATGAGTTTCGGGGTGGAATTCCATGCTTAAAAATGTTTTTATTTGCTGTTTTAAAAATCGAGTGTTTTTGGTGCCCAAGGAAGAAAACGTGTGATGCCGCGGTCAGAAAAAAAGCTGCTCAGGAGCAAAAAATTTTTTTTGACTTAAATGTAAAAGCGGATGCTAGGATGAGTTTCGGGGTGGAATTCCATGCTTAAAAATGTTATTATTTGCTGTTTTTAAAAATCGAGTGTTTTTGGTGCCCAAGGAAGAAAACGCGTGATGCCGCGGTCAGAAAAAAAGCTGCTCAGGAGCAAACAATTTATTTTGACTTAAATGTAAAAGAGGATGCTAGGATGAGTTTCGGGGTGGAATTCCATGCTTAAAAATGTTATTATTTGCTGTTTTTAAAAATCGAGTGTTTTTGGTGCCCAAGGAAGAAAACGCGTGATGCCACGGTCAGAAAAAAAGCTGCTCAGGAGCAAACAATTTATTTTGACTTAAATGTAAAAGCGGATGCTAGGATGAGTTTCGGGGTGGAATTCCATGCTTAAAAATGTTTTTATTTGCTGTTTTAAAAATCGAGTGTTTTTGGTGCCCAAGGAAGAAAACGTGTGATGCCGCGGTCAGAAAAAAAGCTGCTCAGGAGCAAAAAAAATTTTTTGTCTTCAATGTAAAAGCGGATACTAGGATGAATTTCGGGGTGGAATTCCATGCTTAAAAATGTTATTATTTGCTGTTTTAAAAATCGAGTGTTTTTGGTGCCCAAGGAAGAAAACGCATGATGCCGCAGTCAGAAAAAAAGCTGCTCAGGAGCAAAAAAATTTTTTTGACTTAAATGTAAAAACCAATGCTAGGATGAGTTTGGGGTGGAATTCCATTCTTAAAAATGTTATTATTTTCTGTTTTAAAAATCGAGTGTTTTTGGTGCCAGAGGAAGAAAACGCGTGATGCCGTGGTCAGAAAAAAAACTGCTCAGGAGCAAAAATTTATTTTGAATTAAATGTAAAAGCGGATGCTAGAATGAGTTTCGGGGTGGAATTCCATGCTTAAAAATGTTATTATTTGCTGTTTTTAAAAATCGAGTGTTTTTGGTGCCCGAGGAAGAAAACGCGTGATGCCGCGGTCAGAAAAAAAACTGCTCAGGAGCAAAAAAAATTTTTTGTCTTAAATGTAAAAGCGGATACTAGGATGAATTTCGGGGTGGAATTCCATGCTTAAAAATGTTATTATTTGCTGTTTTTAAAAATCGAGTGTTTTTGGTGCCCGAGAAAGAAAACGTGTGATGCCGCGGTCAGAAAAAAAGCTGCTCAGGAGCAAAAAATTTTTTTTGACTTAAATGTAAAAACCAATGCTAGGATGAGTTTCGGGGTGCAATTCCATGCTTAAAAGTGTTATTATTTGCTGTTTTTAAAAATCTAGTGTTTGTGGTGCCCAAGGAAGAAAACGCGTGATGCCGCGGTCAGAAAAAAAGCTGCTCAGGAGCAAAAAAATTATTTTGACTTAAATGTAAAAGCGGATGCTAGGATGAGTTTTGGGGTGGAATTCCATGCTTAAAAATGTTATTATTTGCTGTTTTAAAAATCGAGTGTTTTTGGTGCCCGAGGAAGAAAACGCATGATGCTGCGGTCAGAAAAAAAGCTGCTCACGAGCAAAAAAATTTTTTTGTCTTAAATGTAAAAACCAATGATAGGATGAGTTTCGGGGTGGAAATCCATGCTTAAAAATGTTATTATTTGCTGTTTTAAAAATCGAGTGTTTTTGGTGCCAGAGGAAGAAAACGCGTGATGCCGCGGTCAGAAAAAAAGCTGCTCAGGAGCAAAAATTTATTTTGACTTAAATGTAAAAGCGGATGCTAGGATGAGTTTCGGGGTGGAATTCCATGCTTAAAATTTTTATTATTTCCTGTTTTTAAAAATCAAGTGTTTTTGGTGCCAGAGGAAGAAAACGCGTGATGACGCGGTCAGAAAAAAAGCTGCTCTGGAGCAAACAATTTATTTTGACTTAAATGTAAAAGCGGATGCTAGGATGAGTTTCAGGATGGAATTCCATGCTTAAAAATGTTATTATTTGCTGTTTTTAAAAATCTAGTGTTTTTGGTGCCCGAGGAAGAAAACGCATGATGCCGCGGTCAGAAAAAAAGCTGCTCAGGAGCAAAAAAATTTTTTTTGACTTAAATGTAAAAACCAATGCTAGAATGAGTTTCGGGGTGGAATTCCATGCTTAAAAATGTTATTATTTGCTGTTTTTCAAAATCGAGTGTTTTTGGTGCCCGAGGAAGAAAACGCGTGACGGTCAGAAAAAAAGCTGCTCAGGAGCAAAAATTTATTTTGACTTAAATGTAAAAGCGGATGCTAGGATGAGTTTCGGGGTGGAATTCCATGCTTAAAAATGTTATTATATGCTGTTTTTAAAAATCGAGTGTTTTTGGTGCCCGAGGAAGAAAACGCATGATGCCGCGGTCAGAAAAAAAGCTGCTCAGCAGGAAAAAAATTTATTTTGACTTAAATGTAAAAGCGGATGCTAGGATGAGTTTCGGAGTGGAATTCCATGCTTAAAAATGTTATTATTTGCTGTTTTTCAAAATCGAGTGTGTTTGGTGCCCGAGGAAGAAAACGCGTGATGCCGCAGTCAGAAAAAAAGCTGCTCAGGAGCAAAAATTTATTTTGACTTAAATGTAAAAGCAGATGCTAGGATGAGTTTCGGAGTGGAATTCCATGCTTAAAAATGTTATTATTTGCTGTTTTTAAAAATCGAGTGTTTTTGGTGCCCGAGGAAGAAAACGCGTGATGCCGCGGTCAGAAAAAAAACTGCTCAGGAGCAAACAATTTATTTTGACTTAAATGTAAAAGCGGATGCTAGGATGAGTTTCGGGGTGGAATTCCATGCTTAAAAATGTTATTATTTGCTGTTTTTAAAAATCGAGTGTTTTTGGTGCCCGAGGAAGAAAACGCATGATGCCGCGGTCAGAAAAAAAGCTGCTCAGGAGCAAAAAAAATTTTTTTGACTTAAATGTAAAAACCAATGCTAGGATGAGTTTTGGGGTGGAATTCCATGCTTAAAAATGTTATTATTTGCTGTTTTAAAAATCGAGTGTTTTTGGTGCCCGAGGAAGAAAACGGGTGATGACGCGGTCAGAAAAAAAGCTGCTCAGGAGCAAAAAATTTATTTTGTCTTAAATGTAAAAGCGGATGCTAGGATGAGTTTCGGGGTGGAATTCCATGCTTAAAAATGTTATTATTTGCTGTTTTAAAAATCGAGTGTTTTTGGTGCCCAAGGAAGAAAACGTGTGATGCCGCGGTCAGAAAAAAAGCTGCTCAGGAGCAAAAAATTTATTTTGACTTAAATGTATAAGCGGATGCTAGGATGAGTTTCGGGGTGGAATTCCATGCTTAAAAATGTTATTATTTGCTGTTTTTAAAAATCGAGTGTTTTTGGTGCCTAAGGAAGAAAACGTGTGATGCCGCGGTCAGAAAAAAAGCTGCTCAGGAGCAAACAATGTATTTTGACTTAAATGTAAAAGCTGATGCTAGGATGAGTTTCGGGGTGGAATTCCATGCTTAAAAATGTTATTATTTGCTGTTTTTAAAAAACAAGTGTTTTTGGTGCCCAAGGAAGAAAACGCGGGATGCCGCGGTCAGAAAAAAAGCTGCTCAGGAGCAAACAATTTATTTTGACTTAAATGTAAAAGTGGATGCTAGGATGAGTTTCGGGGTGGAATTCCATGCTTAAAAATGTTATTATTTGCTGTTTTTAAAAATCTAGTGTTTTTGGTGCCCGAGGAAGAAAACGCGTGATGCCGCAGTCAGAAAAAAAGCTTCTCAGGAGCAAAAAATTTTTTTTGACTTAAATGTAAAAACCAATGCTAGGATGAGTTTCGGGGTGGAATTCCATTCTTAAAAATGTTATTATTTGCTGTTTTAAAAATCGAGTGTTTTTGGTGCCAGAGGAAGAAAACGCGTGATGCCGTGGTCAGAAAAAAAACTGCTCAGGAGCAAAAATTTATTTTGAATTAAATGTAAAAGCGGATGCTAGAATGAGTTTCGGGGTGGAATTCCATGCTTAAAAATGTTATTATTTGCTGTTTTTAAAAATCGAGTGTTTTTGGTGCCCGAGGAAGAAAACGCGTGATGCCGCGGTCAGAAAAAAAACTGCTCAGGAGCAAAAAAAAAATTTTGTCTTAAATGTAAAAACCAATGCTAGGATGAGTTTCGGGGTGCAATTCCATGCTTAAAAGTGTTATTATTTGCTGTTTTTAAAAATCGAGTGTTTTTGGTGCCCAAGGAAGAAAACGCGTGATGCCGCGGTAAGAAAAAAAGCTGCTCAGGAGCAAAAAAATTATTTTGACTTAAATGTAAAAGCGGATGCTAGGATGAGTTTCGGGATGGAATTCCATTCTTAAAAATGTTATTATTTGCTGTTTTAAAAATCGAGTGTTTTTGGTGCCAGAGGAAGAAAACGTGTGATGCCGCGGTCAGAAAAAAAGCTGCTCAGGAGCAAAAAAATTTTTTTGACTTAAATGTAAAAACCAATGCTAGGATGAGTTTCGGGGTGCAATTCCATGCTTAAAAGTGTTATTATTTGCTGTTTTTAAAAATCGAGTGTTTTTGGTGCCCAAGGAAGAAAACGCGTGATGCCGCGGTCAGAAAAAAAGCTGCTCAGGAGCAAAAAAATTATTTTGACTTAAATGTAAAAGCGGATGCTAGGATGAGTTTCGGGGTGGAATTCCATGCTTAAAAATGTTATTTGCTGTTTTTAAAAATCGAGTGTTTTTGGTGCCCGAGGAAGAAAACGCATGATGCCGCGGTCAGAAAAAAAGGTGCTCAGAAGCAAAAAAATTTTTTTGACTTAAATGTAAAAACCAATGCTAGGATGAGTTTCGGGGTGGAATTCCATTCTTAAAAATGTTATTATTTGCTGTTTTAAAAATCGAGTGTTTTTGGTGCCAGAGGAAGAAAACGCGTGATGCCGTGGTCAGAAAAAAAACTGCTCAGGAGCAAAAATTTATTTTGAATTAAATGTAAAAGCGGATGCTAGAATGAGTTTCGGGGTGGAATTCCATGCTTAAAAATGTTATTATTTGCTGTTTTTAAAAATCGAGTGTTTTTGGTGCCCGAGGAAGAAAACGCGTGATGCCGCGGTCAGAAAAAAAACTGCTCAGGAGCAAAAAAAATTTTTTGTCTTAAATGTAAAAGCGGATACTAGGATGAATTTCGGGGTGGAATTCCATGCTTAAAAATGTTATTATTTGCTGTTTTTAAAAATCGAGTGTTTTTGGTGCCCGAGAAAGAAAACGTGTGATGCCGCGGTCAGAAAAAAAGCTGCTCAGGAGCAAAAAAATTTTTTTGACTTAAATGTAAAAACCAATGCTAGGATGAGTTTCGGGGTGCAATTCCATGCTTAAAAGTGTTATTATTTGCTGTTTTTAAAAATCGAGTGTTTTTGGTGCCCAAGGAAGAAAACGCGTGATGCCGCGGTCACAAAAAAAGCTGCTCAGGAGCAAAAAAATTATTTTGACTTAAATGTAAAAGCGGATGCTAGGATGAGTTTCGGGGTGGAATTCCATGCTTAAAAATGTTATTATTTGCTGTTTTTAAAAATCGAGTGTTTTTGGTGCCCGAGGAAGAAAACGCATGATGCCGCGGTCAGAAAAAAAGCTGCTCAGGAGCAAAAAAATTTTTTGACTTAAATGTAAAAACCAATGCTAGGATGAGTTTTGGGGTGGAATTCCATGCTTAAATATGTTATTATTTGCTGTTTTAAAAATCGAGTGTTTTTGGTGCCCGAGGAAGAAAACGCGTGATGCCGCGGTCAGAAAAAAAGCTGCTCAGGAGCAAAAATTTATTTTGACTTAAATGTAAAAGCGGATGCTAGGATGAGTTTCAGGGTGGAATTCCATGCTTAAAAATGTTATTATTTGCTGTTTTAAAAATCGAGTGTTTTTGGTGCCCGAGGAAGAAAACGGGTGATGACGCGGTCAGAAAAAAAGCTGCTCAGGAGCAAAAAATTTATTTTGTCTTAAATGTAAAAGCGGATGCTAGGATGAGTTTCGGGGTGGAATTCCATGCTTAAAAATGTTATTATTTGCTGTTTTAAAAATCGAGTGTTTTTGGTGCCCAAGGAAGAAAACGTGTGATGCCGCGGTCAGAAAAAAAGCTGCTCAGGAGCAAAAAATTTTTTTGACTTAAATGTAAAAGCGGATGCTAGGATGAGTTTCGGGGTGGAATTCCATGCTTAAAAATGTTATTATTTGCTGTTTTTAAAAATCGAGTGTTTTTGGTGCCCAAGGAAGAAAACGCGTGATGCCGCGGTCAGAAAAAAAGCTGCTCAGGAGCAAACAATTTATTTTGACTTAAATGTAAAAGAGGATGCTAGGATGAGTTTCGGGGTGGAATTCCATGCTTAAAAATGTTATTATTTGCTGTTTTAAAAATCGAGTGTTTTTGGTGCCCAAGGAAGAAAACGCATGATGCCGCAGTCAGAAAAAAAGCTGCTCAGGAGCAAAAAAATTTTTTTGACTTAAATGTAAAAACCAATGCTAGGATGAGTTTCGGGGTGGAATTCCATTCTTAAAAATGTTATTATTTTCTGTTTTAAAAATCGAGTGTTTTTGGTGCCAGAGGAAGAAAACGCGTGATGCCGTGGTCAGAAAAAAAACTGCTCAGGAGCAAAAATTTATTTTGAATTAAATGTAAAAGCGGATGCTAGAATGAGTTTCGGGGTGGAATTCCATGCTTAAAAATGTTATTATTTGCTGTTTTTAAAAATCGAGTGTTTTTGGTGCCCGAGGAAGAAAACGCGTGATGCCGCGGTCAGAAAAAAAGCTGCTCAGGAGCAAAAAAATTTTTTTGACTTAAATGTAAAAACCAATGCTAGGATGAGTTTCGGGGTGCAATTCCATGCTTAAAAGTGTTATTATTTGCTGTTTTTAAAAATCTAGTGTTTGTGGTGCCCAAGGAAGAAAACGCGTGATGCCGCAGTCAGAAAAAAAGCTGCTCAGGAGCAAAAAAATTATTTTGACTTAAATGTAAAAGCGGATGCTAGGATGAGTTTTGGGGTGGAATTCCATGCTTAAAAATGTTATTATTTGCTGTTTTAAAAATCGAGTGTTTTTGGTGCCCGAGGAAGAAAACGCATGATGCTGCGGTCAGAAAAAAAGCTGCTCACGAGCAAAAAAATTTTTTTGTCTTAAATGTAAAAGCGGATGCTAGGATGAGTTTCGGGGTGGAATTCCATGCTTAAAAATGTTATTATTTGCTGTTTTTCAAAATCGAGTGTTTTTGGTGCCCGAGGAAGAAAACGCATGATGCCGCGGTCAGAAAAAAAGCTGCTCAGGAGCTAAAAAATTATTTTGTCTTAAATGTAAAAGCGGATGCTAGGATGAGTTTCGGAGTGGAATTTCATGCTTAAAAATGTCATTATTTTCTGTTTTTAAAAATCGAGTGTTTTTGGTGCCCGAGGAAGAAAACGCGTGATGCCGCGGTCAGAAAAAAAACTGCTCAGGAGCAAAAAAAATTTTTTGTCTTAAATGTAAAAACCAATGCTAGGATGAGTTTCGGGGTGGAATTCCATTCTTAAAAATGTTATTATTTGCTGTTTTAAAAATCGAGTGTTTTTGGTGCCAGAGGAAGAAAAGGCGTGATGCCGTGGTCAGAAAAAAAACTGCTCAGGAGCAAAAATTTATTTTGAATTAAATGTAAAAGCGGATGCTAGAATGAGTTTCGGGGTGGAATTCCATGCTTAAAAATGTTATTATTTGCTGTTTTTAAAAATCGAGTGTTTTTGGTGCCCGAGGAAGAAAACGCGTGATGCCGCGGTCAGAAAAAAAACTGCTCAGGAGCAAAAAAATTTTTTTGTCTTAAATGTAAAAGCGGATACTAGGATGAATTTCGGGGTGGAATTCCATGCTTAAAAATGTTATTATTTGCTGTTTTTAAAAATCGAGTGTTTTTGGTGCCCGAGAAAGAAAACGTGTGATGCTGCGGTCAGAAAAAAAGCTGCTCAGGAGCAAAAAAATTTTTTTGACTTAAATGTAAAAACCAATGCTAGGATGAGTTTCGGGGTGCAATTCCATGCTTAAAAGTGTTATTATTTGCTGTTTTTAAAAATCGAGTGTTTTTGGTGCCCAAGGAAGAAAACGCGTGATGCCGCGGTCAGAAAAAAAGCTGCTCAGGAGCAAAAATTTATTTTGAATTAAATGTAAAAGCGGATGCTAGAATGAGTTTCGGGGTGGAATTCCATGCTTAAAAATGTTATTATTTCCTGTTTTTAAAAATCGAGTGTTTTTGGTGCCCGAGGAAGAAAACGCGTGATGCCGCGGTCAGAAAAAAAACTGCTAAGGAAGAAAAAAAATTTTTTGTCTTAAATGTAAAAGCGGATACTAGGATGAATTTCGGGGTGGAATTCCATGCTTAAAAATGTTATTATTTGCTGTTTTTAAAAATCGAGTGTTTTTGGTGCCCGAGAAAGAAAACGTGTGATGCCGCGGTCAGAAAAAAAGCTGCTCAGGAGCAAAAAAATTTTTTTGACTTAAATGTAAAAACCAATGCTAGGATGAGTTTCGGGGTGCAATTCCATGCTTAAAAGTGTTATTATTTGCTGTTTTTAAAAATCGAGTGTTTTTGGTGCCCAAGGAAGAAAACGCGTGATGCCGCGGTCAGAAAAAAAGCTGCTCAGGAGCAAAAAAATTATTTTGACTTAAATGTAAAAGCGGATGCTAGGATGAGTTTCGGGGTGGAATTCCATGCTTAAAAATGTTATTATTTGCTGTTTTTAAAAATCGAGTGTTTTTGAAGAAAACGCGTGATGCCGCGGTCAGAAAAAAAGCTGCTCAGGAGCAAACAATTTATTTTGACTTAAATGTAAAAGCGGATGCTAGGATGAGTTTCGGGGTGGAATTCCATGCTTAAAAATGTTATTATTTGCTGTTTTTAAAAATCTAGTGTTTTTGGTGCCCAAGGAAGAAAACGCGTGATGCCACGGTCAGAAAAAAAGCTGCTCAGGAGCAAACAATTTATTTTGACTTAAATGTAAAAGCGGATGCTAGGATGAGTTTCGGGGTGGAATTCCATGCTTAAAAATGTTATTATTTGCTGTTTTTAAAAATCTAGTGTTTTTGGTGCCCAAGGAAGAAAACGCGTGATGCCGCGGTCAGAAAAAAAACTGCTCAGGAGCAAAAAAAATTTTTTGTCTTAAATGTAAAAGCGGATACTAGGATGAATTTTGGGGTGGAATTCCATGCTTAAAAATGTTATTATTTGCTGTTTTAAAAAATCGAGTGTTTTTGGTGCCCGAGGAAGAAAACGCATGATGCCGCGGTCAGAAAAAAAGCTGCTCAGGAGCAAAAAATTTTTTTTGACTTAAATGTAAAAACCAATGCTAGGATGAGTTTCGGGGTGGAATTCCATGCTTAAAATGTTATTATTTACTGTTATTAAAAATCGAGTGTTTTTGGTGCCCAAGGAAGAAAACGCATGATGCCGCGGTCAGAAAAAAAGCTGCTCAGGAGCAAAAAAAATTTTTTTGACTTAAATGTAAAAGCGGATGTTAGGATGAGTTTCGGGGTGGAATTCCATGCTTAAAAATTTTATTATTTCCTGTTTTTAAAAATCGAGTATTTTTGGTGCCCGAGGAAGAAAACGCATGATGCCGCGGTCAGAAAAAAAGCTGCTCAGGAGCAAAAAAAAATTTTTGACTTAAATGTAAAAACCAATGCTAGGATGAGTTTTGGGGTGGAATTCCATGCTTAAAAATGTTATTATTTGCTGTTTTAAAAATCGAGTGTTTTTGGTGCCCGAGGAAGAAAACGGGTGATGACGCGGTCAGAAAAAAAGCTGCTCAGGAGCAAAAAATTTATTTTGTCTTAAATGTAAAAGCGGATGCTAGGATGAGTTTCGGGGTGGAATTCCATGCTTAAAAATGTTATTATTTGCTGTTTTAAAAATCGAGTGTTTTTGGTGCCCAAGGAAGAAAACGTGTGATGCCGCGGTCAGAAAAAAAGCTGCTCAGGAGCAAAAAATTTATTTTGACTTAAATGTATAAGCGGATGCTAGGATGAGTTTCGGGGTGGAATTCCATGCTTAAAAATGTTATTATTTGCTGTTTTTAAAAATCGAGTGTTTTTGGTGCCCAAGGAAGAAAACGTGTGATGCCGCGGTCAGAAAAAAAGCTGCTCAGGAGCAAACAATGTATTTTGACTTAAATGTTAAAGCTGATGCTAGGATGAGTTTCGGGGTGGAATTCCATGCTTAAAAATGTTATTATTTGCTGTTTTTAAAAAACAAGTGTTTTTGGTGCCCAAGGAAGAAAACGCGGAATGCCGCGGTCAGAAAAAAAGCTGCTCAGGAGCAAACAATTTATTTTGACTTAAATGTAAAAGCGGATGCTAGGATGAGTTTCGGGGTGGAATTCCATGCTTAAAAATGTTATTATTTGCTGTTTTTAAAAATCTAGTGTTTTTGGTGCCCGAGGAAGAAAACGCGTGATGCCGCAGTCAGAAAAAAAGCTTCTCAGGAGCAAAAAAGATTTTTTGACTTAAATGTAAAAACCAATGCTAGGATGAGTTTCGGGGTGGAATTCCATTCTTAAAAATGTTATTATTTGCTGTTTTAAAAATCGAGTGTTTTTGGTGCCAGAGGAAGAAAACGCGTGATGCCGTGGTCAGAAAAAAAACTGCTCAGGAGCAAAAATTTATTTTGAATTAAATGTAAAAGCGGATGCTAGAATGAGTTTCGGGGTGGAATTCCATGCTTAAAAATGTTATTATTTGCTGTTTTTAAAAATCGAGTGTTTTTAGTGCCCGAGGAAGAAAACGCGTGATGCCGCGGTCAGAAAAAAAACTGCTCAGGAGCAAAAAAAATTTTTTGTCTTAAATGTAAAAGTGGATACTAGGATGAATTTCGGGGTGGAATTCCATGCTTAAAAATGTTATTATTTGCTGTTTTTAAAAATCGAGTGTTTTTGGTGCCTGAGAAAGAAAACGTGTGATGCCGCGGTCAGAAAAAAAGCTGCTCAGGAGCAAAAAAATTTATTTTGACTTAAATGTATAAGCGGATGCTAGGATGAGTTTCGGGGTGGAATTCCATGCTTAAAAATGTTATTATTTGCTGTTTTTAAAAATCGAGTGTTTTTTGGTGCCCAAGGAAGAAAACGCGTGATGCCGCGGTCAGAAAAAAAGCTGCTCAGGAGCAAAAAAATTATTTTGACTTAAATGTAAAAGCGGATGCTAGGATGAGTTTCGGGATGGAATTCCATTCTTAAAAATGTTATTATTTGCTGTTTTAAAAATCGAGTGTTTTTGGTGCCAGAGGAAGAAAACGCGTGATGCCGTGGTCAGAAAAAAAGCTGCTCAGGAGCAAAAATTTATTTTGAATTAAATGTAAAAGCGGATGCTAGAATGAGTTTCGGGGTGGAATTCCATGCTTAAAAATGTTATTATTTGCTGTTTTTAAAAATCGAGTGTTTTTGGTGCCCGAGGAAGAAAACGCGTGATGCCGCGGTTAGAAAAAAAACTGCTCAGGAGCAAAAAAAAATTTTTTGTCTTAAATGTAAAAGTGGATACTAGGATGAATTTCGGGGTGGAATTCCATGCTTAAAAATGTTATTATTTGCTGTTTTTAAAAATCGAGTGTTTTTGGTGCCCGAGGAAGAAAACGCGTGATGCCGCGGTCAGAAAAAAAGCTGCTCAGGAGCAAAAAATTTATTTTGACTTAAATGTATAAGCGGATGCTAGGATGAGTTTCGGGGTGGAATTCCATGCTTAAAAATGTTATTATTTGCTGTTTTTAAAAATCGAGTGTTTTTGGTGCCCAAGGAAGAAAACGTGTGATGCCGCGGTCAGAAAAAAAGCTGCTCAGGAGCAAACAATGTATTTTGACTTAAATGTTAAAGCTGATGCCAGGATGAGTTTCGGGGTGGAATTCCATGCTTAAAAATGTTATTATTTGCTGTTTTTAAAAAACAAGTGTTTTTGGTGCCCAAGGAAGAAAACGCGGGATGCCGCGGTCAGAAAAAAAGCTGCTCAGGAGCAAACAATTTATTTTGACTTAAATGTAAAAGCGGATGCTAGGATGAGTTTCGGGGTGGAATTCCATGCTTAAAAATGTTATTATTTGCTGTTTTTAAAAATCTAGTGTTTTTGGTGCCCGAGGAAGAAAACGCGTGATGCCGCAGTCAGAAAAAAAGCTTCTCAGGAGCAAAAAAAATTTTTTGACTTAAATGTAAAAACCAATGCTAGGATGAGTTTCGGGGTGGAATTCCATTCTTAAAAATGTTATTATTTGCTGTTTTAAAAATCGAGTGTTTTTGGTGCCAGAGGAAGAAAACGCGTGATGCCGTGGTCAGAAAAAAAAACTGCTCAGGAGCAAAAATTTATTTTGAATTAAATGTAAAAGCGGATGCTAGAATGAGTTTCGGGGTGGAATTCCATGCTTAAAAATGTTATTATTTGCTGTTTTTAAAAATCGAGTGTTTTTGGTGCCCGAGGAAGAAAACGCGTGATGCCGCGGTCAGAAAAAAAACTGCTCAGGAGCAAAAAAATTTTTTGTCTTAAATGTAAAAGTGGATACTAGGATGAATTTCGGGGTGGAATTCCATGCTTAAAAATGTTATTATTTGCTGTTTTTAAAAATCGAGTGTTTTTGGTGCCCGAGAAAGAAAACGTGTGATGCCGCGGTCAGAAAAAAAGCTGCTCAGGAGCAAAAAAATTTTTTTGACTTAAATGTAAAAACCAATGCTAGGATGAGTTTCGGGGTGCAATTCCATACTTAAAAGTGTTATTATTTGCTGTTTTTAAAAATCGAGTGTTTTTGGTGCCCAAGGAAGAAAACGCGTGATGCCGCGGTCAGAAAAAAAGCTGCTCAGGAGCAAAAAAATTATTTTGACTTAAATGTAAAAGCGGATGCTAGGATGAGTTTCGGGATGGAATTCCATTCTTAAAAATGTTATTATTTGCTGTTTTAAAAATCGAGTGTTTTTGGTGCCAGAGGAAGAAAACGCGTGATGCCGTGGTCAGAAAAAAAGCTGCTCAGGAGCAAAAATTTATTTTGAATTAAATGTAAAAGCGGATGCTAGAATGAGTTTCGGGGTGGAATTCCATGCTTAAAAATGTTATTATTTCCTGTTTTTAAAAATCGAGTGTTTTTGGTGCCCGAGGAAGAAAACGCGTGATGCCGCGGTCAGAAAAAAAACTGCTCATGAACAAAAAAAATTTTTTGTCTTAAATGTAAAGCGGATACTAGGATGAATTTCGGGGTGGAATTCCATGCTTAAAAATGTTATTATTTGCTGTTTTTAAAATCGAGTGTTTTTGGTGCCCGAGAAAGAAAACGTGTGATGCCGCGGTCAGAAAAAAAGCTGCTCAGGAGCAAAAAAAATTTTTTGACTTAAATGTAAAAACCAATGCTAGGATGAGTTTCGGGGTGCAATTCCATGCTTAAAAGTGTTATTATTTGCTGTTTTTAAAAATCGAGTGTTTTTGGTGCCCAAGGAAGAAAACGCGTGATGCCGCGGTCAGAAAAAAAGCTGCTCAGGAGCAAAAAAATTATTTTGACTTAAATGTAAAAGCGGATGCTAGGATGAGTTTCGGGGTGGAATTCCATGCTTAAAAATGTTATTATTTGCTGTTTTTAAAAATCGAGTGTTTTTGGTGCCCGAGGAAGAAAACGCATGATGCCGCGGTCAGAAAAAAAGCTGCTCAGGAGCAAAAAAATTTTTTGACTTAAATGTAAAAACCAATGCTAGGATGAGTTTTGGGGTGGAATTCCATGCTTAAATATGTTATTATTTGCTGTTTAAAAAATCGAGTGTTTTTGGTGCCCGAGGAAGAAAACGCGTGATGCCGCGGTCAGAAAAAAAAGCTGCTCAGGAGCAAAAATTTATTTTGACTTAAATGTAAAAGCGGATGCTAGGATGAGTTTCAGGGTGGAATTCCATGCTTAAAAATGTTATTATTTGCTGTTTTAAAAATCGAGTGTTTTTGGTGCCCGAGGAAGAAAACGGGTGATGACGCGGTCAGAAAAAAGCTGCTCAGGAGCAAAAAATTTATTTTGTCTTAAATGTAAAAGCGGATGCTAGGATGAGTTTCGGGGTGGAATTCCATGCTTAAAAATGTTATTATTTGCTGTTTTAAAAATCGAGTGTTTTTGGTGCCCAAGGAAGAAAACGTGTGATGCCGCGGTCAGAAAAAAAGCTGCTCAGGAGAAAAAAATTTTTTTTGACTTAAATGTAAAAGCGGATGCTAGGATGAGTTTCGGGGTGGAATTCCATGCTTAAAAATGTTATTATTTGCTGTTTTTAAAAATCGAGTGTTTTTGGTGCCCAAGGAAGAAAACGCGTGATGCCGCGGTCAGAAAAAAAGCTGCTCAGGAGCAAACAATTTATTTTGACTTAAATGTAAAAGCGGATGCTAGGATGAGTTTCGGGGTGGAATTCCATGCTTAAAAATGTTATTATTTGCTGTTTTTAAAAATCTAGTGTTTTTGGTGCCCAAGGAAGAAAACGCGTGATGCCACGGTCAGAAAAAAAGCTGCTCAGGAGCAAACAATTTATTTTGACTTAAATGTAAAAGCGGATGCTAGGATGAGTTTCGGGGTGGAATTCCATGCTTAAAAATGTTATTATTTGCTGTTTTTAAAAATCTAGTGTTTTTGGTGCCCAAGGAAGAAAACGCGTGATGCCGCGGTCAGAAAAAAAACTGCTCAGGAGCAAAAAAAATTTTTTGTCTTAAATGTAAAAGCGGATACTAGGATGAATTTCGGGGTGGAATTCCATGCTTAAAAATGTTATTATTTGCTGTTTTAAAAATCGAGTGTTTTTGGTGCCCGAGGAAGAAAACGCATGATGCCGCGGTCAGAAAAAAAGCTGCTCAGGAGCAAAAAATTTTTTTTGACTTAAATGTAAAAACCAATGCTAGGATGAGTTTCGGGGTGGAATTCCATGCTTAAAATGTTATTATTTACTGTTTCTAAAAATCGAGTGTTTTTGGTGCCCAAGGAAGAAAACGCATGATGCCGCGGTCAGAAAAAAAGCTGCTCAGGAGCAAAAAAAAATTTTTTTGACTTAAATGTAAAAGCGGATGTTAGGATGAGTTTCGGGGTGGAATTCCATGCTTAAAAATTTTATTATTTCCTGTTTTTAAAAATCGAGTATTTTTGGTGCCCGAGGAAGAAAACGCATGATGCCGCGGTCAGAAAAAAAGCTGCTCAGGAGCAAAAAAAAATTTTTTGACTTAAATGTAAAAACCAATGCTAGGATGAGTTTTGGGGTGGAATTCCATGCTTAAAAATGTTATTATTTGCTGTTTTAAAAATCGAGTGTTTTTGGTTCCCGAGGAAGAAAACGGGTGATGACGCGGTCAGAAAAAAAGCTGCTCAGGAGCAAAAAATTTATTTTGTCTTAAATGTAAAAGCGGATGCTAGGATGAGTTTCGGGGTGGAATTCCATGCTTAAAAATGTTATTATTTGCTGTTTTAAAAATCGAGTGTTTTTGGTGCCCAAGGAAGAAAACGTGTGATGCCGCGGTCAGAAAAAAAGCTGCTCAGGAGCAAAAAATTTATTTTGACTTAAATGTATAAGCGGATGCTAGGATGAGTTTCGGGGTGGAATTCCATGCTTAAAAATGTTATTATTTGCTGTTTTTAAAAATCGAGTGTTTTTGGTGCCCAAGGAAGAAAACGTGTGATGCCGCGGTCAGAAAAAAAGCTGCTCAGGAGCAAACAATGTATTTTGACTTAAATGTTAAAGCTGATGCTAGGATGAGTTTCGGGGTGGAATTCCATGCTTAAAAATGTTATTATTTGCTGTTTTTAAAAAACAAGTGTTTTTGGTGCCCAAGGAAGAAAACGCGGGATGCCGCGGTCAGAAAAAAAGCTGCTCAGGAGCAAACAATTTATTTTGACTTAAATGTAAAAGCGGATGCTAGGATGAGTTTCGGGGTGGAATTCCATGCTTAAAAATGTTATTATTTGCTGTTTTTAAAAATCTAGTGTTTTTGGTGCCCGAGGAAGAAAACGCGTGATGCCGCAGTCAGAAAAAAAGCTTCTCAGGAGCAAAAAAAATTTTTTGACTTAAATGTAAAAACCAATGCTAGGATGAGTTTCGGGGTGGAATTCCATTCTTAAAAATGTTATTATTTGCTGTTTTAAAAATCGAGTGTTTTTGGTGCCAGAGGAAGAAAACGCGTGATGCCGTGGTCAGAAAAAAAACTGCTCAGGAGCAAAAATTTATTTTGAATTAAATGTAAAAGCGGATGCTAGAATGAGTTTCGGGGTGGAATTCCATGCTTAAAAATGTTATTATTTGCTGTTTTTAAAAATCGAGTGTTTTTGGTGCCCGAGGAAGAAAACGCGTGATGCCGCGGTCAGAAAAAAAACTGCTCAGGAGCAAAAAAAATTTTTTGTCTTAAATGTAAAAAGTGGATACTAGGATGAATTTCGGGGTGGAATTCCATGCTTAAAAATGATATTATTTGCTGTTTTAAAAATCGAGTGTTTTTGGTGCCCGAGAAAGAAAACGTGTGATGCCGCGGTCAGAAAAAAAGCTGCTCAGGAGCAAAAAATTTTTTTTGACTTAAATGTAAAAACCAATGCTAGGATGAGTTTCGGGGTGCAATTCCATGCTTAAAAGTGTTATTATTTGCTGTTTTTAAAAATCGAGTGTTTTTGGTGCCCAAGGAAGAAAACGCGTGATGCCGCGGTCAGAAAAAAAGCTGCTCAGGAGCAAAAAAATTATTTTGACTTAAATGTAAAAGCGGATGCTAGGATGAGTTTCGGGGTGGAATTCCATGCTTAAAAATGTTATTATTTGCTGTTTTTAAAAATCGAGTGTTTTTGGTGCCCGAGGAAGAAAACGCATGATGCCGCGGTCAGAAAAAAAGCTGCTCAGGAGCAAAAAAATTTTTTGACTTAAATGTAAAAGCGGATGCTAGGATGAGTTTCAGGGTGGAATTCCATGCTTAAAAATGTTATTATTTGCTGTTTTAAAAATCGAGTGTTTTTGGTGCCCGAGGAAGAAAACGGGTGATGACGCGGTCAGAAAAAAAGCTGCTCAGGAGCAAAAAATTTATTTTGTCTTAAATGTAAAAGCGGATGCTAGGATGAGTTTCGGGGTGGAATTCCATGCTTAAAAATGTTATTATTTGCTGTTTTAAAAATCGAGTGTTTTTGGTGCCCAAGGAAGAAAACGTGTGATGCCGCGGTCAGAAAAAAAGCTGCTCAGGAGAAAAAAATTTTTTTTGACTTAAATGTAAAAGCGGATGCTAGGATGAGTTTCGGGGTGGAATTCCATGCTTAAAAATGTTATTATTTGCTGTTTTAAAAATCGAGTGTTTTTGGTGCCAGAGGAAGAAAACGCGTGATGCCGTGGTCAGAAAAAAAGCTGCTCAGGAGCAAAAATTTATTTTGAATTAAATGTAAAAGCGGATGCTAGAATGAGTTTCGGGGTGGAATTCCATGCTTAAAAATGTTATTATTTCCTGTTTTTAAAAATCGAGTGTTTTTGGTGCCCGAGGAAGAAAACGCGTGATGCCGCGGTCAGAAAAAAAACTGCTCATGAACAAAAAAATTTTTTTGTCTTAAATGTAAAAGCGGATACTAGGATGAATTTCGGGGTGGAATTCCATGCTTAAAAATGTTATTATTTGCTGTTTTTAAAAATCGAGTGTTTTTGGTGCCCGAGAAAGAAAACGTGTGATGCCGCGGTCAGAAAAAAAGCTGCTCAGGAGCAAAAAATTTTTTTTGACTTAAATGTAAAAACCAATGCTAGGATGAGTTTCGGGGTGCAATTCCATGCTTAAAAGTGTTATTATTTGCTGTTTTTAAAAATCGAGTGTTTTTGGTGCCCAAGGAAGAAAACGCGTGATGCCGCGGTCAGAAAAAAAGCTGCTCAGGAGCAAAAAAATTATTTTGACTTAAATGTAAAAGCGGATGCTAGGATGAGTTTCGGGGTGGAATTCCATGCTTAAAAATGTTATTATTTGCTGTTTTTAAAAATCGAGTGTTTTTGGTGCCCGAGGAAGAAAACGCATGATGCCGCGGTCAGAAAAAAAGCTGCTCAGGAGCAAAAAAATTTTTTGACTTAAATGTAAAAACCAATGCTAGGATGAGTTTTGGGGTGGAATTCCATGCTTAAATATGTTATTATTTGCTGTTTTAAAAATCGAGTGTTTTTGGTGCCCGAGGAAGAAAACGCGTGATGCCGCGGTCAGAAAAAAAGCTGCTCAGGAGCAAAAATTTATTTTGACTTAAATGTAAAAGCGGATGCTAGGATGAGTTTCAGGGTGGAATTCCATGCTTAAAAATGTTATTATTTGCTGTTTTAAAAATCGAGTGTTTTTGGTGCCCGAGGAAGAAAACGGGTGATGACGCGGTCAGAAAAAAAGCTGCTCAGGAGCAAAAAATTTATTTTGTCTTAAATGTAAAAGCGGATGCTAGGATGAGTTTCGGGGTGGAATTCCATGCTTAAAAATGTTATTATTTGCTGTTTTAAAAATCGAGTGTTTTTGGTGCCCAAGGAAGAAAACGTGTGATGCCGCGGTCAGAAAAAAAGCTGCTCAGGAGAAAAAAATTTTTTTTGACTTAAATGTAAAAGCGGATGCTAGGATGAGTTTCGGGGGTGGAATTCCATGCTTAAAAATGTTATTATTTGCTGTTTTTAAAAATCGAGTGTTTTTGGTGCCCAAGGAAGAAAACGCGTGATGCCGCGGTCAGAAAAAAAGCTGCTCAGGAGCAAACAATTTATTTTGACTTAAATGTAAAAGCGGATGCTAGGATGAGTTTCGGGGTGGAATTCCATGCTTAAAAATGTTATTATTTGCTGTTTTTAAAAATCTAGTGTTTTTGGTGCCCAAGGAAGAAAACGCGTGATGCCACGGTCAGAAAAAAAGCTGCTCAGGAGCAAACAATTTATTTTGACTTAAATGTAAAAGCGGATGCTAGGATGAGTTTCGGGGTGGAATTCCATGCTTAAAAATGTTATTATTTGCTGTTTTTAAAAATCTAGTGTTTTTGGTGCCCAAGGAAGAAAACGCGTGATGCCGCGGTCAGAAAAAAAACTGCTCAGGAGCAAAAAAAATTTTTTGTCTTAAATGTAAAAGCGGATACTAGGATGAATTTCGGGGTGGAATTCCATGCTTAAAAATGTTATTATTTGCTTTTTTAAAAATCGAGTGTTTTTGGTGCCCAAGGAAGAAAACGCATGATGCCGCAGTCAGAAAAAAAGCTGCTCAGGAGCAAAAAAAAATTTTTTGACTTAAATGTAAAAACCAATGCTAGGATGAGTTTCGGGGTGGAATTCCATTCTTAAAAATGTTATTATTTTCTGTTTTAAAAATCGAGTGTTTTTGGTGCCAGAGGAAGAAAACGCGTGATGCCGTGGTCAGAAAAAAAACTGCTCAGGAGCAAAAATTTATTTTGAATTAAATGTAAAAGCGGATGCTAGAATGAGTTTCGGGGTGGAATTCCATGCTTAAAAATGTTATTATTTGCTGTTTTTAAAAATCGAGTGTTTTTGGTGCCCGAGGAAGAAAACGCGTGATGCCGTGGTCAGAAAAAAAACTGCTAAGGAGCAAAAAAAAATTTTTGTCTTAAATGTAAAAGCGGATACTAGGATGAATTTCGGGGTGGAATTCCATGCTTAAAAATGTTATTATTTGCTGTTTT
The DNA here is from genome assembly GCF_029215685.1 of Pituophis catenifer annectens. NCBI lineage: Eukaryota > Metazoa > Chordata > Lepidosauria > Squamata > Colubridae > Pituophis > Pituophis catenifer. The sequence continues at coordinate 9,720,170 of NW_027256894.1, forward strand.
TAAAAATCGAGTGTTTTTGGTGCCCGAGAAAGAAAACGTGTGATGCCGCGGTCAGAAAAAAAGCTGCTCAGGAGCAAAAAAATTTTTTTGACTTAAATGTAAAAACCAATGCTAGGATGAGTTTCGGGGTGCAATTCCATGCTTAAAAGTGTTATTATTTGCTGTTTTTAAAAATCGAGTGTTTGTGGTGCCCAAGGAAGAAAACGCGTGATGCCGCGGTCAGAAAAAAAGCTGCTCAGGAGCAAAAAAATTATTTTGACTTAAATGTAAAAGCGGATGCTAGGATGAGTTTTGGGGTGGAATTCCATGCTTAAAAATGTTATTATTTGCTGTTTTAAAAATCGAGTGTTTTTGGTGCCCGAGGAAGAAAACGCATGATGCTGCGGTCAGAAAAAAAGCTGCTCACGAGCAAAAAAATTTTTTTGTCTTAAATGTAAAAGCGGATGCTAGGATGAGTTTCGGGGTGGAATTCCATGCTTAAAAATGTCATTATTTGCTGTTTTTAAAAATCGAGTGTTTTTGGTGCCCGAGGAAGAAAACGCATGATGCCGCGGTCAGAAAAAAAGCTGCTCAGGAGCAAAAAAATTTTTTTGACTTAAATGTAAAAACCAATGCTAGGATGAGTTTCGGGGTGGAATTCCATGCTTAAAATGTTATTATTTGCTGTTTTTAAAAATCGAGTGTTTTTGGTGCCCAAGGAAGAAAACGCATGATGCCGCGGTCAGAAAAAAAGCTGCTCAGGAGCAAAAAAATTTATTTTGACTTAAATGTAAAAGCGGATGCTAGGATGAGTTTCGGAGTGGAATTCCATGCTTAAAAATGTTATTATTTGCTGTTTTTAAAAATCGAGTGTTTTTGGTGCCCAAGGAAGAAAACGCGTGATGCCGCGGTCAGAAAAAAAGCTGCTCAGGAGCAAACAATTTATTTTGACTTAAATGTATTAGCGGATGCTAGGATGAGTTTCAGGGTGGAATTCCATGCTTAAAAATGTTATTATTTGCTGTTTTTCAAAATCGAGTGTTTTTGGTGCCCAAGGAAGAAAACGCGTGATGCCGCGGTCAGAAAAAAAGCTGCTCAGGAGCAAACAATTTATTTTGACTTAAATGTAAAAGCTGATGCTAGGATGAGTTTCGGGGTGGAATTCCATGCTTAAAAATGTTATTATTTGCTGTTTTTAAAAAACAAGTGTTTTTGGTGCCCAAGGAAGAAAACGCGTGATGCCGCGGTCAGAAAAAAAGCTGCTCAGGAGCAAACAATTTATTTTGACTTAAATGTAAAAGCGGATGCTAGGATGAGTTTCGGGGTGGAATTCCATGCTTAAAAGTGTTATTATTTGCTGTTTTTAAAAATCGAGTGTTTTTGGTGCCCAAGGAAGAAAACGCGTGATGCCGCGGTCAGAAAAAAAGCTGCTCAGGAGCAAAAAAATTATTTTGACTTAAATGTAAAAGCGGATGCTAGGATGAGTTTCGGGATGGAATTCCATTCTTAAAAATGTTATTATTTGCTGTTTTAAAAATCGAGTGTTTTTGGTGCCAGAGGAAGAAAACGCGTGATGCCGCGGTCAGAAAAAAAGCTGCTCAGGAGCAAAAATTTATTTTGACTTAAATGTAAAAACCAATGCTAGGATGAGTTTTGGGGTGGAATTCCATGCTTAAATATGTTATTATTTGCTGTTTTAAAAATCGAGTGTTTTTGGTGCCCGAGGAAGAAAACGCGTGATGCCGCGGTCAGAAAAAAAGCTGCTCAGGAGCAAAAATTTATTTTGACTTAAATGTAAAAGCGGATGCTAGGATGAGTTTCAGGGTGGAATTCCATGCTTAAAAATGTTATTATTTGCTGTTTTAAAAATCGAGTGTTTTTGGTGCCCAAGGAAGAAAACGCGTGATGCCGCGGTCAGAAAAAAAGCTGCTCAGGAGCAAACAATTTATTTTGACTTAAATGTATTAGCGGATGCTAGGATGAGTTTCAGGGTGGAATTCCATGCTTAAAAATGTTATTATTTGCTGTTTTTCAAAATCGAGTGTTTTTGGTGCCCAAGGAAGAAAACGCGTGATGCCGCGGTCAGAAAAAAAGCTGCTCAGGAGCAAACAATTTATTTTGACTTAAATGTAAAAGCGGATGCTAGGATGAGTTTCGGGGTGGAATTCCATGCTTAAAAGTGTTATTATTTGCTGTTTTTAAAAATCGAGTGTTTTTGGTGCCCAAGGAAGAAAACGCGTGATGCCGCGGTCAGAAAAAAAGCTGCTCAGGAGCAAAAAAATTATTTTGACTTAAATGTAAAAGCGGATGCTAGGATGAGTTTCGGGATGGAATTCCATTCTTAAAAATGTTATTATTTGCTGTTTTAAAAATCGAGTGTTTTTGGTGCCCAAGGAAGAAAACGTGTGATGCCGCGGTCAGAAAAAAAGCTGCTCAGGAGAAAAAAATTTTTTTTGACTTAAATGTAAAAGCGGATGCTAGGATGAGTTTCGGGGTGGAATTCCATGCTTAAAAATGTTATTATTTGCTGTTTTAAAAATCGAGTGTTTTTGGTGCCAGAGGAAGAAAACGCGTGATGCCGTGGTCAGAAAAAAAGCTGCTCAGGAGCAAAAATTTATTTTGAATTAAATGTAAAAGCGGATGCTAGAATGAGTTTCGGGGTGGAATTCCATGCTTAAAAATGTTATTATTTCCTGTTTTTAAAAATCGAGTGTTTTTGGTGCCCGAGGAAGAAAACGCGTGATGCCGCGGTCAGAAAAAAAACTGCTCATGAACAAAAAAAATTTTTTGTCTTAAATGTAAAAGCGGATACTAGGATGAATTTCGGGGTGGAATTCCATGCTTAAAAATGTTATTATTTGCTGTTTTTAAAAATCGAGTGTTTTTGGTGCCCGAGAAAGAAAACGTGTGATGCCGCGGTCAGAAAAAAAGCTGCTCAGGAGCAAAAAATTTTTTTTGACTTAAATGTAAAAACCAATGCTAGGATGAGTTTCGGGGTGCAATTCCATGCTTAAAAGTGTTATTATTTGCTGTTTTTAAAAATCGAGTGTTTTTGGTGCCCAAGGAAGAAAACGCGTGATGCCGCGGTCAGAAAAAAAGCTGCTCAGGAGCAAAAAAATTATTTTGACTTAAATGTAAAAGCGGATGCTAGGATGAGTTTCGGGGTGGAATTCCATGCTTAAAAATGTTATTATTTGCTGTTTTTAAAAATCGAGTGTTTTTGGTGCCCGAGGAAGAAAACGCATGATGCCGCGGTCAGAAAAAAAGCTGCTCAGGAGCAAAAAAATTTTTTGACTTAAATGTAAAAACCAATGCTAGGATGAGTTTTGGGGTGGAATTCCATGCTTAAATATGTTATTATTTGCTGTTTTAAAAATCGAGTGTTTTTGGTGCCCGAGGAAGAAAACGCGTGATGCCGCGGTCAGAAAAAAAGCTGCTCAGGAGCAAAAATTTATTTTGACTTAAATGTAAAAGCGGATGCTAGGATGAGTTTCAGGGTGGAATTCCATGCTTAAAAATGTTATTATTTGCTGTTTTAAAAATCGAGTGTTTTTGGTGCCCGAGGAAGAAAACGGGTGATGACGCGGTCAGAAAAAAAGCTGCTCAGGAGCAAAAAATTTATTTTGTCTTAAATGTAAAAGCGGATGCTAGGATGAGTTTCGGGGTGGAATTCCATGCTTAAAAATGTTATTATTTGCTGTTTTAAAAATCGAGTGTTTTTGGTGCCCAAGGAAGAAAACGTGTGATGCCGCGGTCAGAAAAAAAGCTGCTCAGGAGAAAAAAATTTTTTTTGACTTAAATGTAAAAGCGGATGCTAGGATGAGTTTCGGGGTGGAATTCCATGCTTAAAAATGTTATTATTTGCTGTTTTTAAAAATCGAGTGTTTTTGGTGCCCAAGGAAGAAAACGCGTGATGCCGCGGTCAGAAAAAAAGCTGCTCAGGAGCAAACAATTTATTTTGACTTAAATGTAAAAGCGGATGCTAGGATGAGTTTCGGGGTGGAATTCCATGCTTAAAAATGTTATTATTTGCTGTTTTTAAAAATCTAGTGTTTTTGGTGCCCAAGGAAGAAAACGCGTGATGCCACGGTCAGAAAAAAAGCTGCTCAGGAGCAAACAATTTATTTTGACTTAAATGTAAAAGCGGATGCTAGGATGAGTTTCGGGGTGGAATTCCATGCTTAAAAATGTTATTATTTGCTGTTTTTAAAAATCTAGTGTTTTTGGTGCCCAAGGAAGAAAACGCGTGATGCCGCGGTCAGAAAAAAAACTGCTCAGGAGCAAAAAAAATTTTTTGTCTTAAATGTAAAAGCGGATACTAGGATGAATTTCGGGGTGGAATTCCATGCTTAAAAATGTTATTATTTGCTTTTTTAAAAATCGAGTGTTTTTGGTGCCCGAGGAAGAAAACGCATGATGCCGCGGTCAGAAAAAAAGCTGCTCAGGAGCAAAAAAATTTTTTTGACTTAAATGTAAAAACCAATGCTAGGATGAGTTTCGGGGTGGAATTCCATTCTTAAAAATGTTATTATTTTCTGTTTTAAAAATCGAGTGTTTTTGGTGCCAGAGGAAGAAAACGCGTGATGCCGTGGTCAGAAAAAAAACTGCTCAGGAGCAAAAATTTATTTTGAATTAAATGTAAAAGCGGATGCTAGAATGAGTTTCGGGGTGGAATTCCATGCTTAAAAATGTTATTATTTGCTGTTTTTAAAAATCGAGTGTTTTTGGTGCCCGAGGAAGAAAACGCGTGATGCCGTGGTCAGAAAAAAAACTGCTAAGGAGCAAAAAAAAATTTTTGTCTTAAATGTAAAAGCGGATACTAGGATGAATTTCGGGGTGGAATTCCATGCTTAAAAATGTTATTATTTGCTGTTTTTAAAAATCGAGTGTTTTTGGTGCCCGAGAAAGAAAACGTGTGATGCCGCGGTCAGAAAAAAAGCTGCTCAGGAGCAAAAAATTTTTTTTGACTTAAATGTAAAAACCAATGCTAGGATGAGTTTCGGGGTGCAATTCCATGCTTAAAAGTGTTATTATTTGCTGTTTTTAAAAATCGAGTGTTTGTGGTGCCCAAGGAAGAAAACGCGTGATGCCGCGGTCAGAAAAAAAGCTGCTCAGGAGCAAAAAAATTATTTTGACTTAAATGTAAAAGCGGATGCTAGGATGAGTTTTGGGGTGGAATTCCATGCTTAAAAATGTTATTATTTGCTGTTTTAAAAATCGAGTGTTTTTGGTGCCCGAGGAAGAAAACGCATGATGCTGCGGTCAGAAAAAAAGCTGCTCACGAGCAAAAAAATTTTTTTGTCTTAAATGTAAAAGCGGATGCTAGGATGAGTTTCGGGGTGGAATTCCATGCTTAAAAATGTCATTATTTGCTGTTTTTAAAAATCGAGTGTTTTTGGTGCCCGAGGAAGAAAACGCATGATGCCGCGGTCAGAAAAAAAGCTGCTCAGGAGCAAAAAAATTTTTTTGACTTAAATGTAAAAACCAATGCTAGGATGAGTTTCGGGGTGGAATTCCATGCTTAAAATGTTATTATTTACTGTTTTTAAAAATCGAGTGTTTTTGGTGCCCAAGGAAGAAAACGCATGATGCCGCGGTCAGAAAAAAAGCTGCTCAGGAGCAAAAAAATTTATTTTGACTTAAATGTAAAAGCGGATGCTAGGATGAGTTTCGGAGTGGAATTCCATGCTTAAAAATGTTATTATTTGCTGTTTTTAAAAATCGAGTGTTTTTGGTGCCCAAGGAAGAAAACGCGTGATGCCGCGGTCAGAAAAAAAGCTGCTCAGGAGCAAACAATTTATTTTGACTTAAATGTATTAGCGGATGCTAGGATGAGTTTCAGGGTGGAATTCCATGCTTAAAAATGTTATTATTTGCTGTTTTTCAAAATCGAGTGTTTTTGGTGCCCAAGGAAGAAAACGCGTGATGCCGCGGTCAGAAAAAAAGCTGCTCAGGAGCAAACAATTTATTTTGACTTAAATGTAAAAGCTGATGCTAGGATGAGTTTCGGGGTGGAATTCCATGCTTAAAAATGTTATTATTTGCTGTTTTTAAAAAACAAGTGTTTTTGGTGCCCAAGGAAGAAAACGCGTGATGCCGCGGTCAGAAAAAAAGCTGCTCAGGAGCAAACAATTTATTTTGACTTAAATGTAAAAGCGGATGCTAGGATGAGTTTCGGGGTGGAATTCCATGCTTAAAAGTGTTATTATTTGCTGTTTTTAAAAATCGAGTGTTTTTGGTGCCCAAGGAAGAAAACGCGTGATGCCGCGGTCAGAAAAAAAGCTGCTCAGGAGCAAAAAAATTATTTTGACTTAAATGTAAAAGCGGATGCTAGGATGAGTTTCGGGATGGAATTCCATTCTTAAAAATGTTATTATTTGCTGTTTTAAAAATCGAGTGTTTTTGGTGCCAGAGGAAGAAAACGCGTGATGCCGCGGTCAGAAAAAAAGCTGCTCAGGAGCAAAAATTTATTTTGACTTAAATGTAAAAACCAATGCTAGGATGAGTTTTGGGGTGGAATTCCATGCTTAAATATGTTATTATTTGCTGTTTTAAAAATCGAGTGTTTTTGGTGCCCGAGGAAGAAAACGCGTGATGCCGCGGTCAGAAAAAAAGCTGCTCAGGAGCAAAAATTTATTTTGACTTAAATGTAAAAGCGGATGCTAGGATGAGTTTCAGGGTGGAATTCCATGCTTAAAAATGTTATTATTTGCTGTTTTAAAAATCGAGTGTTTTTGGTGCCCAAGGAAGAAAACGCGTGATGCCGCGGTCAGAAAAAAAGCTGCTCAGGAGCAAACAATTTATTTTGACTTAAATGTATTAGCGGATGCTAGGATGAGTTTCAGGGTGGAATTCCATGCTTAAAAATGTTATTATTTGCTGTTTTTCAAAATCGAGTGTTTTTGGTGCCCAAGGAAGAAAACGCGTGATGCCGCGGTCAGAAAAAAAGCTGCTCAGGAGCAAACAATTTATTTTGACTTAAATGTAAAAGCTGATGCTAGGATGAGTTTCGGGGTGGAATTCCATGCTTAAAAATGTTATTATTTGCTGTTTTTAAAAAACAAGTGTTTTTGGTGCCCAAGGAAGAAAACGCGTGATGCCGCGGTCAGAAAAAAAGCTGCTCAGGAGCAAACAATTTATTTTGACTTAAATGTAAAAGCGGATGCTAGGATGAGTTTCGGGGTGGAATTCCATGCTTAAAAGTGTTATTATTTGCTGTTTTTAAAAATCGAGTGTTTTTGGTGCCCAAGGAAGAAAACGCGTGATGCCGCGGTCAGAAAAAAAGCTGCTCAGGAGCAAAAAAATTATTTTGACTTAAATGTAAAAGCGGATGCTAGGATGAGTTTCGGGATGGAATTCCATTCTTAAAAATGTTATTATTTGCTGTTTTAAAAATCGAGTGTTTTTGGTGCCAGAGGAAGAAAACGCGTGATGCCGCGGTCAGAAAAAAAGCTGCTCAGGAGCAAAAATTTATTTTGACTTAAATGTAAAAACCAATGCTAGGATGAGTTTTGGGGTGGAATTCCATGCTTAAATATGTTATTATTTGCTGTTTTAAAAATCGAGTGTTTTTGGTGCCCGAGGAAGAAAACGCGTGATGCCGCGGTCAGAAAAAAAGCTGCTCAGGAGCAAAAATTTATTTTGACTTAAATGTAAAAGCGGATGCTAGGATGAGTTTCAGGGTGGAATTCCATGCTTAAAAATGTTATTATTTGCTGTTTTAAAAATCGAGTGTTTTTGGTGCCCGAGGAAGAAAACGGGTGATGACGCGGTCAGAAAAAAAGCTGCTCAGGAGCAAAAAATTTATTTTGTCTTAAATGTAAAAGCGGATGCTAGGATGAGTTTCGGGGTGGAATTCCATGCTTAAAAATGTTATTATTTGCTGTTTTAAAAATCGAGTGTTTTTGGTGCCCAAGGAAGAAAACGTGTGATGCCGCGGTCAGAAAAAAAGCTGCTCAGGAGCAAAAAAATTTTTTTGACTTAAATGTAAAAGCGGATGCTAGAATGAGTTTCGGGGTGGAATTCCATGCTTAAAAATGTTATTATTTGCTGTTTTTAAAAATCGAGTGTTTTTGGTGCCCAAGGAAGAAAACGCGTGATGCCGCGGTCAGAAAAAAAGCTGCTCAGGAGCAAACAATTTATTTTGACTTAAATGTAAAAGCGGATGCTAGGATGAGTTTCGGGGTGGAATTCCATGCTTAAAAATGTTATTATTTGCTGTTTTTAAAAATCGAGTGTTTTTGGTGCCCAAGGAAGAAAACGCGTGATGCCACGGTCAGAAAAAAAGCTGCTCAGGAGCAAACAATTTATTTTGACTTAAATGTAAAAGCGGATGCTAGGATGAGTTTCGGGGTGGAATTCCATGCTTAAAAATGTTATTATTTGCTGTTTTTAAAAATCTAGTGTTTTTGGTGCCCAAGGAAGAAAACGCGTGATGCCGCGGTCAGAAAAAAAACTGCTCAGGAGCAAAAAAATTTTTTTGTCTTAAATGTAAAAGCGGATACTAGGATGAATTTCGGGGTGGAATTCCATGCTTAAAAATGTTATTATTTGCTGTTTTAAAAATCGAGTGTTTTTGGTGCCCAAGGAAGAAAACGCATGATGCCGCAGTCAGAAAAAAAGCTGCTCAGGAGCAAAAAAATTTTTTTGACTTAAATGTAAAAACCAATGCTAGGATGAGTTTAGGGGAGGAATTCCATTCTTAAAAATGTTATTATTTTCTGTTTTAAAAATCGAGTGTTTTTGGTGCCAGAGGAAGAAAACGCGTGATGCCGTGGTCAGAAAAAAAACTGCTCAGGAGCAAAAATTTATTTTGAATTAAATGTAAAAGCGGATGCTAGAATGAGTTTCGGGGTGGAATTCCATGCTTAAAAATGTTATTATTTGCTGTTTTTAAAAATCGAGTGTTTTTGGTGCCCGAGGAAGAAAACGCGTGATGCCGCGGTCAGAAAAAAAACTGCTCAGGAGCAAAAAAATTTTTTTTGACTTAAATGTAAAAGCGGATGTTAGGATGAGTTTCGGGGTGGAATTCCATGCTTAAAAATTTTATTATTTCCTGTTTTTAAAAATCGAGTGTTTTTGGTGCCCGAGGAAGAAAACGCATGATGCCGTGGTCAGAAAAAAAGCTGCTCAGGAGCAAAAAAATTTTTTTGACTTAAATGTATAAGCGGATGCTAGGATGAGTTTCGGGGTGGAATTCCATGCTTAAAAATGTTATTATTTGCTGTTTTTAAAAATCGAGTGTTTTTGGTGCCCAAGGAAGAAAACGCGTGATGCCGCGGTCAGAAAAAAAGCTGCTCAGGAGCAAACAATTTATTTTGACTTAAATGTAAAAGCTGATGCTAGGATGAGTTTCGGGGTGGAATTCCATGCTTAAAAATGTTATTATTTGCTGTTTTTAAAAATCGAGTGTTTTTGGTGCCAGAGGAAGAAAACGCGTGATGCCGTGGTCAGAAAAAAAGCTGCTCAGGAGCAAAAATTTATTTTGACTTAAATGTAAAAACCAATGCTAGGATGAGTTTTGGGGTGGAATTCCATGCTTAAATATGTTATTATTTGCTGTTTTAAAAATCGAGTGTTTTTGGTGCCCGAGGAAGAAAACGCGTGATGCCGCGGTCAGAAAAAAAGCTGCTCAGGAGCAAAAATTTATTTTGTCTTAAATGTAAAAGCGGATGCTAGGATGAGTTTCGGGGTGGAATTCCATGCTTAAAAATGTTATTATTTGCTGTTTTAAAAATCGAGTGTTTTTGGTGCCCAAGGAAGAAAACGTGTGATGCCGCGGTCAGAAAAAAAGCTGCTCAGGAGCAAAAAATTTTTTTTGACTTAAATGTAAAAGCGGATGCTAGAATGAGTTTCGGGGTGGAATTCCATGCTTAAAAATGTTATTATTTGCTGTTTTTAAAAATCGAGTGTTTTTGGTGCCCAAGGAAGAAAACGCGTGATGCCGCGGTCAGAAAAAAAGCTGCTCAGGAGCAAACAATTTATTTTGACTTAAATGTAAAAGCGGATGCTAGGATGAGTTTCGGGGTGGAATTCCATGCTTAAAAATGTTATTATTTGCTGTTTTTAAAAATCGAGTGTTTTTGGTGCCCAAGGAAGAAAACGCGTGATGCCACGGTCAGAAAAAAAGCTGCTCAGGAGCAAACAATTTATTTTGACTTAAATGTAAAGGCGGATGCTAGGATGAGTTTCGGGGTGGAATTCCATGCTTAAAAATGTTATTATTTGCTGTTTTTAAAAATCTAGTGTTTTTGGTGCCCAAGGAAGAAAACGCGTGATGCCGCGGTCAGAAAAAAAAACTGCTCAGGAGCAAAAAAATTTTTTTGTCTTAAATGTAAAAGCGGATACTAGGATGAATTTCGGGGTGGAATTCCATGCTTAAAAATGTTATTATTTGCTGTTTTAAAAATCGAGTGTTTTTGGTGCCCAAGGAAGAAAACGCATGATGCCGCAGTCAGAAAAAAAGCTGCTCAGGAGCAAAAAAATTTTTTTGACTTAAATGTAAAAACCAATGCTAGGATGAGTTTCGGGGTGGAATTCCATTCTTAAAAATGTTATTATTTTCTGTTTTAAAAATCGAGTGTTTTTGGTGCCAGAGGAAGAAAACGCGTGATGCCGTGGTCAGAAAAAAAACTGCTCAGGAGCAAAAATTTATTTTGAATTAAATGTAAAAGCGGATGCTAGAATGAGTTTCGGGGTGGAATTCCATGCTTAAAAATGTTATTATTTGCTGTTTTTAAAAATCGAATGTTTTTGGTGCCCGAGGAAGAAAACGCGTGATGCCGCGGTCAGAAAAAAAACTGCTCAGGAGCAAAAAAAATTTTTTGTCTTAAATGTAAAAGCGGATACTAGGATGAATTTCGGGGTGGAATTCCATGCTTAAAAATGTTATTATTTGCTGTTTTTAAAAATCGAGTGTTTTTGGTGCCCGAGAAAGAAAACGTGTGATGCCGCGGTCAGAAAAAAAGCTGCTCAGGAGCAAAAAAATTTTTTTGACTTAAATGTAAAAACCAATGCTAGGATGAGTTTCGGGGTGCAATTCCATGCTTAAAAGTGTTATTATTTGCTGTTTTTAAAAATCGAGTGTTTTTGGTGCCCAAGGAAGAAAACGCGTGATGCCGCGGTCAGAAAAAAAGCTGCTCAGGAGCAAAAAAATTATTTTGACTTAAATGTAAAAGCGGATGCTAGGATGAGTTTTGGGGTGGAATTCCATGCTTAAAAATGTTATTATTTGCTGTTTTAAAAATCGAGTGTTTTTGGTGCCCGAGGAAGAAAACGCATGATGCCGCGGTCAGAAAAAAAGCTGCTCAGGAGCAAAAAAATTTTTTGACTTAAATGTAAAAACCAATGCTAGGATGAGTTTTGGGGTGGAATTCCATGCTTAAATATGTTATTATTTGCTGTTTTAAAAATCGAGTGTTTTTGGTGCCCGAGGAAGAAAACGCGTGATGCCGCGGTCAGAAAAAAAGCTGCTCAGGAGCAAAAATTTATTTTGACTTAAATGTAAAAGCGGATGCTAGGATGAGTTTCAGGGTGGAATTCCATGCTTAAAAATGTTATTATTTGCTGTTTTAAAAATCGAGTGTTTTTGGTGCCCGAGGAAGAAAACGGGTGATGACGCGGTCAGAAAAAAAGCTGCTCAGGAGCAAAAAATTTATTTTGTCTTAAATGTAAAAGCGGATGCTAGGATGAGTTTCGGGGTGGAATTCCATGCTTAAAAATGTTATTATTTGCTGTTTTAAAAATCGAGTGTTTTTGGTGCCCAAGGAAGAAAACGTGTGATGCCGCGGTCAGAAAAAAAGCTGCTCAGGAGAAAAAATTTTTTTTTGACTTAAATGTAAAAGCGGATGCTAGGATGAGTTTCGGGGTGGAATTCCATGCTTAAAAATGTTATTATTTGCTGTTTTTAAAAATCGAGTGTTTTTGGTGCCCAAGGAAGAAAACGCGTGATGCCGCGGTCAGAAAAAAAGCTGCTCAGGAGCAAACAATTTATTTTGACTTAAATGTAAAAGCGGATGCTAGGATGAGTTTCGGGGTGGAATTCCATGCTTAAAAATGTTTTTATTTGCTGTTTTTAAAAATCTAGTGTTTTTGGTGCCCAAGGAAGAAAACGCGTGATGCCACGGTCAGAAAAAAAGCTGCTCAGGAGCAAACAATTTATTTTGACTTAAATGTAAAAGCGGATGCTAGGATGAGTTTCGGGGTGGAATTCCATGCTTAAAAATGTTATTATTTGCTGTTTTTAAAAATCTAGTGTTTTTGGTGCCCAAGGAAGAAAACGCGTGATGCCGCGGTCAGAAAAAAAACTGCTCAGGAGCAAAAAAAATTTTTTGTCTTAAATGTAAAAGCGGATACTAGGATGAATTTCGGGGTGGAATTCCATGCTTAAAAATGTTATTATTTGCTTTTTTAAAAATCGAGTGTTTTTGGTGCCCAAGGAAGAAAACGCATGATGCCGCAGTCAGAAAAAAAGCTGCTCAGGAGCAAAAAAATTTTTTTGACTTAAATGTAAAAACCAATGCTAGGATGAGTTTCGGGGTGGAATTCCATTCTTAAAAATGTTATTATTTTCTGTTTTAAAAATCGAGTGTTTTTGGTGCCAGAGGAAGAAAACGCGTGATGCCGTGGTCAGAAAAAAAACTGCTCAGGAGCAAAAATTTATTTTGAATTAAATGTAAAAGCGGATGCTAGAATGAGTTTCGGGGTGGAATTCCATGCTTAAAAATGTTATTATTTGCTGTTTTTAAAAATCGAGTGTTTTTGGTGCCCGAGGAAGAAAACGCGTGATGCCGTGGTCAGAAAAAAAACTGCTAAGGAGCAAAAAAAAATTTTTGTCTTAAATGTAAAAGCGGATACTAGGATGAATTTCGGGGTGGAATTCCATGCTTAAAAATGTTATTATTTGCTGTTTTTAAAAATCGAGTGTTTTTGGTGCCCAAGAAAGAAAACGTGTGATGCCGCGGTCAGAAAAAAAGCTGCTCAGGAGCAAAAAAATTTTTTTGACTTAAATGTAAAAACCAATGCTAGGATGAGTTTCGGGGTGCAATTCCATGCTTAAAAGTGTTATTATTTGCTGTTTTTAAAAATCGAGTGTTTGTGGTGCCCAAGGAAGAAAACGCGTGATGCCGCGGTCAGAAAAAAAGCTGCTCAGGAGCAAAAAAATTATTTTGACTTAAATGTAAAAGCGGATGCTAGGATGAGTTTTGGGGTGGAATTCCATGCTTAAAAATGTTATTATTTGCTGTTTTAAAAATCGAGTGTTTTTGGTGCCCGAGGAAGAAAACGCATGATGCTGCGGTCAGAAAAAAAGCTGCTCACGAGCAAAAAAATTTTTTTGTCTTAAATGTAAAAGCGGATGCTAGGATGAGTTTCGGGGTGGAATTCCATGCTTAAAAATGTCATTATTTGCTGTTTTTAAAAATCGAGTGTTTTTGGTGCCCGAGGAAGAAAACGCATGATGCCGCGGTCAGAAAAAAAGCTGCTCAGGAGCAAAAAAAATTTTTTGACTTAAATGTAAAAACCAATGCTAGGATGAGTTTCGGGGTGGAATTCCATGCTTAAAATGTTATTATTTGCTGTTTTTAAAAATCGAGTGTTTTTGGTGCCCAAGGAAGAAAACGCATGATGCCGCGGTCAGAAAAAAAGCTGCTCAGGAGCAAAAAAATTTATTTTGACTTAAATGTAAAAGCGGATGCTAGGATGAGTTTCGGAGTGGAATTCCATGCTTAAAAATGTTATTATTTGCTGTTTTTAAAAATCGAGTGTTTTTGGTGCCCAAGGAAGAAAACGCGTGATGCCGCGGTCAGAAAAAAAGCTGCTCAGGAGCAAACAATTTATTTTGACTTAAATGTATAAGCGGATGCTAGGATGAGTTTCGGGGTGGAATTCCATGCTTAAAAATGTTATTATTTGCTGTTTTTAAAAATCGAGTGTTTTTGGTGCCCAAGGAAGAAAACGCGTGATGCCGCGGTCAGAAAAAAAGCTGCTCAGGAGCAAACAATTTATTTTGACTTAAATGTAAAAGCTGATGCTAGGATGAGTTTCGGGGTGGAATTCCATGCTTAAAAATGTTATTATTTGCTGTTTTTAAAAAACAAGTGTTTTTGGTGCCCAAGGAAGAAAACGCGTGATGCCGCGGTCAGAAAAAAAGCTGCTCAGGAGCAAACAATTTATTTTGACTTAAATGTAAAAGCGGATGCTAGGATGAGTTTCGGGGTGGAATTCCATGCTTAAAAGTGTTATTATTTGCTGTTTTTAAAAATCGAGTGTTTTTGGTGCCCAAGGAAGAAAACGCGTGATGCCGCGGTCAGAAAAAAAGCTGCTCAGGAGCAAAAAAATTATTTTGACTTAAATGTAAAAGCGGATGCTAGGATGAGTTTCGGGATGGAATTCCATTCTTAAAAATGTTATTATTTGCTGTTTTAAAAATCGAGTGTTTTTGGTGCCAGAGGAAGAAAACGCGTGATGCCGCGGTCAGAAAAAAAGCTGCTCAGGAGCAAAAATTTATTTTGACTTAAATGTAAAAACCAATGCTAGGATGAGTTTTGGGGTGGAATTCCATGCTTAAATATGTTATTATTTGCTGTTTTAAAAATCGAGTGTTTTTGGTGCCCGAGGAAGAAAACGCGTGATGCCGCGGTCAGAAAAAAAGCTGCTCAGGAGCAAAAATTTATTTTGACTTAAATGTAAAAGCAGATGCTAGGATGAGTTTCAGGGTGGAATTCCATGCTTAAAAATGTTATTATTTGCTGTTTTAAAAATCGAGTGTTTTTGGTGCCCGAGGAAGAAAACGGGTGATGACGCGGTCAGAAAAAAAGCTGCTCAGGAGCAAAAAATTTATTTTGTCTTAAATGTAAAAGCGGATGCTAGGATGAGTTTCGGGGTGGAATTCCATGCTTAAAAATGTTATTATTTGCTGTTTTAAAAATCGAGTGTTTTTGGTGCCCAAGGAAGAAAACGTGTGATGCCGCGGTCAGAAAAAAAGCTGCTCAGGAGCAAAAAAATTTTTTTGACTTAAATGTAAAAGCGGATGCTAGAATGAGTTTCGGGGTGGAATTCCATGCTTAAAAATGTTATTATTTGCTGTTTTTAAAAATCGAGTGTTTTTGGTGCCCAAGGAAGAAAACGCGTGATGCCGCGGTCAGAAAAAAAGCTGCTCAGGAGCAAACAATTTATTTTGACTTAAATGTAAAAGCGGATGCTAGGATGAGTTTCGGGGTGGAATTCCATGCTTAAAAATGTTATTATTTGCTGTTTTTAAAAATCGAGTGTTTTTGGTGCCCAAGGAAGAAAACGCGTGATGCCACGGTCAGAAAAAAAGCTGCTCAGGAGCAAACAATTTATTTTGACTTAAATGTAAAAGCGGATGCTAGTATGAGTTTCGGGGTGGAATTCCATGCTTAAAAATGTTATTATTTGCTGTTTTTAAAAATCTAGTGTTTTTGGTGCCCAAGGAAGAAAACGCGTGATGCCGCGGTCAGAAAAAAAACTGCTCAGGAGCAAAAAAAATTTTTTGTCTTAAATGTAAAAGCGGATACTAGGATGAATTTCGGGGTGGAATTCCATGCTTAAAAATGTTATTATTTGCTGTTTTAAAAATCGAGTGTTTTTGGTGCCCAAGGAAGAAAACGCATGATGCCGCAGTCAGAAAAAAAGCTGCTCAGGAGCAAAAAAATTTTTTTGACTTAAATGTAAAAACCAATGCTAGGATGAGTTTCGGGGTGGAATTCCATTCTTAAAAATGTTATTATTTTCTGTTTTAAAAATCGAGTGTTTTTGGTGCCAGAGGAAGAAAACGCGTGATGCCGTGGTCAGAAAAAAAACTGCTCAGGAGCAAAAATTTATTTTGAATTAAATGTAAAAGCGGATGCTAGAATGAGTTTCGGGGTGGAATTCCATGCTTAAAAATGTTATTATTTGCTGTTTTTAAAAATCGAGTGTTTTTGGTGCCCGAGGAAGAAAACGCGTGATGCCGCGGTCAGAAAAAAAACTGCTCAGGAGCAAAAAAATTTTTTTTGACTTAAATGTAAAAGCGGATGTTAGGATGAGTTTCGGGGTGGAATTCCATGCTTAAAAATTTTATTATTTCCTGTTTTTAAAAATCGAGTGTTTTTGGTGCCCGAGGAAGAAAACGCATGATGCCGTGGTCAGAAAAAAAGCTGCTCAGGAGCAAAAAAATTTTTTTGACTTAAATGTATAAGCGGATGCTAGGATGAGTTTCGGGGTGGAATTCCATGCTTAAAAATGTTATTATTTGCTGTTTTTAAAAATCGAGTGTTTTTGGTGCCCAAGGAAGAAAACGCGTGATGCCGCGGTCAGAAAAAAAGCTGCTCAGGAGCAAACAATTTATTTTGACTTAAATGTAAAAGCTGATGCTAGGATGAGTTTCGGGGTGGAATTCCATGCTTAAAAATGTTATTATTTGCTGTTTTTAAAAAACAAGTGTTTTTGGTGCCCAAGGAAGAAAACGCGTGATGCCGCGGTCAGAAAAAAAGCTGCTCAGGAGCAAACAATTTATTTTGACTTAAATGTAAAAGCGGATGCTAGGATGAGTTTCGGGGTGGAATTCCATGCTTAAAAGTGTTATTATTTGCTGTTTTTCAAAATCGAGTGTTTTTGGTGCCCGAGGAAGAAAACGCGTGATGCCGCGGTCAGAAAAAAAGCTGCTCACGAGCAAAAAAATTTTTTTGTCTTAAATGTAAAAGCGGATGCTAGGATGAGTTTCGGGGTGGAATTCCATGCTTAAAAATGTTATTATTTGCTGTTTTTCAAAATCGAGTGTTTTTGGTGCCCGAGGAAGAAAACGCGTGATGCCGCGGTCAGAAAAAAAGCTGCTCAGGAGCAAAAAAATTTTTTTGACTTAAATGTAAAAACCAATGCTAGGATGAGTTTCGGGGTGGAATTCCATGCTTAAAAATGTTATTATTTGCTGTTTTTAAAAATCGAGTGTTTTTGGTGCCCAAGGAAGAAAACGCATGATGCCGCGGTCAGAAAAAAAGCTGCTCAGGAGCAAAAAATTTATTTTGTCTTAAATGTAAAAGCGGATGCTAGGATGAGTTTCGGAGTGGAATTTCATGCTTCAAAATGTCATTATTTGCTGTTTTTAAAAATCGAGTGTTTTTGGTGCCCAAGGAAGAAAACGCGTGATGCCGCGGTCAGAAAAAAAGCTGCTCAGGAGCAAACAATTTATTTTGACTTAAATGTATAAGCGGATGCTAGGATGAGTTTCGGGGTGGAATTCCATGCTTAAAAATGTTATTATTTGCTGTTTTTAAAAATCGAGTGTTTTTGGTGCCCAAGGAAGAAAACGCGTGATGCCGCGGTCAGAAAAAAAGCTGCTCAGGAGCAAACAATTTATTTTGACTTAAATGTAAAAGCTGATGCTAGGATGAGTTTCGGGGTGGAATTCCATGCTTAAAAATGTTATTATTTGCTGTTTTTAAAAATCGAGTGTTTTTGGTGCCCAAGGAAGAAAACGCGTGATGCCGCGGTCAGAAAAAAAGCTGCTCAGGAGCAAACAATTTATTTTGACTTAAATGTAAAAGCGGATGCTAGGATGAGTTTCGGGGTGGAATTCCATGCTTAAAAGTGTTATTATTTGCTGTTTTTAAAAATCGAGTGTTTTTGGTGCCCAAGGAAGAAAACGCGTGATGCCGCGGTCAGAAAAAAAGCTGCTCAGGAGCAAAAAAATTATTTTGACTTTAATGTAAAAGCGGATGCTAGGATGAGTTTCGGGATGGAATTCCATTCTTAAAAATGTTATTATTTGCTGTTTTAAAAATCGAGTGTTTTTGGTGCCAGAGGAAGAAAACGCGTGATGCCGTGGTCAGAAAAAAAGCTGCTCAGGAGCAAAAATTTATTTTGAATTAAATGTAAAAGCGGATGCTAGAATGAGTTTCGGGGTGGAATTCCATGCTTAAAAATGTTATTATTTCCTGTTTTTAAAAATCGAGTGTTTTTGGTGCCCGAGGAAGAAAACGCGTGATGCCGCGGTCAGAAAAAAAGCTGCTCAGGAGCAAAAAATTTTTTTTGACTTAAATGTAAAAGCGGATGCTAGGATGAGTTTCGGGGTGGAATTCCATGCTTAAAAATGTTATTATTTGCTGTTTTTAAAAATCGAGTGTTTTTGGTGCCCAAGGAAGAAAACGCGTGATGCCGCGGTCAGAAAAAAAGCTGCTCAGGAGCAAACAATTTATTTTGACTTAAATGTAAAAGCGGATGCTAGGATGAGTTTCGGGGTGGAATTCCATGCTTAAAAATGTTATTATTTGCTGTTTTTAAAAATCGAGTGTTTTTGGTGCCCAAGGAAGAAAACGCGTGATGCCACGGTCAGAAAAAAAGCTGCTCAGGAGCAAACAATTTATTTTGACTTAAATGTAAAAGCGGATGCTAGGATGAGTTTCGGGGTGGAATTCCATGCTTAAAAATGTTATTATTTGCTGTTTTTAAAAATCTAGTGTTTTTGGTGCCCAAGGAAGAAAACGCGTGATGCCGCGGTCAGAAAAAAAGCTGCTCAGGAGCAAAAAAATGTTTTTGACTTAAATGTAAAAACCAATGCTAGGATGAGTTTCGGGGTGGAATTCCATTCTTAAAAATGTTATTATTTTCTGTTTTAAAAATCGAGTGTTTTTGGTGCCAGAGGAAGAAAAGGCGTGATGCCGTGGTCAGAAAAAAAACTGCTCAGGAGCAAAAATTTATTTTGAATTAAATGTAAAAGCGGATGCTAGAATGAGTTTCGGGGTGGAATTCCATGCTTAAAAATGTTATTATTTGCTGTTTTTAAAAATCGAGTGTTTTTGGTGCCCGAGGAAGAAAACGTGTGATGCCGCGGTCAGAAAAAAAACTGCTCAGGAGCAAAAAAAAATTTTTGTCTTAAATGTAAAAGCGGATACTAGGATGAATTTCGGGGTGGAATTCCATGCTTAAAAATGTTATTATTTGCTGTTTTTAAAAATCGAGTGTTTTTGGTGCCCGAGAAAGAAAACGCGTGATGCCGCGGTCAGAAAAAAAGCTGCTCAGGAGCAAAAAAAATTTTTTGACTTAAATGTAAAAACCAATGCTAGGATGAGTTTCGGGGTGCAATTCCATGCTTAAAAATGTTATTATTTGCTGTTTTTAAAAATCGAGTGTTTTTGGTGCCCAAGGAAGAAAACGTGTGATGCCGCGGTCAGAAAAAAAGCTGCTCATGAGCAAACAATTTATTTTGACTTAAATGTATAAGCGGATGCTAGGATGAGTTTCGGGGTGGAATTACATGCTTAAAAATTTTATTATTTCCTGTTTTTAAAAATCGAGTGTTTTTGGTGCCCGAGGAAGAAAACGCATGATGCCGCGGTCAGAAAAAAAGCTGCTCAGGAGCAAAAAATTTTTTTTGACTTAAATGTAAAAGCGGATGCTAGGATGAGTTTCGGGGTGGAATTCCATGCTTAAAAATGTTATTATTTGCTGTTTTTAAAAATCGAGTGTTTTTGGTGCCCAAGGAAGAAAACGCGTGATGCCGCGGTCAGAAAAAAAGCTGCTCAGGAGCAAACAATTTATTTTGACTTAAATGTATAAGCGGATGCTAGGATGAGTTTCGGGGTGGAATTACATGCTTAAAAATGTTATTATTTGCTGTTTTTAAAAATCGAGTGTTTTTGGTGCCCAAGGAAGAAAACGCGTGATGCCGCGGTCAGAAAAAAAGCTGCTCAGGAGCAAACAATTTATTTTGACTTAAATGTAAAAGCTGATGCTAGGATGAGTTTCGGGGTGGAATTCCATGCTTAAAAATGTTATTATTTGCTGTTTTTAAAAAACAAGTGTTTTTGGTGCCCAAGGAAGAAAACGCGTGATGCCGCGGTCAGAAAAAAAGCTGCTCAGGAGCAAACAATTTATTTTGACTTAAATGTAAAAGCGGATGCTAGGATGAGTTTCGGGGTGGAATTCCATGCTTAAAAGTGTTATTATTTGCTGTTTTTAAAAATCGAGTGTTTTTGGTGCCCAAGGAAGAAAACGCGTGATGCCGCGGTCAGAAAAAAAGCTGCTCAGGAGCAAAAAAATTATTTTGACTTAAATGTAAAAGCGGATGCTAGGATGAGTTTCGGGATGGAATTCCATTCTTAAAAATGTTATTATTTGCTGTTTTAAAAATCGAGTGTTTTTGGTGCCAGAGGAAGAAAACGCGTGATGCCGCGGTCAGAAAAAAAGCTGCTCAGGAGCAAAAATTTATTTTGACTTAAATGTAAAAACCAATGCTAGGATGAGTTTTGGGGTGGAATTCCATGCTTAAATATGTTATTATTTGCTGTTTTAAAAATCGAGTGTTTTTGGTGCCCGAGGAAGAAAACGCGTGATGCCGCGGTCAGAAAAAAAGCTGCTCAGGAGCAAAAATTTATTTTGACTTAAATGTAAAAGCAGATGCTAGGATGAGTTTCAGGGTGGAATTCCATGCTTAAAAATGTTATTATTTGCTGTTTTAAAAATCGAGTGTTTTTGGTGCCCGAGGAAGAAAACGGGTGATGACGCGGTCAGAAAAAAAGCTGCTCAGGAGCAAAAAATTTATTTTGTCTTAAATGTAAAAGCGGATGCTAGGATGAGTTTCGGGGTGGAATTCCATGCTTAAAAATGTTATTATTTGCTGTTTTAAAAATCGAGTGTTTTTGGTGCCCAAGGAAGAAAACGTGTGATGCCGCGGTCAGAAAAAAAGCTGCTCAGGAGCAAAAAAATTTTTTTGACTTAAATGTAAAAGCGGATGCTAGAATGAGTTTCGGGGTGGAATTCCATGCTTAAAAATGTTATTATTTGCTGTTTTTAAAAATCGAGTGTTTTTGGTGCCCAAGGAAGAAAACGCGTGATGCCGCGGTCAGAAAAAAAGCTGCTCAGGAGCAAACAATTTATTTTGACTTAAATGTAAAAGCGGATGCTAGGATGAGTTTCGGGGTGGAATTCCATGCTTAAAAATGTTATTATTTGCTGTTTTTAAAAATCGAGTGTTTTTGGTGCCCAAGGAAGAAAACGCGTGATGCCACGGTCAGAAAAAAAGCTGCTCAGGAGCAAACAATTTATTTTGACTTAAATGTAAAAGCGGATGCTAGGATGAGTTTCGGGGTGGAATTCCATGCTTAAAAATGTTATTATTTGCTGTTTTTAAAAATCTAGTGTTTTTGGTGCCCAAGGAAGAAAACGCGTGATGCCGCGGTCAGAAAAAAAACTGCTCAGGAGCAAAAAAATTTTTTTGTCTTAAATGTAAAAGCGGATACTAGGATGAATTTCGGGGTGGAATTCCATGCTTAAAAATGTTATTATTTGCTGTTTTAAAAATCGAGTGTTTTTGGTGCCCAAGGAAGAAAACGCATGATGCCGCAGTCAGAAAAAAAGCTGCTCAGGAGCAAAAAAATTTTTTTGACTTAAATGTAAAAACCAATGCTAGGATGAGTTTCGGGGTGGAATTCCATTCTTAAAAATGTTATTATTTTCTGTTTTAAAAATCGAGTGTTTTTGGTGCCAGAGGAAGAAAACGCGTGATGCCGTGGTCAGAAAAAAAACTGCTCAGGAGCAAAAATTTATTTTGAATTAAATGTAAAAGCGGATGCTAGAATGAGTTTCGGGGTGGAATTCCATGCTTAAAAATGTTATTATTTGCTGTTTTTAAAAATCGAGTGTTTTTGGTGCCCGAGGAAGAAAACGCGTGATGCCGCGGTCAGAAAAAAAACTGCTCAGGAGCAAAAAAATTTTTTTTGACTTAAATGTAAAAGCGGATGTTAGGATGAGTTTCGGGGTGGAATTCCATGCTTAAAAATTTTATTATTTCCTGTTTTTAAAAATCGAGTGTTTTTGGTGCCCGAGGAAGAAAACGCATGATGCCGTGGTCAGAAAAAAAGCTGCTCAGGAGCAAAAAAATTTTTTTGACTTAAATGTATAAGCGGATGCTAGGATGAGTTTCGGGGTGGAATTCCATGCTTAAAAATGTTATTATTTGCTGTTTTTAAAAATCGAGTGTTTTTGGTGCCCAAGGAAGAAAACGCGTGATGCCGCGGTCAGAAAAAAAGCTGCTCAGGAGCAAACAATTTATTTTGACTTAAATGTAAAAGCTGATGCTAGGATGAGTTTCGGGGTGGAATTCCATGCTTAAAAATGTTATTATTTGCTGTTTTTAAAAAACAAGTGTTTTTGGTGCCCAAGGAAGAAAACGCGTGATGCCGCGGTCAGAAAAAAAGCTGCTCAGGAGCAAACAATTTATTTTGACTTAAATGTAAAAGCGGATGCTAGGATGAGTTTCGGGGTGGAATTCCATGCTTAAAAGTGTTATTATTTGCTGTTTTTAAAAATCGAGTGTTTTTGGTGCCCAAGGAAGAAAACGCATGATGCCGCAGTCAGAAAAAAAGCTGCTCAGGAGCAAAAAAATTTTTTTGACTTAAATGTAAAAACCAATGCTAGGATGAGTTTCGGGGTGGAATTCCATTCTTAAAAATGTTATTATTTTCTGTTTTAAAAATCGAGTGTTTTTGGTGCCAGAGGAAGAAAACGCGTGATGCCGTGGTCAGAAAAAAAACTGCTCAGGAGCAAAAATTTATTTTGAATTAAATGTAAAAGCGGATGCTAGAATGAGTTTCGGGGTGGAATTCCATGCTTAAAAATGTTATTATTTGCTGTTTTTAAAAATCGAGTGTTTTTGGTGCCCGAGGAAGAAAACGCGTGATGCCGCGGTCAGAAAAAAAGCTGCTCAGGAGCAAAAAATTTTTTTTGACTTAAATGTAAAAGCGGATGCTAGGATGAGTTTCGGGGTGGAATTCCATGCTTAAAAATGTTATTATTTGCTGTTTTTAAAAATCGAGTGTTTTTGGTGCCCAAGGAAGAAAACGCGTGATGCCGCGGTCAGAAAAAAAGCTGCTCAGGAGCAAACAATTTATTTTGACTTAAATGTAAAAACCAATGCTAGGATGAGTTTCGGGGTGCAATTCCATGCTTAAAAATGTTATTATTTGCTGTTTTTAAAAATCGAGTGTTTTTGGTGCCCAAGGAAGAAAACGCGTGATGCCACGGTCAGAAAAAAAGCTGCTCAGGAGCAAACAATTTATTTTGACTTAAATGTAAAAGCGGATGCTAGGATGAGTTTCGGGGTGGAATTCCATGCTTAAAAATGTTATTATTTGCTGTTTTTAAAAATCTAGTGTTTTTGGTGCCCAAGGAAGAAAACGCGTGATGCCGCGGTCAGAAAAAAAACTGCTCAGGAGCGAAAAAATTTTTTTGTCTTAAATGTAAAAGCGGATACTAGGATGAATTTCGGGGTGGAATTCCATGCTTAAAAATGTTATTATTTGCTGTTTTAAAAATCGAGTGTTTTTGGTGCCCAAGGAATAAAACGCATGATGCCGCAGTCAGAAAAAAAGCTGCTCAGGAGCAAAAAAATTTTTTTGACTTAAATGTAAAAACCAATGCTAGGATGAGTTTCGGGGTGGAATTCCATTCTTAAAAATGTTATTATTTTCTGTTTTAAAAATCGAGTGTTTTTGGTGCCAGAGGAAGAAAAGGCGTGATGCCGTGGTCAGAAAAAAAACTGCTCAGGAGCAAAAATTTATTTTGAATTAAATGTAAAAGCGGATGCTAGAATGAGTTTCGGGGTGGAATTCCATGCTTAAAAATGTTATTATTTGCTGTTTTTAAAAATCGAGTGTTTTTGGTGCCCGAGGAAGAAAACGTGTGATGCCGCGGTCAGAAAAAAAACTGCTCAGGAGCAAAAAAAAAATTTTTGTCTTAAATGTAAAAGCGGATACTAGGATGAATTTCGGGGTGGAATTCCATGCTTAAAAATGTTATTATTTGCTGTTTTTAAAAATCGAGTGTTTTTGGTGCCCGAGAAAGAAAACGCGTGATGCCGCGGTCAGAAAAAAAGCTGCTCAGGAGCAAAAAAAATTTTTTGACTTAAATGTAAAAACCAATGCTAGGATGAGTTTCGGGGTGCAATTCCATGCTTAAAAATGTTATTATTTGCTGTTTTTAAAAATCGAGTGTTTTTGGTGCCCAAGGAAGAAAACGTGTGATGCCGCGGTCAGAAAAAAAGCTGCTCAGGAGCAAACAATTTATTTTGACTTAAATGTATAAGCGGATGCTAGGATGAGTTTCGGGGTGGAATTACATGCTTAAAAATTTTATTATTTCCTGTTTTTAAAAATCGAGTGTTTTTGGTGCCCGAGGAAGAAAACGCATGATGCCGCGGTCAGAAAAAAAAGCTGCTCAGGAGCAAAAAATTTTTTTTGACTTAAATGTAAAAGCGGATGCTAGGATGAGTTTCGGGGTGGAATTCCATGCTTAAAAATGTTATTATTTGCTGTTTTTAAAAATCGAGTGTTTTTGGTGCCCAAGGAAGAAAACGCGTGATGCCGCGGTCAGAAAAAAAGCTGCTCAGGAGCAAACAATTTATTTTGACTTAAATGTATAAGCGGATGCTAGGATGAGTTTCGGGGTGGAATTCCATGCTTAAAAATGTTATTATTTGCTGTTTTTAAAAATCGAGTGTTTTTGGTGCCCAAGGAAGAAAACGCGTGATGCCGCGGTCAGAAAAAAAGCTGCTCAGGAGCAAACAATTTATTTTGACTTAAATGTAAAAGCTGATGCTAGGATGAGTTTCGGGGTGGAATTCCATGCTTAAAAATGTTATTATTTGCTGTTTTTAAAAAACAAGTGTTTTTGGTGCCCAAGGAAGAAAACGCGTGATGCCGCGGTCAGAAAAAAAGCTGCTCAGGAGCAAACAATTTATTTTGACTTAAATGTAAAAGCGGATGCTAGGATGAGTTTCGGGGTGGAATTCCATGCTTAAAAATGTTATTATTTGCTGTTTTTAAAAATTGAGTGTTTTTGGTGCCCGAGGAAGAAAACGCGTGATGCCGCAGTCAGAAAAAAAGCTTCTCAGGAGCAAAAAATTTTTTTTGACTTAAATGTAAAAACCAATGCGAGGATGAGTTTCGGGGTGGAATTCCATTCTTAAAAATGTTATTATTTGCTGTTTTAAAAATCGAGTGTTTTTGGTGCCAGAGGAAGAAAACGCGTGATGCCGTGGTCAGAAAAAAAACTGCTCAGGAGCAAAAATTTATTTTGAATTAAATGTAAAAGCGGATGCTAGAATGAGTTTCGGGGTGGAATTCCATGCTTAAAAATGTTATTATTTGCTGTTTTTAAAAATCGAGTGTTTTTGGTGCCCGAGGAAGAAAACGCGTGATGCCGTGGTCAGAAAAGAAACTGCTCAGGAGCAAAAAAAATTTTTTGTCTTAAATGTAAAAGCGGATACTAGGATGAATTTCGGGGTGGAATTCCATGCTTAAAAATGTTATTATTTGCTGTTTTTAAAAATCGAGTGTTTTTGGTGCCCGAGAAAGAAAACGTGTGATGCCGCGGTCAGAAAAAAAGCTGCTCAGGAGCAAAAAAATTATTTTGACTTAAATGTAAAAACCAATGCTAGGATGAGTTTCGGGGTGGAATTCCATGCTTAAAAATGTTATTATTTCCTGTTTTTAAAAATCGAGTGTTTTTGGTGCCCGAGGAAGAAAACGCGTGATGCCGCGGTCAGAAAAAAAACTGCTCAGGAGCAAAAAAAATTTTTTGTCTTAAATGTAAAAGCGGATACTAGGATGAATTTCGGGGTGGAATTCCATGCTTAAAAATGTTATTATTTGCTGTTTTTAAAAATCGAGTGTTTTTGGTGCCCGAGAAAGAAAACGCGTGATGCCGCGGTCAGAAAAAAAACTGCTCAGGAGCAAAAAAAAATTTTTGTCTTAAATGTAAAAGCGGATACTAGGATGAATTTCGGGGTGGAATTCCATGCTTAAAAATGTTATTATTTGCTGTTTTAAAAATCGAGTGTTTTTGGTGCCCAAGGAACAAAACGCGTGATGCCGCGGTCAGAAAAAAAGCTGCTCAGGAGCAAACAATTTATTTTGACTTAAATGTAAAAGCGGATGCTAGGATGAGTTTCGGGGTGGAATTACATGCTTAAAAATTTTATTATTTCCTGTTTTTAAAAATCGAGTGTTTTTGGTGCCCGAGGAAGAAAACGCATGATGCCGCGGTCAGAAAAAAAGCTGCTCAGGAGCAAAAAATTTTTTTTGACTTAAATGTAAAAGCGGATGCTAGGATGAGTTTCGGGGTGGAATTCCATGCTTAAAAATGTTATTATTTGCTGTTTTTAAAAATCGAGTGTTTTTGGTGCCCAAGGAAGAAAACGCGTGGTGCCGCGGTCAGAAAAAAAGCTGCTCAGGAGCAAACAATTTATTTTGACTTAAATGTATAAGCGGATGCTAGGATGAGTTTCGGGGTGGAATTACATGCTTAAAAATGTTATTATTTGCTGTTTTTAAAAATCGAGTGTTTTTGGTGCCCAAGGAAGAAAACGCGTGATGCCGCGGTCAGAAAAAAAGCTGCTCAGGAGCAAACAATTTATTTTGACTTAAATGTAAAAGCTGATGCTAGGATGAGTTTCGGGGTGGAATTCCATGCTTAAAAATGTTATTATTTGCTGTTTTTAAAAAACAAGTGTTTTTGGTGCCCAAGGAAGAAAACGCGTGATGCCGCGGTCAGAAAAAAAGCTGCTCAGGAGCAAACAATTTATTTTGACTTAAATGTAAAAGCGGATGCTAGGATGAGTTTCGGGGTGGAATTCCATGCTTAAAAATGTTATTATTTGCTGTTTTTAAAAATTGAGTGTTTTTGGTGCCCGAGGAAGAAAACGCGTGATGCCGCAGTCAGAAAAAAAGCTTCTCAGGAGCAAAAAAATTTTTTTGACTTAAATGTAAAAACCAATGCGAGGATGAGTTTCGGGGTGGAATTCCATTCTTAAAAATGTTATTATTTGCTGTTTTAAAAATCGAGTGTTTTTGGTGCCAGAGGAAGAAAACGCGTGATGCCGTGGTCAGAAAAAAAACTGCTCAGGAGCAAAAATTTATTTTGAATTAAATGTAAAAGCGGATGCTAGAATGAGTTTCGGGGTGGAATTCCATGCTTAAAAATGTTATTATTTGCTGTTTTTAAAAATCGAGTGTTTTTGGTGCCCAAGGAAGAAAACGCGTGGTGCCGCGGTCAGAAAAAAAGCTGCTCAGGAGCAAACAATTTATTTTGACTTAAATGTATAAGCGGATGCTAGGATGAGTTTCGGGGTGGAATTACATGCTTAAAAATGTTATTATTTGCTGTTTTTAAAAATCGAGTGTTTTTGGTGCCCAAGGAAGAAAACGCGTGATGCCGCGGTCAGAAAAAAAGCTGCTCAGGAGCAAACAATTTATTTTGACTTAAATGTAAAAGCTGATGCTAGGATGAGTTTCGGGGTGGAATTCCATGCTTAAAAATGTTATTATTTGCTGTTTTTAAAAAACAAGTGTTTTTGGTGCCCAAGGAAGAAAACGCGTGATGCCGCGGTCAGAAAAAAAGCTGCTCAGGAGCAAACAATTTATTTTGACTTAAATGTAAAAGCGGATGCTAGGATGAGTTTCGGGGTGGAATTCCATGCTTAAAAATGTTATTATTTGCTGTTTTTAAAAATTGAGTGTTTTTGGTGCCCGAGGAAGAAAACGCGTGATGCCGCAGTCAGAAAAAAAGCTTCTCAGGAGCAAAAAAATTTTTTTGACTTAAATGTAAA
Source organism: Pituophis catenifer annectens (assembly GCF_029215685.1). Lineage (NCBI taxonomy): Eukaryota > Metazoa > Chordata > Lepidosauria > Squamata > Colubridae > Pituophis > Pituophis catenifer. The sequence goes on from NW_027256894.1 coordinate 9,747,750, forward strand.
AACCAATGCGAGGATGAGTTTCGGGGTGGAATTCCATTCTTAAAAATGTTATTATTTGCTGTTTTAAAAATCGAGTGTTTTTGGTGCCAGAGGAAGAAAACGCGTGATGCCGTGGTCAGAAAAAAAACTGCTCAGGAGCAAAAATTTATTTTGAATTAAATGTAAAAGCGGATGCTAGAATGAGTTTCGGGGTGGAATTCCATGCTTAAAAATGTTATTATTTGCTGTTTTTAAAAATCGAGTGTTTTTGGTGCCCGAGGAAGAAAACGCGTGATGCCGTGGTCAGAAAAGAAACTGCTCAGGAGCAAAAAAAATTTTTTGTCTTAAATGTAAAAGCGGATACTAGGATGAATTTCGGGGTGGAATTCCATGCTTAAAAATGTTATTATTTGCTGTTTTTAAAAATCGAGTGTTTTTGGTGCCCGAGAAAGAAAACGTGTGATGCCGCGGTCAGAAAAAAAGCTGCTCAGGAGCAAAAAAATTATTTTGACTTAAATGTAAAAACCAATGCTAGGATGAGTTTCGGGGTGGAATTCCATGCTTAAAAATGTTATTATTTCCTGTTTTTAAAAATCGAGTGTTTTTGGTGCCCGAGGAAGAAAACGCGTGATGCCGCGGTCAGAAAAAAAACTGCTCAGGAGCAAAAAAAATTTTTTGTCTTAAATGTAAAAGCGGATACTAGGATGAATTTCGGGGTGGAATTCCATGCTTAAAAATGTTATTATTTGCTGTTTTTAAAAATCGAGTGTTTTTGGTGCCCGAGAAAGAAAACGCGTGATGCCGCGGTCAGAAAAAAAACTGCTCAGGAGCAAAAAAAAATTTTTGTCTTAAATGTAAAAGCGGATACTAGGATGAATTTCGGGGTGGAATTCCATGCTTAATAATGTTATTATTTGCTGTTTTAAAAATCGAGTGTTTTTGGTGCCCAAGGAAGAAAACGCGTGATGCCGCGGTCAGAAAAAAAGCTGCTCAGGAGCAAACAATTTATTTTGACTTAAATGTAAAAGCGGATGCTAGGATGAGTTTCGGGGTGGAATTCCATGCTTAAAAATGTTATTATTTGCTGTTTTTAAAAATCGAGTGTTTTTGGTGCCCAAGGAAGAAAACGCGTGATGCCGCGGTCAGAAAAAAAGCTGCTCAGGAGCAAACAATTTATTTTAACTTAAATGTAAAAGCGGATGCTAGGATGAGTTTCGGGGTGGAATTCCATGCTTAAAAATGTTATTATTTGCTGTTTTTAAAAATCTAGTGTTTTTGGTGCCCAAGGAAGAAAACGCGTGATGCCGCGGTCAGAAAAAAAACTGCTCAGGAGCAAAAAAAAAATTTTGTCTTAAATGTAAAAGCGGATACTAGGATGAATTTCGGGGTGGAATTCCATGCTTAAAAATGTTATTATTTGCTGTTTTAAAAATCGAGTGTTTTTGGTGCCCAAGGAAGAAAACGCATGATGCCGCAGTCAGAAAAAAAGCTGCTCAGGAGCAAAAAAATTTTTTTGACTTAAATGTAAAAACCAATGCTAGGATGAGTTTCGGGGTGGAATTCCATTCTTAAAAATGTTATTATTTTCTGTTTTAAAAATCGAGTGTTTTTGGTGCCAGAGGAAGAAAACGCGTGATGCCGTGGTCAGAAAAAAAGCTGCTCAGGAGCAAAAATTTATTTTGAATTAAATGTAAAAGCGGATGCTAGAATGAGTTTCGGGGTGGAATTCCATGCTTAAAAATGTTATTATTTGCTGTTTTTAAAAATCGAGTGTTTTTGGTGCCCGAGGAAGAAAACGCGTGATGCCGCGGTCAGAAAAAAAACTGCTCAGGAGCAAAAAAAAATTTTTGTCTTAAATGTAAAAGCGGATACTAGGATGAATTTCGGGGTGGAATTCCATGCTTAAAAATGTTATTATTTGCTGTTTTTAAAAATCGAGTGTTTTTGGTGCCCGAGAAAGAAAACGTGTGATGCCGCGGTCAGAAAAAAAGCTGCTCAGGAGCAAAAAAATTTTTTTGACTTAAATGTAAAAACCAATGCTAGGATGAGTTTCGGGGAGCAATTCCATGCTTAAAAGTGTTATTATTTGCTGTTTTTAAAAATCGAGTGTTTTTGGTGCCGAAGGAAGAAAACGCGTGATGCCGCGGTCAGAAAAAAAGCTGCTCAGGAGCAAAAAAATTATTTTGACTTAAATGTAAAAGCAGATGCTAGGATGAATTTTGGGGTGGAATTCCATGCTTAAAAATGTTATTATTTGCTGTTTTAAAAATCGAGTGTTTTTGGTGCCCGAGGAAGAAAACGGGTGATGACGCGGTCAGAAAAAAAGCTGCTCAGGAGCAAAAAATTTATTTTGTCTTAAATGTAAAAGCGGATGCTAGGATGAGTTTCGGGGTGGAATTCCATGCTTAAAAATGTTATTATTTGCTGTTTTAAAAATCGAGTGTTTTTTGTGCCAGAGGAAGAAAACGCATGATGCTGCGGTCAGAAAAAAAGCTGCTCACGAGCAAAAAAAATTTTTTGTCTTAAATGTAAAAGCGGATGCTAGGATGAGTTTCGGGGTGGAATTCCATGCTTAAAATGTTATTATTTGCTGTTTTTAAAAATCGAGTGTTTTTGGTGCCCAAGGAAGAAAACGCATGATGCCGCGGTCAGAAAAAAAGCTGCTCAGGAGCAAAAAAATTTTTTTTGACTTAAATGTAAAAGCGGATGTTAGGATGAGTTTCGGGGTGGAATTCCATGCTTAAAAATGTTATTATTTGCTGTTTTTAAAAATCGAGTGTTTTTGGTGCCCGAGGAAGAAAACGCGTGATGCCGCGGTCAGAAAAAAAACTGCTCAGGAGCAAAAAAAAATTTTTGTCTTAAATGTAAAAGCGGATACTAGGATGAATTTCGGGGTGGAATTCCATGCTTAAAAATGTTATTATTTGCTGTTTTTAAAAATCGAGTGTTTTTGGTGCCCGAGAAAGAAAACGTGTGATGCCGCGGTCAGAAAAAAAGCTGCTCAGGAGCAAAAAAATTTTTTTGACTTAAATGTAAAAACCAATGCTAGGATGAGTTTCGGGGAGCAATTCCATGCTTAAAAGTGTTATTATTTGCTGTTTTTAAAAATCGAGTGTTTTTGGTGCCGAAGGAAGAAAACGCGTGATGCCGCGGTCAGAAAAAAAGCTGCTCAGGAGCAAAAAAATTATTTTGACTTAAATGTAAAAGCAGATGCTAGGATGAATTTTGGGGTGGAATTCCATGCTTAAAAATGTTATTATTTGCTGTTTTAAAAATCGAGTGTTTTTGGTGCCCGAGGAAGAAAACGGGTGATGACGCGGTCAGAAAAAAAGCTGCTCAGGAGCAAAAAATTTATTTTGTCTTAAATGTAAAAGCGGATGCTAGGATGAGTTTCGGGGTGGAATTCCATGCTTAAAAATGTTATTATTTGCTGTTTTAAAAATCGAGTGTTTTTTGTGCCAGAGGAAGAAAACGCATGATGCTGCGGTCAGAAAAAAAGCTGCTCACGAGCAAAAAAAATTTTTTGTCTTAAATGTAAAAGCGGATGCTAGGATGAGTTTCGGGGTGGAATTCCATGCTTAAAATGTTATTATTTGCTGTTTTTAAAAATCGAGTGTTTTTGGTGCCCAAGGAAGAAAACGCATGATGCCGCGGTCAGAAAAAAAGCTGCTCAGGAGCAAAAAAATTTTTTTTGACTTAAATGTAAAAGCGGATGTTAGGATGAGTTTCGGGGTGGAATTCCATGCTTAAAAATTTTATTATTTCCTGTTTTTAAAAATCGAGTGTTTTTGGTGCCCGAGGAAGAAAACGCATGATGCCGCGGTCAGAAAAAAAGCTGCTCAGGAGCAAAAAAATTTTTTTGACTTAAATGTAAAAGCGGATGCTAGGATGAGTTTCGGGGTGGAATTCCATGCTTAAAAATGTTATTATTTGCTGTTTTTCAAAATCGAGTGTTTTTGGTGCCCGAGGAAGAAAACGCGTGATGCCGCGGTCAGAAAAAAAGCTGCTCAGGAGCAAAAATTTATTTTGACTTAAATGTAAAAGCGGATGCTAGGATGAGTTTCGGAGTGGAATTCCATGCTTAAAAATGTTATTATTTGCTGTTTTTAAAAATCGAGTGTTTTTGGTGCCCAAGGAAGAAAACGCATGATGCCGCGGTCAGAAAAAAAGCTGCTCAGGAGCAAAAAAATTTTTTTTGACTTAAATGTAAAAGCGGATGTTAGGATGAGTTTCGGGGTGGAATTCCATGCTTAAAAATGTTATTATTTGCTGTTTTTCAAAATCGAGTGTTTTTGGTGCCCGAGGAAGAAAACGCGTGATGCCGCGGTCAGAAAAAAAGCTGCTCAGGAGCAAAAATTTATTTTGACTTAAATGTAAAAGCGGATGCTAGGATGAGTTTCGGAGTGGAATTCCATGCTTAAAAATGTTATTATTTGCTGTTTTTAAAAATCGAGTGTTTTTGGTGCCCAAGGAAGAAAACGCGTGATGCCGCGGTCAGAAAAAAAGCTGCTCAGGAGCAAACAATTTATTTTGACTTAAATGTATAAGCGGATGCTAGGATGAGTTTCGGGGTGGAATTCCATGCTTAAAAATGTTATTATTTGCTGTTTTTAAAAATCGAGTGTTTTTGGTGCCCAAGGAAGAAAACGTGTGATGCCGCGGTCAGAAAAAAAGCTGCTCAGGAGCAAACAATTTATTTTGACTTAAATGTAAAAGCTGATGCTAGGATGAGTTTCGGGGTGGAATTCCATGCTTAAAAATGTTATTATTTGCTGTTTTTAAAAAACAAGTGTTTTTGGTGCCCAAGGAAGAAAACGCGTGATGCCGCGGTCAGAAAAAAAGCTGCTCAGGAGCAAACAATTTATTTTGACTTAAATGTAAAAGCGGATGCTAGGATGAGTTTCGGGGTGGAATTCCATGCTTAAAAATGTTATTATTTGCTGTTTTTAAAAATTGAGTGTTTTTGGTGCCCGAGGAAGAAAACGCGTGATGCCGCAGTCAGAAAAAAAGCTTCTCAGGAGCAAAAAAATTTTTTTGACTTAAATGTAAAAACCAATGCTAGGATGAGTTTCGGGGTGGAATTCCATTCTTAAAAATGTTATTATTTGCTGTTTTAAAAATCGAGTGTTTTTGGTGCCAGAGGAAGAAAACGCGTGATGCCGTGGTCAGAAAAAAAACTGCTCAGGAGCAAAAATTTATTTTGAATTAAATGTAAAAGCGGATGCTAGAATGAGTTTCGGGGTGGAATTCCATGCTTAAAAATGTTATTATTTGCTGTTTTTAAAAATCGAGTGTTTTTGGTGCCCGAGGAAGAAAACGCGTGATGCCGCGGTCAGAAAAGAAACTGCTCAGGAGCAAAAAAAAATTTTTGTCTTAAATGTAAAAGCGGATACTAGGATGAATTTCGGGGTGGAATTCCATGCTTAAAAATGTTATTATTTGCTGTTTTAAAAATCGAGTGTTTTTGGTGCCCGAGGAAGAAAACGGGTGATGACGCGGTCAGAAAAAAAGCTGCTCAGGAGCAAAAAATTTATTTTGTCTTAAATGTAAAAGCGGATGCTAGGATGAGTTTCGGGGTGGAATTCCATGCTTAAAAATGTTATTATTTGCTGTTTTAAAAATCGAGTGTTTTTTGTGCCAGAGGAAGAAAACGCATGATGCTGCGGTCAGAAAAAAAGCTGCTCACGAGCAAAAAAAAATTTTTGTCTTAAATGTAAAAGCGGATGCTAGGATGAGTTTCGGGGTGGAATTCCATGCTTAAAAATGTTATTATTTGCTGTTTTTCAAAATCGAGTGTTTTTGGTGCCCGAGGAAGAAAACGCGTGATGCCGCGGTCAGAAAAAAAGCTGCTCAGGAGCAAAAAATTTATTTTGTCTTAAATGTAAAAGCGGATGCTAGGATGAGTTTCGGAGTGGAATTTCATGCTTAAAAATGTCATTATTTGCTGTTTTTAAAAATCGAGTGTTTTTGGTGCCCGAGGAAGAAAACGCATGATGCCGCGGTCAGAAAAAAAGCTGCTCAGGAGCAAAAAAATTTTTTTGACTTAAATGTAAAAACCAATGCTAGGATGAGTTTCGGGGTGGAATTCCATGCTTAAAATGTTATTATTTGCTGTTTTTAAAAATCGAGTGTTTTTGGTGCCCAAGGAAGAAAACGCATGATGCCGCGGTCAGAAAAAAAGCTGCTCAGGAGCAAAAAAATTTTTTTTGACTTAAATGTAAAAGCGGATGTTAGGATGAGTATCGGGGTGGAATTCCATGCTTAAAAATTTTATTATTTCCTGTTTTTAAAAATCGAGTGTTTTTGGTGCCCGAGGAAGAAAACGCATGATGCCGCGGTCAGAAAAAAAGCTGCTCAGGAGCAAAAAAATTTTTTTGACTTAAATGTAAAAGCGGATGCTAGGATGAGTTTCGGGGTGGAATTCCATGCTTAAAAATGTTATTATTTGCTGTTTTTCAAAATCGAGTGTTTTTGGTGCCCGAGGAAGAAAACGCGTGATGCCGCGGTCAGAAAAAAAGCTGCTCAGGAGCAAAAATTTATTTTGACTTAAATGTAAAAGCGGATGCTAGGATGAGTTTCGGAGTGGAATTCCATGCTTAAAAATGTTATTATTTGCTGTTTTTAAAAATCGAGTGTTTTTGGTGCCCAAGGAAGAAAACGCGTGATGCCGCGGTCAGAAAAAAAGCTGCTCAGGAGCAAACAATTTATTTTGACTTAAATGTATAAGCGGATGCTAGGATGAGTTTCGGGGTGGAATTCCATGCTTAAAAATGTTATTATTTGCTGTTTTTAAAAATCGAGTGTTTTTGGTGCCCGAGGAAGAAAACGCATGATGCCGCGGTCAGAAAAAAAGCTGCTCAGGAGCAAAAAAAATTTTTTGACTTAAATGTAAAAACCAATGCTAGGATTAGTTTCGGGGTGGAATTCCATGCTTAAAATGTTATTATTTGCTGTTTTTAAAAATCGAGTGTTTTTGGTGCCCAAGGAAGAAAACGCATGATGCCGCGGTCAGAAAAAAAGCTGCTCAGGAGCAAAAAAATTTTTTTTGACTTAAATGTAAAAGCGGATGTTAGGATGAGTATCGGGGTGGAATTCCATGCTTAAAAATTTTATTATTTCCTGTTTTTAAAAATCGAGTGTTTTTGGTGCCCGAGGAAGAAAACGCATGATGCCGCGGTCAGAAAAAAAGCTGCTCAGGAGCAAAAAATTTTTTTTGACTTAAATGTAAAAGCGGATGCTAGGATGAGTTTCGGGGTGGAATTCCATGCTTAAAAATGTTATTATTTGCTGTTTTTCAAAATCGAGTGTTTTTGGTGCCCGAGGAAGAAAACGCGTGATGCCGCGGTCAGAAAAAAAGCTGCTCAGGAGCAAAAATTTATTTTGACTTAAATGTAAAAGCGGATGCTAGGATGAGTTTCGGAGTGGAATTCCATGCTTAAAAATGTTATTATTTGCTGTTTTTAAAAATCGAGTGTTTTTGGTGCCCAAGGAAGAAAACGCGTGATGCCGCGGTCAGAAAAAAAGCTGCTCAGGAGCAAACAATTTATTTTGACTTAAATGTATAAGCGGATGCTAGGATGAGTTTCGGGGTGGAATTCCATGCTTAAAAATGTTATTATTTGCTGTTTTTAAAAATCGAGTGTTTTTGGTGCCCAAGGAAGAAAACGTGTGATGCCGCGGTCAGAAAAAAAGCTGCTCAGGAGCAAACAATTTATTTTGACTTAAATGTAAAAGCTGATGCTAGGATGAGTTTCGGGGTGGAATTCCATGCTTAAAAATGTTATTATTTGCTGTTTTTAAAAAACAAGTGTTTTTGGTGCCCAAGGAAGAAAACGCGTGATGCCGCGGTCAGAAAAAAAGCTGCTCAGGAGCAAACAATTTATTTTGACTTAAATGTAAAAGCGGATGCTAGGATGAGTTTCGGGGTGGAATTCCATGCTTAAAAATGTTATTATTTGCTGTTTTTAAAAATCGAGTGTTTTTGGTGCCCAAGGAAGAAAACGCGTGATGCCGCGGTCAGAAAAAAAGCTGCTCAGGAGCAAACAATTTATTTTGACTTAAATGTATAAGCGGATGCTAGGATGAGTTTTGGGGTGGAATTCCATGCTTAAAAATGTTATTATTTGCTGTTTTTAAAAATCGAGTGTTTTTGGTGCCCAAGGAAGAAAACGTGTGATGCCGCGGTCAGAAAAAAAGCTGCTCAGGAGCAAACAATTTATTTTGACTTAAATGTAAAAGCTGATGCTAGGATGAGTTTCGGGGTGGAATTCCATGCTTAAAAATGTTATTATTTGCTGTTTTTAAAAAACAAGTGTTTTTGGTGCCCAAGGAAGAAAACGCGTGATGCCGCGGTCAGAAAAAAAGCTGCTCAGGAGCAAACAATTTATTTTGACTTAAATGTAAAAGCGGATGCTAGGATGAGTTTCGGGGTGGAATTCCATGCTTAAAAATGTTATTATTTGCTGTTTTTAAAAATTGAGTGTTTTTGGTGCCCGAGGAAGAAAACGCGTGATGCCGCAGTCAGAAAAAAAGCTTCTCAGGAGCAAAAAAATTTTTTTGACTTAAATGTAAAAACCAATGCTAGGATGAGTTTCGGGGTGGAATTCCATTCTTAAAAATGTTATTATTTGCTGTTTTAAAAATCGAGTGTTTTTGGTGCCAGAGGAAGAAAACGCGTGATGCCGTGGTCAGAAAAAAAACTGCTCAGGAGCAAAAATTTATTTTGAATTAAATGTAAAAGCGGATGCTAGAATGAGTTTCGGGGTGGAATTCCATGCTTAAAAATGTTATTATTTGCTGTTTTTAAAAATCGAGTGTTTTTGGTGCCCGAGGAAGAAAACGCGTGATGCCGCGGTCAGAAAAGAAACTGCTCAGGAGCAAAAAAAATTTTTTGTCTTAAATGTAAAAGCGGATACTAGGATGAATTTCGGGGTGGAATTCCATGCTTAAAAATGTTATTATTTGCTGTTTTTAAAAATCGAGTGTTTTTGGTGCCCGAGAAAGAAAACGTGTGATGCCGCGGTCAGAAAAAAAGCTGCTCAGGAGCAAAAAAAATTTTTTGACTTAAATGTAAAAACCAATGCTAGGATGAGTTTCGGGGTGGAATTCCATGCTTAAAAATGTTATTATTTCCTGTTTTTAAAAATCGAGTGTTTTTGGTGCCCGAGGAAGAAAACGCGTGATGCCGCGGTCAGAAAAAAAACTGCTCAGGAGCAAAAAAAATTTTTTGTCTTAAATGTAAAAGCGGATACTAGGATGAATTTCGGGGTGGAATTCCATGCTTAAAAATGTTATTATTTGCTGTTTTTAAAAATCGAGTGTTTTTGGTGCCCGAGAAAGAAAACGCGTGATGCCGCGGTCAGAAAAAAAACTGCTCAGGAGCAAAAAAAAATTTTTGTCTTAAATGTAAAAGCGGATACTAGGATGAATTTCGGGGTGGAATTCCATGCTTAAAAATGTTATTATTTGCTGTTTTAAAAATCGAGTGTTTTTGGTGCCCAAGGAAGAAAACGCGTGATGCCGCGGTCAGAAAAAAAGCTGCTCAGGAGCAAAAAAAAATTTTTGTCTTAAATGTAAAAGCGGATACTAGGATGAATTTCGGGGTGGAATTCCATGCTTAAAAATGTTATTATTTGCTGTTTTAAAAATCGAGTGTTTTTGGTGCCCAAGGAAGAAAACGCATGATGCCGCGGTCAGAAAAAAAGCTGCTCAGGAGCAAACAATTTATTTTGACTTAAATGTAAAAGCGGATGCTAGGATGAGTTTCGGGGTGGAATTCCATGCTTAAAAATGTTATTATTTGCTGTTTTAAAAATCGAGTGTTTTTGGTGCCAGAGGAAGAAAACGCGTGATGCCGTGGTCAGAAAAAAAGCTGCTCAGGAGCAAAAATTTATTTTGAATTAAATGTAAAAGCGGATGCTAGAATGAGTTTCGGGGTGGAATTCCATGCTTAAAAATGTTATTATTTGCTGTTTTTAAAAATCGAGTGTTTTTGGTGCCCGAGGAAGAAAACGCGTGATGCCGCGGTCAGAAAAAAAACTGCTCAGGAGCAAAAAAAAATTTTTGTCTTAAATGTAAAAGCGGATACTAGGATGAATTTCGGGGTGGAATTCCATGCTTAAAAAAGTTATTATTTGCTGTTTTTAAAAATCGAGTGTTTTTGGTGCCCGAGAAAGAAAACGTGTGATGCCGCGGTCAGAAAAAAAGCTGCTCAGGAGCAAAAAATTTTTTTTGACTTAAATGTAAAAACCAATGCTAGGATGAGTTTCGGGGAGCAATTCCATGCTTAAAAGTGTTATTATTTGCTGTTTTTAAAAATCGAGTGTTTTTGGTGCCCGAGAAAGAAAACGCGTGATGCCGCGGTCAGAAAAAAAGCTGCTCAGGAGCAAACAATTTATTTTGACTTAAATGTAAAAGCGGATGCTAGGATGAGTTTCGGGGTGGAATTCCATGCTTAAAAATGTTATTATTTGCTGTTTTTAAAAATCGAGTGTTTTTGGTGCCCAAGGAAGAAAACGCGTGATGCCGCGGTCAGAAAAAAAGCTGCTCAGGAGCAAACAATTTATTTTGACTTAAATGTATAAGCGGATGCTAGGATGAGTTTCGGGGTGGAATTCCATGCTTAAAAATGTTATTATTTGCTGTTTTTAAAAATCGAGTGTTTTTGGTGCCCAAGGAAGAAAACGTGTGATGCCGCGGTCAGAAAAAAAGCTGCTCAGGAGCAAACAATTTATTTTGACTTAAATGTAAAAGCTGATGCTAGGATGAGTTTCGGGGTGGAATTCCATGCTTAAAAATGTTATTATTTGCTGTTTTTAAAAAACAAGTGTTTTTGGTGCCCAAGGAAGAAAACGCGTGATGCCGCGGTCAGAAAAAAAGCTGCTCAGGAGCAAACAATTTATTTTGACTTAAATGTAAAAGCTGATGCTAGGATGAGTTTCGGGGTGGAATTCCATGCTTAAAAATGTTATTATTTGCTGTTTTTAAAAATTGAGTGTTTTTGGTGCCCGAGGAAGAAAACGCGTGATGCCGCAGTCAGAAAAAAAGCTTCTCAGGAGCAAAAAAATTTTTTTGACTTAAATGTAAAAACCAATGCTAGGATGAGTTTCGGGGTGGAATTCCATTCTTAAAAATGTTATTATTTGCTGTTTTAAAAATCGAGTGTTTTTGGTGCCAGAGGAAGAAAACGCGTGATGCCGTGGTCAGAAAAAAAACTGCTCAGGAGCAAAAATTTATTTTGAATTAAATGTAAAAGCGGATGCTAGAATGAGTTTCGGGGTGGAATTCCATGCTTAAAAATGTTATTATTTGCTGTTTTTAAAAATCGAGTGTTTTTGGTGCCCGAGGAAGAAAACGCGTGATGCCGCGGTCAGAAAAGAAACTGCTCAGGAGCAAAAAAAATTTTTTGTCTTAAATGTAAAAGCGGATACTAGGATGAATTTCGGGGTGGAATTCCATGCTTAAAAATGTTATTATTTGCTGTTTTTAAAAATCGAGTGTTTTTGGTGCCCGAGAAAGAAAACGTGTGATGCCGCGGTCAGAAAAAAAGCTGCTCAGGAGCAAAAAAAATTTTTTGACTTAAATGTAAAAACCAATGCTAGGATGAGTTTCGGGGTGGAATTCCATGCTTAAAAATGTTATTATTTCCTGTTTTTAAAAATCGAGTGTTTTTGGTGCCCGAGGAAGAAAACGCGTGATGCCGCGGTCAGAAAAAAAACTGCTCAGGAGCAAAAAAAATTTTTTGTCTTAAATGTAAAAGCGAATACTAGGATGAATTTCGGGGTGGAATTCCATGCTTAAAAATGTTATTATTTGCTGTTTTTAAAAATCGAGTGTTTTTGGTGCCCGAGAAAGAAAACGCGTGATGCCGCGGTCAGAAAAAAAGCTGCTCAGGAGCAAAAAAAAATTTTTGTCTTAAATGTAAAAGCGGATACTAGGATGAATTTCGGGGTGGAATTCCATGCTTAAAAATGTTATTATTTGCTGTTTTAAAAATCGAGTGTTTTTGGTGCCCAAGGAAGAAAACGCATGATGCCGCGGTCAGAAAAAAAAGCTGCTCAGGAGCAAACAATTTATTTTGACTTAAATGTAAAAGCGGATGCTAGGATGAGTTTCGGGGTGGAATTCCATGCTTAAAAATGTTATTATTTGCTGTTTTAAAAATCGAGTGTTTTTGGTGCCAGAGGAAGAAAACGCGTGATGCCGTGGTCAGAAAAAAAGCTGCTCAGGAGCAAAAATTTATTTTGAATTAAATGTAAAAGCGGATGCTAGAATGAGTTTCGGGGTGGAATTCCATGCTTAAAAATGTTATTATTTGCTGTTTTTAAAAATCGAGTGTTTTTGGTGCCCGAGGAAGAAAACGCGTGATGCCGCGGTCAGAAAAAAAACTGCTCAGGAGCAAAAAAAAATTTTTGTCTTAAATGTAAAAGCGGATACTAGGATGAATTTCGGGGTGGAATTCCATGCTTAAAAAAGTTATTATTTGCTGTTTTTAAAAATCGAGTGTTTTTGGTGCCCGAGAAAGAAAACGTGTGATGCCGCGGTCAGAAAAAAAGCTGCTCAGGAGCAAAAAATTTTTTTTGACTTAAATGTAAAAACCAATGCTAGGATGAGTTTCGGGGAGCAATTCCATGCTTAAAAGTGTTATTATTTGCTGTTTTTAAAAATCGAGTGTTTTTGGTGCCCAAGGAACAAAACGCGTGATGCCGCGGTCAGAAAAAAAGCTGCTCAGGAACAAAAAAATTATTTTGACTTAAATGTAAAAGCAGATGCTAGGATGAGTTTTGGGGTGGAATTCCATGCTTAAAAATGTTATTATTTGCTGTTTTAAAAATCGAGTGTTTTTGGTGCCCGAGGAAGAAAACGGGTGATGACGCGGTCAGAAAAAAAGCTGCTCAGGAGCAAAAAATTTATTTTGTCTTAAATGTAAAAGCGGATGCTAGGATGAGTTTCGGGGTGGAATTCCATGCTTAAAAATGTTATTATTTGCTGTTTTAAAAATCGAGTGTTTTTTGTGCCAGAGGAAGAAAACGCATGATGCTGCGGTCAGAAAAAAAGCTGCTCACGAGCAAAAAAATTTTTTTGTCTTAAATGTAAAAGCGGATGCTAGGATGAGTTTCGGGGTGGAATTCCATGCTTAAAAATGTTATTATTTGCTGTTTTTCAAAATCGAGTGTTTTTGGTGCCCGAGGAAGAAAACGCGTGATGCCGCGGTCAGAAAAAAAGCTGCTCAGGAGCAAAAAATTTATTTTGACTTAAATGTAAAAACCAATGCTAGGATGAGTTTCGGGGTGGAATTCCATGCTTAAAAATGTTATTATTTGCTGTTTTTTAAAATCGACTGCTTTTGGTACCCGAGGAAGAAAACGGGTGATGACGCGGTCAGAAAAAAAGCTGCTCAGGAGCAAAAAATTTATTTTGTCTTAAATGTAAAAGCGGATGCTAGGATGAGTTTCGGAGTGGAATTTCATGCTTAAAAATGTCATTATTTGCTGTTTTTAAAAATCGAGTGTTTTTGGTGCCCGAGGAAGAAAACGCATGATGCCACGGTCAGAAAAAAAGCTGCTCAGGAGCAAAAAATTTTTTTTGACTTAAATGTAAAAACCAATGCTAGGATGAGTTTCGGGGTGGAATTCCATGCTTAAAATGTTATTATTTGCTGTTTTTCAAAATCGAGTGTTTTTGGTGCCCGAGGAAGAAAACGCGTGATGCCGCGGTCAGAAAAAAAGCTGCTCAGGAGCAAAAATTTATTTTGACTTAAATGTAAAAGCGGATGCTAGGATGAGTTTCGGAGTGGAATTCCATGCTTAAAAATGTTATTATTTGCTGTTTTTAAAAATCGAGTGTTTTTGGTGCCCAAGGAAGAAAACGCGTGATGCCGCGGTCAGAAAAAAAGCTGCTCAGGAGCAAACAATTTATTTTGACTTAAATGTATAAGCGGATGCTAGGATGAGTTTCGGGGTGGAATTCCATGCTTAAAAATGTTATTATTTGCTGTTTTTAAAAATCGAGTGTTTTTGGTGCCCAAGGAAGAAAACGTGTGATGCCGCGGTCAGAAAAAAAGCTGCTCAGGAGCAAACAATTTATTTTGACTTAAATGTAAAAGCTGATTCTAGGATGAGTTTCGGGGTGGAATTCCATGCTTAAAAATGTTATTATTTGCTGTTTTTAAAAAACAAGTGTTTTTGGTGCCCAAGGAAGAAAACGCGTGATGCCGCGGTCAGAAAAAAAGCTGCTCAGGAGCAAACAATTTATTTTGACTTAAATGTAAAAGCGGATGCTAGGATGAGTTTCGGGGTGGAATTCCATGCTTAAAAATGTTATTATTTGCTGTTTTTAAAAATCGAGTGTTTTTGGTGCCCAAGGAAGAAAACGCGTGATGCCGCGGTCAGAAAAAAAGCTGCTCAGGAGCAAACAATTTATTTTGACTTAAATGTATAAGCGGATGCTAGGATGAGTTTCGGGGTGGAATTCCATGCTTAAAAATGTTATTATTTGCTGTTTTTAAAAATCGAGTGTTTTTGGTGCCCAAGGAAGAAAACGTGTGATGCCGCGGTCAGAAAAAAAGCTGCTCAGGAGCAAACAATTTATTTTGACTTAAATGTAAAAGCTGATGCTAGGATGAGTTTCGGGGTGGAATTCCATGCTTAAAAATGTTATTATTTGCTGTTTTTAAAAAACAAGTGTTTTTGGTGCCCAAGGAAGAAAACGCGTGATGCCGCGGTCAGAAAAAAAGCTGCTCAGGAGCAAACAATTTATTTTGACTTAAATGTAAAAGCGGATGCTAGGATGAGTTTCGGGGTGGAATTCCATGCTTAAAAATGTTATTATTTGCTGTTTTTAAAAATTGAGTGTTTTTGGTGCCCGAGGAAGAAAACGCGTGATGCCGCAGTCAGAAAAAAAGCTTCTCAGGAGCAAAAAAATTTTTTTGACTTAAATGTAAAAACCAATGCTAGGATGAGTTTCGGGGTGGAATTCCATTCTTAAAAATGTTATTATTTGCTGTTTTAAAAATCGAGTGTTTTTGGTGCCAGAGGAAGGAAACGCGTGATGCCGTGGTCAGAAAAAAAACTGCTCAGGAGCAAAAATTTATTTTGAATTAAATGTAAAAGCGGATGCTAGAATGAGTTTCGGGGTGGAATTCCATGCTTAAAAATGTTATTATTTGCTGTTTTTAAAAATCGAGTGTTTTTGGTGCCCGAGGAAGAAAACGCGTGATGCCGCGGTCAGAAAAGAAACTGCTCAGGAGCAAAAAAAATTTTTTGTCTTAAATGTAAAAGCGGATACTAGGATGAATTTCGGGGTGGAATTCCATGCTTAAAAATGTTATTATTTGCTGTTTTTAAAAATCGAGTGTTTTTGGTGCCCGAGAAAGAAAACGTGTGATGCCGCGGTCAGAAAAAAAGCTGCTCAGGAGCAAAAAAAATTTTTTGACTTAAATGTAAAAACCAATGCTAGGATGAGTTTCGGGGTGGAATTCCATGCTTAAAAATGTTATTATTTCCTGTTTTTAAAAATCGAGTGTTTTTGGTGCCCGAGGAAGAAAACGCGTGATGCCGCGGTCAGAAAAAAAACTGCTCAGGAGCAAAAAAAATTTTTTGTCTTAAATGTAAAAGCGGATACTAGGATGAATTTCGGGGTGGAATTCCATGCTTAAAAATGTTATTATTTGCTGTTTTTAAAAATCGAGTGTTTTTGGTGCCCGAGAAAGAAAACGCGTGATGCCGCGGTCAGAAAAAAAACTGCTCAGGAGCAAAAAAAAATTTTTGTCTTAAATGTAAAAGCGGATACTAGGATGAATTTCGGGGTGGAATTCCATGCTTAAAAATGTTATTATTTGCTGTTTTAAAAATCGAGTGTTTTTGGTGCCCAAGGAAGAAAACGCGTGATGCCGCGGTCAGAAAAAAAGCTGCTCAGGAGCAAAAAAAAATTTTTGTCTTAAATGTAAAAGCGGATACTAGGATGAATTTCGGGGTGGAATTCCATGCTTAAAAATGTTATTATTTGCTGTTTTAAAAATCGAGTGTTTTTGGTGCCCAAGGAAGAAAACGCATGATGCCGCGGTCAGAAAAAAAGCTGCTCAGGAGCAAACAATTTATTTTGACTTAAATGTAAAAGCGGATGCTAGGATGAGTTTCGGGGTGGAATTCCATGCTTAAAAATGTTATTATTTGCTGTTTTAAAAATCGAGTGTTTTTGGTGCCCAAGGAAGAAAACGCGTGATGCCGCGGTCAGAAAAAAAGCTGCTCAGGAGCAAAAATTTATTTTGACTTAAATGTAAAAGCGGATGCTAGGATGAGTTTCGGAGTGGAATTCCATGCTTAAAAATGTTATTATTTGCTGTTTTTAAAAATCGAGTGTTTTTGGTGCCCAAGGAAGAAAACGCGTGATGCCGCGGTCAGAAAAAAAGCTGCTCAGGAGCAAACAATTTATTTTGACTTAAATGTATAAGCGGATGCTAGGATGAGTTTCGGGGTGGAATTCCATGCTTAAAAATGTTATTATTTGCTGTTTTTAAAAATCGAGTGTTTTTGGTGCCCAAGGAAGAAAACGTGTGATGCCGCGGTCAGAAAAAAAGCTGCTCAGGAGCAAACAATTTATTTTGACTTAAATGTAAAAGCTGATGCTAGGATGAGTTTCGGGGTGGAATTCCATGCTTAAAAATGTTATTATTTGCTGTTTTTAAAAAACAAGTGTTTTTGGTGCCCAAGGAAGAAAACGCGTGATGCCGCGGTCAGAAAAAAAGCTGCTCAGGAGCAAACAATTTATTTTGACTTAAATGTAAAAGCGGATGCTAGGATGAGTTTCGGGGTGGAATTCCATGCTTAAAAATGTTATTATTTGCTGTTTTTAAAAATTGAGTGTTTTTGGTGCCCGAGGAAGAAAACGCGTGATGCCGCAGTCAGAAAAAAAGCTTCTCAGGAGCAAAAAAAATTTTTTGACTTAAATGTAAAAACCAATGCTAGGATGAGTTTCGGGGTGGAATTCCATTCTTAAAAATGTTATTATTTGCTGTTTTAAAAATCGAGTGTTTTTGGTGCCAGAGGAAGAAAACGCGTGATGCCGTGGTCAGAAAAAAAACTGCTCAGGAGCAAAAATTTATTTTGAATTAAATGTAAAAGCGGATGCTAGAATGAGTTTCGGGGTGGAATTCCATGCTTAAAAATGTTATTATTTGCTGTTTTTAAAAATCGAGTGTTTTTGGTGCCCGAGGAAGAAAACGCGTGATGCCGCGGTCAGAAAAGAAACTGCTCAGGAGCAAAAAAAATTTTTTGTCTTAAATGTAAAAGCGGATACTAGGATGAATTTCGGGGTGGAATTCCATGCTTAAAAATGTTATTATTTGCTGTTTTTAAAAATCGAGTGTTTTTGGTGCCCGAGAAAGAAAACGTGTGATGCCGCGGTCAGAAAAAAAGCTGCTCAGGAGCAAAAAAAATTTTTTGACTTAAATGTAAAAACCAATGCTAGGATGAGTTTCGGGGTGGAATTCCATGCTTAAAAATGTTATTATTTCCTGTTTTTAAAAATCGAGTGTTTTTGGTGCCCGAGGAAGAAAACGCGTGATGCCGCGGTCAGAAAAAAAACTGCTCAGGAGCAAAAAAAATTTTTTGTCTTAAATGTAAAAGCGGATACTAGGATGAATTTCGGGGTGGAATTCCATGCTTAAAAATGTTATTATTTGCTGTTTTTAAAAATCGAGTGTTTTTGGTGCCCGAGAAAGAAAACGCGTGATGCCGCGGTCAGAAAAAAAACTGCTCAGGAGCAAAAAAAAATTTTTGTCTTAAATGTAAAAGCGGATACTAGGATGAATTTCGGGGTGGAATTCCATGCTTAAAAATGTTATTATTTGCTGTTTTAAAAATCGAGTGTTTTTGGTGCCCAAGGAAGAAAACGCGTGATGCCGCGGTCAGAAAAAAAAGCTGCTCAGGAGCAAAAAAAAATTTTTGTCTTAAATGTAAAAGCGGATACTAGGATGAATTTCGGGGTGGAATTCCATGCTTAAAAATGTTATTATTTGCTGTTTTAAAAATCGAGTGTTTTTGGTGCCCAAGGAAGAAAACGCATGATGCCGCGGTCAGAAAAAAAGCTGCTCAGGAGCAAACAATTTATTTTGACTTAAATGTAAAAGCGGATGCTAGGATGAGTTTCGGGGTGGAATTCCATGCTTAAAAATGTTATTATTTGCTGTTTTAAAAATCGAGTGTTTTTGGTGCCAGAGGAAGAAAACGCGTGATGCCGTGGTCAGAAAAAAAGCTGCTCAGGAGCAAAAATTTATTTTGAATTAAATGTAAAAGCGGATGCTAGAATGAGTTTCGGGGTGGAATTCCATGCTTAAAAATGTTATTATTTGCTGTTTTTAAAAATCGAGTGTTTTTGGTGCCCGAGGAAGAAAACGCGTGATGCCGCGGTCAGAAAAAAAACTGCTCAGGAGCAAAAAAAAATTTTTGTCTTAAATGTAAAAGCGGATACTAGGATGAATTTCGGGGTGGAATTCCATGCTTAAAAATGTTATTATTTGCTGTTTTTAAAAATCGAGTGTTTTTGGTGCCCGAGAAAGAAAACGTGTGATGCCGCGGTCAGAAAAAAAGCTGCTCAGGAGCAAAAAATTTTTTTTGACTTAAATGTAAAAACCAATGCTAGGATGAGTTTCGGGGAGCAATTCCATGCTTAAAAGTGTTATTATTTGCTGTTTTTAAAAATCGAGTGTTTTTGGTGCCCAAGGAACAAAACGCGTGATGCCGCGGTCAGAAAAAAAGCTGCTCAGGAACAAAAAAATTATTTTGACTTAAATGTAAAAGCAGATGCTAGGATGAGTTTTGGGGTGGAATTCCATGCTTAAAAATGTTATTATTTGCTGTTTTAAAAATCGAGTGTTTTTGGTGCCCGAGGAAGAAAACGGGTGATGACGCGGTCAGAAAAAAAGCTGCTCAGGAGCAAAAAATTTATTTTGTCTTAAATGTAAAAGCGGATGCTAGGATGAGTTTCGGGGTGGAATTCCATGCTTAAAAATGTTATTATTTGCTGTTTTAAAAATCGAGTGTTTTTTGTGCCAGAGGAAGAAAACGCATGATGCTGCGGTCAGAAAAAAAGCTGCTCACGAGCAAAAAAATTTTTTTGTCTTAAATGTAAAAGCGGATGCTAGGATGAGTTTCGGGGTGGAATTCCATGCTTAAAAATGTTATTATTTGCTGTTTTTCAAAATTGAGTGTTTTTGGTGCCCGAGGAAGAAAACGCGTGATGCCGCGGTCAGAAAAAAAGCTGCTCAGGAGCAAAAAATTTATTTTGACTTAAATGTAAAAACCAATGCTAGGATGAGTTTCGGGGTGGAATTCCATGCTTAAAAATGTTATTATTTGCTGTTTTTTAAAATCGACTGCTTTTGGTACCCGAGGAAGAAAACGGGTGATGACGCGGTCAGAAAAAAAGCTGCTCAGGAGCAAAAAATTTATTTTGTCTTAAATGTAAAAGCGGATGCTAGGATGAGTTTCGGAGTGGAATTTCATGCTTAAAAATGTCATTATTTGCTGTTTTTAAAAATCGAGTGTTTTTGGTGCCCGAGGAAGAAAACGCATGATGCCACGGTCAGAAAAAAAGCTGCTCAGGAGCAAAAAATTTTTTTTGACTTAAATGTAAAAACCAATGCTAGGATGAGTTTCGGGGTGGAATTCCATGCTTAAAATGTTATTATTTGCTGTTTTTAAAAATCGAGTGTTTTTGGTGCCCGAGGAAGAAAACGCATGATGCCGCGGTCAGAAAAAAAGCTGCTCAGGAGCAAAAAATTTTTTTTGACTTAAATGTAAAAGCGGATGCTAGGATGAGTTTCGGGGTGGAATTCCATGCTTAAAAATGTTATTATTTGCTGTTTTTCAAAATCGAGTGTTTTTGGTGCCCGAGGAAGAAAACGCGTGATGCCGCGGTCAGAAAAAAAGCTGCTCAGGAGCAAAAATTTATTTTGACTTAAATGTAAAAGCGGATGCTAGGATGAGTTTCGGAGTGGAATTCCATGCTTAAAAATGTTATTATTTGCTGTTTTTAAAAATCGAGTGTTTTTGGTGCCCAAGGAAGAAAACGCGTGATGCCGCGGTCAGAAAAAAAGCTGCTCAGGAGCAAACAATTTATTTTGACTTAAATGTAAAAGCGGATGCTAGGATGAGTTTCGGGGTGGAATTCCATGCTTAAAAATGTTATTATTTGCTGTTTTTAAAAATCTAGTGTTTTTGGTGCCCGAGGAAGAAAACGCATGATGCCACGGTCAGAAAAAAAGCTGCTCAGGAGCAAAAAATTTTTTTTGACTTAAATGTAAAAGCGGATGCTAGGATGAGTTTCGGGGTGGAATTCCATGCTTAAAAATGTTATTATTTGCTGTTTTTCAAAATCGAGTGTTTTTGGTGCCCGAGGAAGAAAACGCGTGATGCCACGGTCAGAAAAAAAGCTGCTCAGGAGCAAAAATTTATTTTGACTTAAATGTAAAAGCGGATGCTAGGATGAGTTTCAGAGTGGAATTCCATGCTTAAAAATGTTATTATTTGCTGTTTTTAAAAATCGAGTGTTTTTGGTGCCCAAGGAAGAAAACGCGTGATGCCGCGGTCAGAAAAAAAGCTGCTCAGGAGCAAACAATTTATTTTGACTTAAATGTAAAAGCGGATGCTAGGATGAGTTTCGGGGTGGAATTCCATGCTTAAAAATGTTATTATTTGCTGTTTTTAAAAATCTAGTGTTTTTGGTGCCCGAGGAAGAAAACGCATGATGCCACAGTCAGAAAAAAAGCTGCTCAGGAGCAAAAAAATTTTTTTGAGTTAAATGTAAAAACCAATGCTAGAATGAATTTCGGGGTGGAATTCCATTCTTAAAAATGTTATTATTTGCTGTTTTAAAAATCGAGTGTTTTTGGTGCCCGAGGAAGAAAACGCGTGATGCCGCGGTCAGAAAAGAAACTGCTCAGGAGCAAAAAAAATTTTTTGTCTTAAATGTAAAAGCGGATACTAGGATGAATTTCGGGGTGGAATTCCATGCTTAAAAATGTTATTATTTGCTGTTTTAAAAATCGAGTGTTTTTGGTGCCCGAGGAAGAAAACGGGTGATGACGCGGTCAGAAAAAAAGCTGCTCAGGAGCAAAAAATTTATTTTGTCTTAAATGTAAAAGCGGATACTAGGATGAATTTCGGGGTGGAATTCCATGCTTAAAAATGTTATTATTTGCTGTTTTAAAAATCGAGTGTTTTTGGTGCCCAAGGAAGAAAACGCATGATGCCGCAGTCAGAAAAAAAGCTGCTCAGGAGCAAAAAAATTTTTTTGACTTAAATGTAAAAACCAATGCTAGGATGAGTTTCGGGGTGGAATTCCATTCTTAAAAATGTTATTATTTTCTGTTTTAAAAATCGAGTGTTTTTGGTGCCAGAGGAAGAAAACGCGTGATGCCGTGGTCAGAAAAAAAGCTGCTCAGGAGCAAAAATTTTTTTGACTTAAATGTAAAAACCAATGCTAGGATGAGTTTCGGGGTGGAATTCCATGCTTAAAAATGTTATTATTTTCTGTTTTAAAAATCGAGTGTTTTTGGTGCCAGAGGAAGAAAACGCGTGATGCCGCGGTCAGAAAAAAAGCTGCTCAGGAACAAAAAAATTATTTTGACTTAAATGTAAAAACCAATGCTAGGATGAGTTTCGGGGTGGAATTCCATGCTTAAAAATGTTATTATTTGCTGTTTTTTAAAATCGACTGCTTTTGGTACCCGAGGAAGAAAACGGGTGATGACGCGGTCAGAAAAAAAGCTGCTCAGGAGCAAAAAATTTATTTTGTCTTAAATGTAAAAGCGGATGCTAGGATGAGTTTCGGAGTGGAATTTCATGCTTAAAAATGTCATTATTTGCTGTTTTTAAAAATCGAGTGTTTTTGGTGCCCGAGGAAGAAAACGCATGATGCCACGGTCAGAAAAAAAGCTGCTCAGGAGCAAAAAATTTTTTTTGACTTAAATGTAAAAACCAATGCTAGGATGAGTTTCGGGGTGGAATTCCATGCTTAAAATGTTATTATTTGCTGTTTTTAAAAATCGAGTGTTTTTGGTGCCCGAGGAAGAAAACGCATGATGCCGCGGTCAGAAAAAAAGCTGCTCAGGAGCAAAAAATTTTTTTTGACTTAAATGTAAAAGCGGATGCTAGGATGAGTTTCGGGGTGGAATTCCATGCTTAAAAATGTTATTATTTGCTGTTTTTCAAAATCGAGTGTTTTTGGTGCCCGAGGAAGAAAACGCGTGATGCCGCGGTCAGAAAAAAAGCTGCTCAGGAGCAAAAATTTATTTTGACTTAAATGTAAAAGCGGATGCTAGGATGAGTTTCGGAGTGGAATTCCATGCTTAAAAATGTTATTATTTGCTGTTTTTAAAAATCGAGTGTTTTTGGTGCCCAAGGAAGAAAACGCGTGATGCCGCGGTCAGAAAAAAAGCTGCTCAGGAGCAAAAAATTTTTTTTGACTTAAATGTAAAAACCAATGCTAGGATGAGTTTCGGGGTGGAATTCCATGCTTAAAAATGTTATTATTTGCTGTTTTTAAAAATCGAGTGTTTTTGGTGCCCGAGGAAGAAAACGCATGATGCCGCGGTCAGAAAAAAAGCTGCTCAGGAGCAAAAAATTTTTTTTGACTTAAATGTAAAAGCGGATGCTAGGATGAGTTTCGGGGTGGAATTCCATGCTTAAAAATGTTATTATTTGCTGTTTTTCAAAATCGAGTGTTTTTGGTGCCCGAGGAAGAAAACGCGTGATGCCGCGGTCAGAAAAAAAGCTGCTCAGGAGCAAAAATTTATTTTGACTTAAATGTAAAAGCGGATGCTAGGATGAGTTTCGGAGTGGAATTCCATGCTTAAAAATGTTATTATTTGCTGTTTTTAAAAATCGAGTGTTTTTGGTGCCCAAGGAAGAAAACGCGTGATGCCGCGGTCAGAAAAAAAGCTGCTCAGGAGCAAACAATTTATTTTGACTTAAATGTAAAAGCGGATGCTAGGATGAGTTTCGGGGTGGAATTCCATGCTTAAAAATGTTATTATTTGCTGTTTTTAAAAATCTAGTGTTTTTGGTGCCCGAGGAAGAAAACGCATGATGCCACGGTCAGAAAAAAAGCTGCTCAGGAGCAAAAAATTTTTTTTGACTTAAATGTAAAAGCGGATGCTAGGATGAGTTTCGGGGTGGAATTCCATGCTTAAAAATGTTATTATTTGCTGTTTTTCAAAATCGAGTGTTTTTGGTGCCCGAGGAAGAAAACGCGTGATGCCGCGGTCAGAAAAAAAGCTGCTCAGGAGCAAAAATTTATTTTGACTTAAATGTAAAAGCGGATGCTAGGATGAGTTTCGGAGTGGAATTCCATGCTTAAAAATGTTATTATTTGCTGTTTTTAAAAATCGAGTGTTTTTGGTGCCCAAGGAAGAAAACGCGTGATGCCGCGGTCAGAAAAAAAGCTGCTCAGGAGCAAACAATTTATTTTGACTTAAATGTAAAAGCGGATGCTAGGATGAGTTTCGGGGTGGAATTCCATGCTTAAAAATGTTATTATTTGCTGTTTTTAAAAATCTAGTGTTTTTGGTGCCCGAGGAAGAAAACGCATGATGCCACAGTCAGAAAAAAAGCTGCTCAGGAGCAAAAAAATTTTTTTGAGTTAAATGTAAAAACCAATGCTAGAATGAATTTCGGGGTGGAATTCCATTCTTAAAAATGTTATTATTTGCTGTTTTAAAAATCGAGTGTTTTTGGTGCCCGAGGAAGAAAACGCGTGATGCCGCGGTCAGAAAAGAAACTGCTCAGGAGCAAAAAAAATTTTTTGTCTTAAATGTAAAAGCGGATACTAGGATGAATTTCGGGGTGGAATTCCATGCTTAAAAATGTTATTATTTGCTGTTTTAAAAATCGAGTGTTTTTGGTGCCCGAGGAAGAAAACGGGTGATGACGCGGTCAGAAAAAAAGCTGCTCAGGAGCAAAAAATTTATTTTGTCTTAAATGTAAAAGCGGATGCTAGGATGAGTTTCGGGGTGGAATTCCATGCTTAAAAATGTTATTATTTGCTGTTTTAAAAATCGAGTGTTTTTTGTGCCAGAGGAAGAAAACGCATGATGCTGCGGTCAGAAAAAAAGCTGCTCACGAGCAAAAAAATTTTTTTGTCTTAAATGTAAAAGCGGATGCTAGGATGAGTTTCGGGGTGGAATTCCATGCTTAAAAATGTTATTATTTGCTGTTTTTCAAAATCGAGTGTTTTTGGTGCCCGAGGAAGAAAACGCGTGATGCCGCGGTCAGAAAAAAAGCTGCTCAGGAGCAAAAAATTTATTTTGTCTTAAATGTAAAAGCGGATGCTAGGATGAGTTTCGGAGTGGAATTTCATGCTTAAAAATGTCATTATTTGCTGTTTTTAAAAATCGAGTGTTTTTGGTGCCCGAGGAAGAAAACGCATGATGCCGCGGTCAGAAAAAAAGCTGCTCAGGAGCAAAAAATTTTTTTTGACTTAAATGTAAAAGCGGATGCTAGGATGAGTTTCGGGGTGGAATTCCATGCTTAAAAATGTTATTATTTGCTGTTTTTCAAAATCGAGTGTTTTTGGTGCCCGAGGAAGAAAACGCGTGATGCCGCGGTCAGAAAAAAAGCTGCTCAGGAGCAAAAATTTATTTTGACTTAAATGTAAAAGCGGATGCTAGGATGAGTTTCGGAGTGGAATTCCATGCTTAAAAATGTTATTATTTGCTGTTTTTAAAAATCGAGTGTTTTTGGTGCCCAAGGAAGAAAACGCGTGATGCCGCGGTCAGAAAAAAAGCTGCTCAGGAGCAAACAATTTATTTTGACTTAAATGTATAAGCGGATGCTAGGATGAGTTTCGGGGTGGAATTCCATGCTTAAAAATGTTATTATTTGCTGTTTTTAAAAATCGAGTGTTTTTGGTGCCCAAGGAAGAAAACGTGTGATGCCGCGGTCAGAAAAAAAGCTGCTCAGGAGCAAACAATTTATTTTGACTTAAATGTAAAAGCTGATGCTAGGATGAGTTTCGGGGTGGAATTCCATGCTTAAAAATGTTATTATTTGCTGTTTTTAAAAAACAAGTGTTTTTGGTGCCCAAGGAAGAAAACGCGTGATGCCGCGGTCAGAAAAAAAGCTGCTCAGGAGCAAACAATTTATTTTGACTTAAATGTAAAAGCGGATGCTAGGATGAGTTTCGGGGTGGAATTCCATGCTTAAAAATGTTATTATTTGCTGTTTTTAAAAATTGAGTGTTTTTGGTGCCCGAGGAAGAAAACGCGTGATGCCGCAGTCAGAAAAAAAGCTTCTCAGGAGCAAAAAAATTTTTTTGACTTAAATGTAAAAACCAATGCTAGGATGAGTTTCGGGGTGGAATTCCATTCTTAAAAATGTTATTATTTGCTGTTTTAAAAATCGAGTGTTTTTGGTGCCAGAGGAAGAAAACGCGTGATGCCGTGGTCAGAAAAAAAACTGCTCAGGAGCAAAAATTTATTTTGAATTAAATGTAAAAGCGGATGCTAGAATGAGTTTCGGGGTGGAATTCCATGCTTAAAAATGTTATTATTTGCTGTTTTTAAAAATCGAGTGTTTTTGGTGCCCGAGGAAGAAAACGCGTGATGCCGCGGTCAGAAAAGAAACTGCTCAGGAGCAAAAAAAATTTTTTGTCTTAAATGTAAAAGCGGATACTAGGATGAATTTCGGGGTGGAATTCCATGCTTAAAAATGTTATTATTTGCTGTTTTTAAAAATCGAGTGTTTTTGGTGCCCGAGAAAGAAAACGTGTGATGCCGCGGTCAGAAAAAAAGCTGCTCAGGAGCAAAAAAAATTTTTTGACTTAAATGTAAAAACCAATGCTAGGATGAGTTTCGGGGTGGAATTCCATGCTTAAAAATGTTATTATTTCCTGTTTTTAAAAATCGAGTGTTTTTGGTGCCCGAGGAAGAAAACGCGTGATGCCGCGGTCAGAAAAAAAACTGCTCAGGAGCAAAAAAAATTTTTTGTCTTAAATGTAAAAGCGGATACTAGGATGAATTTCGGGGTGGAATTCCATGCTTAAAAATGTTATTATTTGCTGTTTTTAAAAATCGAGTGTTTTTGGTGCCCGAGAAAGAAAACGCGTGATGCCGCGGTCAGAAAAAAAACTGCTCAGGAGCAAAAAAAAATTTTTGTCTTAAATGTAAAAGCGGATACTAGGATGAATTTCGGGGTGGAATTCCATGCTTAAAAATGTTATTATTTGCTGTTTTAAAAATCGAGTGTTTTTGGTGCCCAAGGAAGAAAACGCGTGATGCCGCGGTCAGAAAAAAAGCTGCTCAGGAGCAAACAATTTATTTTGACTTAAATGTAAAAGCGGATGCTAGGATGAGTTTCGGGGTGGAATTCCATGCTTAAAAATGTTATTATTTGCTGTTTTTAAAAATCGAGTGTTTTTGGTGCCCAAGGAAGAAAACGTGTGATGCCGCGGTCAGAAAAAAAGCTGCTCAGGAGCAAACAATTTATTTTGACTTAAATGTAAAAGCGGATGCTAGGATGAGTTTCGGGGTGGAATTCCATGCTTAAAAATGTTATTATTTGCTGTTTTTAAAAATCTAGTGTTTTTGGTGCCCAAGGAAGAAAACACGTGATGCCGCGGTCAGAAAAAAAACTGCTCAGGAGCAAAAAAAAATTTTTGTCTTAAATGTAAAAGCGGATACTAGGATGAATTTCGGGGTGGAATTCCATGCTTAAAAATGTTATTATTTGCTGTTTTAAAAATCGAGTGTTTTTGGTGCCCAAGGAAGAAAACGCATGATGCCGCAGTCAGAAAAAAAGCTGCTCAGGAGCAAAAAAATTTTTTTGACTTAAATGTAAAAACCAATGCTAGGATGAGTTTCGGGGTGGAATTCCATTCTTAAAAATGTTATTATTTTCTGTTTTAAAAATCGAGTGTTTTTGGTGCCAGAGGAAGAAAACGCGTGATGCCGTGGTCAGAAAAAAAGCTGCTCAGGAGCAAAAATTTATTTTGAATTAAATGTAAAAGCGGATGCTAGAATGAGTTTCGGGGTGGAATTCCATGCTTAAAAATGTTATTATTTGCTGTTTTTAAAAATCGAGTGTTTTTGGTGCCCGAGGAAGAAAACGCGTGATGCCGCGGTCAGAAAAAAAACTGCTCAGGAGCAAAAAAAAATTTTTGTCTTAAATGTAAAAGCGGATACTAGGATGAATTTCGGGGTGGAATTCCATGCTTAAAAATGTTATTATTTGCTGTTTTTAAAAATCGAGTGTTTTTGGTGCCCGAGAAAGAAAACGTGTGATGCCGCGGTCAGAAAAAAAGCTGCTCAGGAGCAAAAAATTTTTTTTGACTTAAATGTAAAAACCAATGCTAGGATGAGTTTCGGGGAGCAATTCCATGCTTAAAAGTGTTATTATTTGCTGTTTTTAAAAATCGAGTGTTTTTGGTGCCCAAGGAAGAAAACGCGTGATGCCGCGGTCAGAAAAAAAGCTGCTCAGGAGCAAAAAAATTATTTTGACTTAAATGTAAAAGCAGATGCTAGGATGAGTTTTGGGGTGGAATTCCATGCTTAAAAATGTTATTATTTGCTGTTTTAAAATCGAGTGTTTTTGGTGCCCGAGGAAGAAAACGGGTGATGACGCGGTCAGAAAAAAAGCTGCTCAGGAGCAAAAAATTTATTTTGTCTTAAATGTAAAAGCGGATGCTAGGATGAGTTTCGGGGTGGAATTCCATGCTTAAAAATGTTATTATTTGCTGTTTTAAAAATCGAGTGTTTTTTGTGCCAGAGGAAGAAAACGCATGATGCTGCGGTCAGAAAAAAAGCTGCTCACGAGCAAAAAAATTTTTTTGTCTTAAATGTAAAAGCGGATGCTAGGATGAGTTTCGGGGTGGAATTCCATGCTTAAAAATGTTATTATTTGCTGTTTTTCAAAATCGAGTGTTTTTGGTGCCCGAGGAAGAAAACGCGTGATGCCGCGGTCAGAAAAAAAGCTGCTCAGGAGCAAAAAATTTATTTTGACTTAAATGTAAAAACCAATGCTAGGATGAGTTTCGGGGTGGAATTCCATGCTTAAAAATGTTATTATTTGCTGTTTTTTAAAATCGACTGCTTTTGGTACCCGAGGAAGAAAACGGGTGATGACGCGGTCAGAAAAAAAGCTGCTCAGGAGCAAAAAATTTATTTTGTCTTAAATCTAAAAGCGGATGCTAGGATGAGTTTCGGAGTGGAATTTCATGCTTAAAAATGTCATTATTTGCTGTTTTTAAAAATCGAGTGTTTTTGGTGCCCGAGGAAGAAAACGCATGATGCCACGGTCAGAAAAAAAGCTGCTCAGGAGCAAAAAATTTTTTTTGACTTAAATGTAAAAACCAATGCTAGGATGAGTTTCGGGGTGGAATTCCATGCTTAAAATGTTATTATTTGCTGTTTTTAAAAATCGAGTGTTTTTGGTGCCCAAGGAAGAAAACGCATGATGCCGCGGTCAGAAAAAAAGCTGCTCAGGAGCAAAAAAATTTTTTTTGACTTAAATGTAAAAGCGGATGTTAGGATGAGTTTCGGGGTGGAATTCCATGCTTAAAAATTTTATTATTTCCTGTTTTTAAAAATCGAGTGTTTTTGGTGCCCGAGGAAGAAAACGCATGATGCCTCGGTCAGAAAAAAAGCTGCTCAGGAGCAAAAAATTTTTTTTGACTTAAATGTAAAAGCGAGGATGAGTTTCGGGGTGGGAATTCCATGCTTAAAAATGTTATTATTTGCTGTTTTTCAAAATCGAGTGTTTTTGGTGCCCGAGGAAGAAAACGCGTGATGCCGCGGTCAGAAAAAAAGCTGCTCAGGAGCAAAAAATTTATTTTGACTTAAATGTAAAAGCGGATGCTAGATGAGTTTCGGAGTGGAATTCCATGCTTAAAAATGTTATTATTTGCTGTTTTTAAAAATCGAGTGTTTTTGGTGCCAAGGAAGAAAACGCGTGATGCCGCGGTCAGAAAAAAAGCTGCTCAGGAGCAAACAATTTATTTTGACTTAAATGTAAAAGCGGATGCTAGGATGAGTTTCGGGGTGGAATTCCATGCTTAAAAATGTTATTATTTGCTGTTTTTAAAAATCTAGTGTTTTTGGTGCCCGAGGAAGAAAACGCATGATGCCACGGTCAGAAAAAAAGCTGCTCAGGAGCAAAAAATTTTTTTTGACTTAAATGTAAAAGCGGATGCTAGGGATGAGTTTCGGGGTGGAAATTCCATGCTTAAAAATGTTATTATTTGCTGTTTTTCAAAATCGAGTGTTTTTGGTGCCCGAAGGAAGAAAACGCGTGATGCCGCGGTCAGAAAAAAAAGCTGCCTCAGGAGCAAAAATTTATTTTGACTTAAATGTAAAAAGCGGATGCTAGGATGAGTTTCGAGTGGAATTCCATGCTTAAAAATGTTATTATTTGCTGTTTTTAAAAAATCGAGTGTTTTTGGTGCCCAAGGAAGAAAACGCGTGATGCGCGGTCAGAAAAAAAGCTGCTCAGGAGCAAACAATTTATTTTGACTTAAATGTAAAAGCGGATGCTAGGATGAGTTTCGGGGTGGAATTCCATGCTTAAAAATGTTATTATTTGCTGTTTTTAAAAATCTAGTGTTTTTTGTGCCAGAGGAAGAAAACGCATGATGCCACGGTCAGAAAAAAAGCTGCTCACGAGCAAAAAAATTTTTTTGTCTTAAATGTAAAAGCGGATGCTAGGATGAGTTTCGGGGTGGATTCCATGCTTAAAAATGTTATTATTTGCTGTTTTTCAAAATCGAGTGTTTTTGGTGCCCGAGGAAGAAAACGCGTGATGCCGCGGTCAGAAAAAAAAAGCTGCTCAGGAGCAAAAAATTTATTTTGACTTAAATGTAAAAACCAATGCTAGGATGAGTTTCGGGGTGGAATTCCATGCTTAAAAATGTTATTATTTGCTGTTTTTTAAAATCGACTGCTTTTGGTACCCGAGGAAGAAAACGGGTGATGACGCGGTCAGAAAAAAAGCTGCTCAGGAGCAAAAAAATTTATTTTGTCTTAAATGTAAAAGCGGATGCTAGGATGAGTTTCGGAGTGGAATTTCATGCTTAAAAATGTTATTATTTGCTGTTTTAAAAATCGAGTGTTTTTTGTGCCAGAGGAAGAAAACGCATGATGCTGCGGTCAGAAAAAAAGCTGCTCACGAGCAAAAAATTTTTTTGTCTTAAATGTAAAAGCGGATGCTAGGATGAGTTTCGGGGTGGATTCCATGCTTAAAAAAGTTATTATTTGCTGTTTTTCAAAATCGAGTGTTTTTGGTGCCCGAGGAAGAAAACGCGTGATGCCGCGGTCAGAAAAAAAGCTGCTCAGGAGCAAAAATTTATTTTGACTTAAATGTAAAAACCAATGCTAGGATGAGTTTCGGGGTGGAATTCCATGCTTAAAAATGTTATTATTTGCTGTTTTTTAAAATCGACTGCTTTTGGTACCCGAGGAAGAAAACGGGTGATGACGCGGTCAGAAAAAAAGCTGCTCAGGAGCAAAAAATTTATTTTGTCTTAAATGTAAAAGCGGATGCTAGGATGAGTTTCGGAGTGGAATTTCATGCTTAAAAATGTCATTATTTGCTGTTTTTAAAAATCGAGTGTTTTGGTGCCCGAGGAAGAAAACGCATGATGCCACGGTCAGAAAAAAAAGCTGCTCAGGAGCAAAAAATTTTTTTTGACTTAAATGTAAAAACCAATGCTAGGATGAGTTTCGGGGTGGAATTCCATGCTTAAAATGTTATTATTTGGCTGTTTTTAAAAATCGAGTGTTTTTGGTGCCCAAGGAAGAAAACGCATGATGCCGCGGTCAGAAAAAAAGCTGCTCAGGAGCAAAAAAATTTTTTTTGACTTAAATGTAAAAGCGGATGTTAGGATGAGTTTCGGGGTGGAATTCCATGCTTAAAAATTTTATTATTTCCTGTTTTTAAAAATCGAGTGTTTTTGGTGCCCGAGGAAGAAAACGCATGATGCCTCGGTCAGAAAAAAAGCTGCTCAGGAGCAAAAAATTTTTTTTGACTTAAATGTAAAAGCGGATGCTAGGATGAGTTTCGGGGTGGAATTCCATGCTTAAAAATGTTATTATTTGCTGTTTTTCAAAATCGAGTGTTTTTGGTGCCCGAGGAAGAAAACGCGTGATGCCGCGGTCAGAAAAAAAGCTGCTCAGGAGCAAAAATTTATTTTGACTTAAATGTAAAAGCGGATGCTAGGATGAGTTTCGGAGTGGAATTCCATGCTTAAAAATGTTATTATTTGCTGTTTTTAAAAATCGAGTGTTTTTGGTGCCCAAGGAAGAAAACGCGTGATGCCGCGGTCAGAAAAAAAGCTGCTCAGGAGCAACAATTTATTTTGACTTAAATGTAAAAGCGGATGCTAGGATGAGTTTCGGGGTGGAATTCCATGCTTAAAAATGTTATTATTTGCTGTTTTTAAAAATCTAGTGTTTTTGGTGCCCGAGGAAGAAACGCATGATGCCACGGTCAGAAAAAAAGCTGCTCAGGAGCAAAAAATTTTTTTGACTTAAATGTAAAAGCGGATGCTAGGATGAGTTTCGGGGTGGAATTCCATGCTTAAAAATGTTATTATTTGCTGTTTTTCAAAATCGAGTGTTTTTGGTGCCCGAGGAAGAAAACGCGTGATGCCGCGGTCAGAAAAAAAGCTGCTCAGGAGCAAAAATTTATTTTGACTTAAATGTAAAAGCGGATGCTAGGATGAGTTTCGGAGTGGAATTCCATGCTTAAAAATGTTATTATTTGCTGTTTTTAAAAATCGAGTGTTTTTGGTGCCCAAGGAAGAAAACGCGTGATGCCGCGGTCAGAAAAAAAGCTGCTCAGGAGCAAACAATTTATTTTGACTTAAATGTAAAAGCGGATGCTAGGATGAGTTTCGGGTGGAATTCCATGCTTAAAAATGTTATTATTTGCTGTTTTTAAAAAATCTAGTGTTTTTTGTGCCAGAGGAAGAAAACGCATGATGCCACGGTCAGAAAAAAAAGCTGCTCACGAGCAAAAAAATTTTTTTGTCTTAAATGTAAAAGCGGATGCTAGGATGAGTTTCGGGGTGGAATTCCATGCTTAAAAATGTTATTATTTGCTGTTTTTCAAAATCGAGTGTTTTTGGTGCCCGAGGAAGAAAACGCGTGATGCCGCGGTCAGAAAAAAAGCTGCTCAGGAGCAAAAAATTTATTTTGACTTAAATGTAAAAACCAATGCTAGGATGAGTTTCGGGGTGGAATTCCATGCTTAAAAATGTTATTATTTGCTGTTTTTTAAAATCGACTGCTTTTGGTACCCCGAGGAAGAAAACGGGTGATGACGCGGTCAGAAAAAAAGCTGCTCAGGAGCAAAAAATTTATTTTGTCTTAAATGTAAAAGCGGATGCTAGGATGAGTTTCGGAGTGGAATTTCATGCTTAAAATGTCATTATTTGCTGTTTTTAAAAATCGAGTGTTTTTGGTGCCCGAGGAAGAAAACGCATGATGCCACGGTCAGAAAAAAAAGCTGCTCAGGAGCAAAAAATTTTTTTTGACTTAAATGTAAAAACCAATGCTAGGATGAGTTTCGGGGTGGAATTCCATGCTTAAAATGTTATTATTTGCTGTTTTTGAAAATCGAGTGTTTTTGGTGCCCGAGGAAGAAAACGCATGATGCCGCGGTCAGAAAAAAAGCTGCTCAGGAGCAAAAAATTTTTTTTGACTTAAATGTAAAAAGCGGATGCTAGGATGAGTTTCGGGGTGGAATTCCATGCTTAAAAATGTTATTATTTGCTGTTTTTCAAAATCGAGTGTTTTTTGGTGCCCGAGGAAGAAAACGCGTGATGCCGCGGTCAGAAAAAAAGCTGCTCAGGAGCAAAAATTTATTTTGACTTAAATGTAAAAGCGGATGCTAGGATGAGTTTCGGAGTGGAATTCCATGCTTAAAAATGTTATTATTTGCTGTTTTAAAAATCGAGTGTTTTTGGTGCCCAAGGAAGAAAACGCGTGATGCCGCGGTCAGAAAAAAAGCTGCTCAGGAGCAAACAATTTATTTTGACTTAAATGTAAAAGCGGATGCTAGGATGAGTTTCGGGGTGGAATTCCATGCTTAAAAATGTTATTATTTGCTGTTTTTAAAAATCTAGTGTTTTTGGTGCCCGAGGAAGAAACGCATGATGCCACGGTCAGAAAAAAAGCTGCTCAGGAGCAAAAAATTTTTTTTGACTTAAATGTAAAAGCGGATGCTAGGATGAGTTTCGGGGTGGAATTCCATGCTTAAAAATGTTATTATTTGCTGTTTTTCAAAATCGAGTGTTTTTGGTGCCCGAGGAAGAAAACGCGTGATGCCGCGGTCAGAAAAAAAGCTGCTCAGGAGCAAAAATTTATTTTGACTTAAATGTAAAAACGGATGCTAGGATGAGTTTCGGAGTGGAATTCCATGCTTAAAAATGTTATTATTTGCTGTTTTTAAAAATCGAGTGTTTTTGGTGCCCAAGGAAGAAAACGCATGATGCCGCGGTCAGAAAAAAAGCTGCTCAGGAGCAAACAATTTATTTTGACTTAAATGTAAAAGCGGATGCTAGGATGAGTTTCGGGGTGGAATTCCATGCTTAAAAATGTTATTATTTGCTGTTTTTAAAAATCTAGTGTTTTTGGTGCCCGAGGAAGAAAACGCATGATGCCACAGTCAGAAAAAAAGCTGCTCAGGAGCAAAAAAATTTTTTTTGAGTTAAATGTAAAAACCAATGCTAGAATGAATTTCGGGGTGGAATTCCATTCTTAAAAATGTTATTATTTGCTGTTTTAAAAATCGAGTGTTTTTGGTGCCCGAGGAAGAAAACGCGTGATGCCGCGGTCAGAAAAGAAACTGCTCAGGAGCAAAAAAAATTTTTTGTCTTAAATGTAAAAGCGGATACTAGGATGAATTTCGGGGTGGAATTCCATGCTTAAAAATGTTATTATTTGCTGTTTTAAAAATCGAGTGTTTTTGGTGCCCGAGGAAGAAAACGGGTGATGACGCGGTCAGAAAAAAAGCTGCTCAGGAGCAAAAAATTTATTTTGTCTTAAATGTAAAAGCGGATACTAGGATGAATTTCGGGGTGGAATTCCATGCTTAAAAATGTTATTATTTGCTGTTTTAAAAATCGAGTGTTTTTGGTGCCCAAGGAAGAAAACGCATGATGCCGCAGTCAGAAAAAAAGCTGCTCAGGAGCAAAAAAATTTTTTTGACTTAAATGTAAAAACCAATGCTAGGATGAGTTTCGGGGTGGAATTCCATTCTTAAAAATGTTATTATTTTCTGTTTTAAAAATCGAGTGTTTTTGGTGCCAGAGGAAGAAAACGCGTGATGCCGTGGTCAGAAAAAAAGCTG
The DNA here is from genome assembly GCF_029215685.1 of Pituophis catenifer annectens. Lineage (NCBI taxonomy): Eukaryota > Metazoa > Chordata > Lepidosauria > Squamata > Colubridae > Pituophis > Pituophis catenifer. Next base: position 9,782,069 of record NW_027256894.1, read on the forward strand.
CTCAGGAGCAAAAATTTATTTTGAATTAAATGTAAAAGCGGATGCTAGAATGAGTTTCGGGGTGGAATTCCATGCTTAAAAATGTTATTATTTGCTGTTTTTAAAAATCGAGTGTTTTTGGTGCCCGAGGAAGAAAACGCGTGATGCCGCGGTCAGAAAAAAAACTGCTCAGGAGCAAAAAAAAATTTTTGTCTTAAATGTAAAAGCGGATACTAGGATGAATTTCGGGGTGGAATTCCATGCTTAAAAATGTTATTATTTGCTGTTTTTAAAAATCGAGTGTTTTTGGTGCCCGAGAAAGAAAACGTGTGATGCCGCGGTCAGAAAAAAAGCTGCTCAGGAGCAAAAAATTTTTTTTGACTTAAATGTAAAAACCAATGCTAGGATGAGTTTCGGGGAGCAATTCCATGCTTAAAAGTGTTATTATTTGCTGTTTTTAAAAATCGAGTGTTTTTGGTGCCCAAGGAAGAAAACGCGTGATGCCGCGGTCAGAAAAAAAGCTGCTCAGGAACAAAAAAATTATTTTGACTTAAATGTAAAAGCAGATGCTAGGATGAGTTTTGGGGTGGAATTCCATGCTTAAAAATGTTATTATTTGCTGTTTTAAAAATCGAGTGTTTTTGGTGCCCGAGGAAGAAAACGGGTGATGACGCGGTCAGAAAAAAAGCTGCTCAGGAGCAAAAAATTTATTTTGTCTTAAATGTAAAAGCGGATGCTAGGATGAGTTTCGGGGTGGAATTCCATGCTTAAAAATGTTATTATTTGCTGTTTTAAAAATCGAGTGTTTTTTGTGCCAGAGGAAGAAAACGCATGATGCTGCGGTCAGAAAAAAAGCTGCTCACGAGCAAAAAAATTTTTTTTGTCTTAAATGTAAAAGCGGATGCTAGGATGAGTTTCGGGGTGGAATTCCATGCTTAAAAATGTTCTTATTTGCTGTTTTTCAAAATCGAGTGTTTTTGGTGCCCGAGGAAGAAAACGCGTGATGCCGCGGTCAGAAAAAAAGCTGCTCAGGAGCAAAAAATTTATTTTGACTTAAATGTAAAAACCAATGCTAGGATGAGTTTCGGGGTGGAATTCCATGCTTAAAAATGTTATTATTTGCTGTTTTTTAAAATCGACTGCTTTTGGTACCCGAGGAAGAAAACGGGTGATGACGCGGTCAGAAAAAAAGCTGCTCAGGAGCAAAAAATTTATTTTGTCTTAAATGTAAAAGCGGATGCTAGGATGAGTTTCGGAGTGGAATTTCATGCTTAAAAATGTCATTATTTGCTGTTTTTAAAAATCGAGTGTTTTTGGTGCCCGAGGAAGAAAACGCATGATGCCACGGTCAGAAAAAAAGCTGCTCAGGAGCAAAAAATTTTTTTTGACTTAAATGTAAAAACCAATGCTAGGATGAGTTTCGGGGTGGAATTCCATGCTTAAAATGTTATTATTTGCTGTTTTTAAAAATCGAGTGTTTTTGGTGCCCGAGGAAGAAAACGCATGATGCCGCGGTCAGAAAAAAAGCTGCTCAGGAGCAAAAAATTTTTTTTGACTTAAATGTAAAAGCGGATGCTAGGATGAGTTTCGGGGTGGAATTCCATGCTTAAAAATGTTATTATTTGCTGTTTTTCAAAATCGAGTGTTTTTGGTGCCCGAGGAAGAAAACGCGTGATGCCGCGGTCAGAAAAAAAGCTGCTCAGGAGCAAAAATTTATTTTGACTTAAATGTAAAAGCGGATGCTAGGATGAGTTTCGGAGTGGAATTCCATGCTTAAAAATGTTATTATTTGCTGTTTTTAAAAATCGAGTGTTTTTGGTGCCCAAGGAAGAAAACGCGTGATGCCGCGGTCAGAAAAAAAGCTGCTCAGGAGCAAACAATTTATTTTGACTTAAATGTAAAAGCGGATGCTAGGATGAGTTTCGGGGTGGAATTCCATGCTTAAAAATGTTATTATTTGCTGTTTTTAAAAATCTAGTGTTTTTGGTGCCCGAGGAAGAAAACGCATGATGCCACGGTCAGAAAAAAAGCTGCTCAGGAGCAAAAAATTTTTTTTGACTTAAATGTAAAAGCGGATGCTAGGATGAGTTTCGGGGTGGAATTCCATGCTTAAAAATGTTATTATTTGCTGTTTTTCAAAATCGAGTGTTTTTGGTGCCCGAGGAAGAAAACGCGTGATGCCGCGGTCAGAAAAAAAGCTGCTCAGGAGCAAAAATTTATTTTGACTTAAATGTAAAAACCAATGCTAGAATGAATTTCGGGGTGGAATTCCATTCTTAAAAATGTTATTATTTGCTGTTTTAAAAATCGAGTGTTTTTGGTGCCCGAGGAAGAAAACGCGTGATGCCGCGGTCAGAAAAGAAACTGCTCAGGAGCAAAAAAAATTTTTTGTCTTAAATGTAAAAGCGGATACTAGGATGAATTTCGGGGTGGAATTCCATGCTTAAAAATGTTATTATTTGCTGTTTTAAAAATCGAGTGTTTTTGGTGCCCGAGGAAGAAAACGGGTGATGACGCGGTCAGAAAAAAAGCTGCTCAGGAGCAAAAAATTTATTTTGTCTTAAATGTAAAAGCGGATGCTAGGATGAGTTTCGGGGTGGAATTCCATGCTTAAAAATGTTATTATTTGCTGTTTTAAAAATCGAGTGTTTTTTGTGCCAGAGGAAGAAAACGCATGATGCTGCGGTCAGAAAAAAAGCTGCTCACGAGCAAAAAAAATTTTTGTCTTAAATGTAAAAGCGGATGCTAGGATGAGTTTCGGGGTGGAATTCCATGCTTAAAAATGTTATTATTTGCTGTTTTTCAAAATCGAGTGTTTTTGGTGCCCGAGGAAGAAAACGCGTGATGCCGCGGTCAGAAAAAAAGCTGCTCAGGAGCAAAAAATTTATTTTGTCTTAAATGTAAAAGCGGATGCTAGGATGAGTTTCGGAGTGGAATTTCATGCTTAAAAATGTCATTATTTGCTGTTTTTAAAAATCGAGTGTTTTTGGTGCCCGAGGAAGAAAACGCATGATGCCGCGGTCAGAAAAAAAGCTGCTCAGGAGCAAAAAATTTTTTTTGACTTAAATGTAAAAACCAATGCTAGGATGAGTTTCGGGGAGGAATTCCATGCTTAAAATGTTATTATTTGCTGTTTTTAAAAATCGAGTGTTTTTGGTGCCCAAGGAAGAAAACGCATGATGCCGCGGTCAGAAAAAAAGCTGCTCAGGAGCAAAAAAATTTTTTTTGACTTAAATGTAAAAGCGGATGTTAGGATGAGTATCGGGGTGGAATTCCATGCTTAAAAATTTTATTATTTCCTGTTTTTAAAAATCGAGTGTTTTTGGTGCCCGAGGAAGAAAACGCATGATGCCGCGGTCAGAAAAAAAGCTGCTCAGGAGCAAAAAATTTTTTTTGACTTAAATGTAAAAGCGGATGCTAGGATGAGTTTCGGGGTGGAATTCCATGCTTAAAAATGTTATTATTTGCTGTTTTTCAAAATCGAGTGTTTTTGGTGCCCGAGGAAGAAAACGCGTGATGCCGCGGTCAGAAAAAAAGCTGCTCAGGAGCAAAAATTTATTTTGACTTAAATGTAAAAGCGGATGCTAGGATGAGTTTCGGAGTGGAATTCCATGCTTAAAAATGTTATTATTTGCTGTTTTTAAAAATCGAGTGTTTTTGGTGCCCAAGGAAGAAAACGCGTGATGCCGCGGTCAGAAAAAAAGCTGCTCAGGAGCAAACAATTTATTTTGACTTAAATGTATAAGCGGATGCTAGGATGAGTTTCGGGGTGGAATTCCATGCTTAAAAATGTTATTATTTGCTGTTTTTAAAAATCGAGTGTTTTTGGTGCCCAAGGAAGAAAACGTGTGATGCCGCGGTCAGAAAAAAAGCTGCTCAGGAGCAAACAATTTATTTTGACTTAAATGTAAAAGCTGATGCTAGGATGAGTTTCGGGGTGGAATTCCATGCTTAAAAATGTTATTATTTGCTGTTTTTAAAAAACAAGTGTTTTTGGTGCCCAAGGAAGAAAACGCGTGATGCCGCGGTCAGAAAAAAAGCTGCTCAGGAGCAAACAATTTATTTTGACTTAAATGTAAAAACCAATGCTAGGATGAGTTTCGGGGTGGAATTCCATTCTTAAAAATGTTATTATTTGCTGTTTTAAAAATCGAGTGTTTTTGGTGCCAGAGGAAGAAAACGCGTGATGCCGTGGTCAGAAAAAAAACTGCTCAGGAGCAAAAATTTATTTTGAATTAAATGTAAAAGCGGATGCTAGAATGAGTTTCGGGGTGGAATTCCATGCTTAAAAATGTTATTATTTGCTGTTTTTAAAAATCGAGTGTTTTTGGTGCCCGAGGAAGAAAACGCGTGATGACGCGGTCAGAAAAGAAACTGCTCAGGAGCAAAAAAAATTTTTTGTCTTAAATGTAAAAGCGGATACTAGGATGAATTTCGGGGTGGAATTCCATGCTTAAAAATGTTATTATTTGCTGTTTTTAAAAATCGAGTGTTTTTGGTGCCCGAGAAAGAAAACGTGTGATGCCGCGGTCAGAAAAAAAGCTGCTCAGGAGCAAAAAAAATTTTTTGACTTAAATGTAAAAACCAATGCTAGGATGAGTTTCGGGGTGGAATTCCATGCTTAAAAATGTTATTGTTTCCTGTTTTTAAAAATCGAGTGTTTTTGGTGCCCGAGGAAGAAAACTCGTGATGCCGCGGTCAGAAAAAAAACTGCTCAGGAGCAAAAAAAATTTTTTGTCTTAAATGTAAAAGCGGATACTAGGATGAATTTCGGGGTGGAATTCCATGCTTAAAAATGTTATTATTTGCTGTTTTTAAAAATCGAGTGTTTTTGGTGCCCGAGAAAGAAAACGCGTGATGCCGCGGTCAGAAAAAAAACTGCTCAGGAGCAAAAAAAAATTTTTGTCTTAAATGTAAAAGCGGATACTAGGATGAGTTTCGGGGTGGAATTCCATGCTTAAAAATGTTATTATTTGCTGTTTTAAAAATCGAGTGTTTTTGGTGCCCAAGGAAGAAAACGCGTGATGCCGCGGTCAGAAAAAAAGCTGCTCAGGAGCAAACAATTTATTTTGACTTAAATGTAAAAGCGGATGCTAGGATGAGTTTCGGGGTGGAATTCCATGCTTAAAAATGTTATTATTTGCTGTTTTTAAAAATCGAGTGTTTTTGGTGCCCAAGGAAGAAAACGTGTGATGCCGCGGTCAGAAAAAAAGCTGCTCAGTAGCAAACAATTTATTTTGACTTAAATGTAAAAGCGGATGCTAGGATGAGTTTCGGGGTGGAATTCCATGCTTAAAAATGTTATTATTTGCTGTTTTTAAAAATCTAGTGTTTTTGGTGCCCAAGGAAGAAAACGCGTGATGCCGCGGTCAGAAAAAAAACTGCTCAGGAGCAAAAAAAAATTTTTGTCTTAAATGTAAAAGCGGATACTAGGATGAATTTCGGGGTGGAATTCCATGCTTAAAAATGTTATTATTTGCTGTTTTAAAAATCGAGTGTTTTTGGTGCCCAAGGAAGAAAACGCATGATGCCGCAGTCAGAAAAAAAGCTGCTCAGGAGCAAAAAAATTTTTTTGACTTAAATGTAAAAACCAATGCTAGGATGAGTTTCGGGGTGGAATTCCATTCTTAAAAATGTTATTATTTTCTGTTTTAAAAATCGAGTGTTTTTGGTGCCAGAGGAAGAAAACGCGTGATGCCGTGGTCAGAAAAAAAGCTGCTCAGGAGCAAAAATTTATTTTGAATTAAATGTAAAAGCGGATGCTAGAATGAGTTTCGGGGTGGAATTCCATGCTTAAAAATGTTATTATTTGCTGTTTTTAAAAATCGAGTGTTTTTGGTGCCCGAGGAAGAAAACGCGTGATGCCGCGGTCAGAAAAAAAAACTGCTCAGGAGCAAAAAAAAATTTTTGTCTTAAATGTAAAAGCGGATACTAGGATGAATTTCGGGGTGGAATTCCATGCTTAAAAATGTTATTATTTGCTGTTTTTAAAAATCGAGTGTTTTTGGTGCCCGAGAAAGAAAACGTGTGATGCCGCGGTCAGAAAAAAAGCTGCTCAGGAGCAAAAAATTTTTTTTGACTTAAATGTAAAAACCAATGCTAGGATGAGTTTCGGGGAGCAATTCCATGCTTAAAAGTGTTATTATTTGCTGTTTTTAAAAATCGAGTGTTTTTGGTGCCCAAGGAAGAAAACGCGTGATGCCGCGGTCAGAAAAAAAGCTGCTCAGGAGCAAAAAAATTATTTTGACTTAAATGTAAAAGCAGATGCTAGGATGAGTTTTGGGGTGGAATTCCATGCTTAAAAATGTTATTATTTGCTGTTTTAAAAATCGAGTGTTTTTGGTGCCCGAGGAAGAAAACGGGTGATGACGCGGTCAGAAAAAATGCTGCTCAGGAGCAAAAAATTTATTTTGTCTTAAATGTAAAAGCGGATGCTAGGATGAGTTTCGGGGTGGAATTCCATGCTTAAAAATGTTATTATTTGCTGTTTTAAAAATCGAGTGTTTTTTGTGCCAGAGGAAGAAAACGCATGATGCTGCGGTCAGAAAAAAAGCTGCTCACGAGCAAAAAAATTTTTTTGTCTTAAATGTAAAAGCGGATGCTAGGATGAGTTTCGGGGTGGAATTCCATGCTTAAAAATGTTATTATTTGCTGTTTTTCAAAATCGAGTGTTTTTGGTGCCCGAGGAAGAAAACGCGTGATGCCGCGGTCAGAAAAAAAGCTGCTCAGGAGCAAAAAATTTATTTTGACTTAAATGTAAAAACCAATGCTAGGATGAGTTTCGGGGTGGAATTCCATGCTTAAAAATGTTATTATTTGCTGTTTTTTAAAATCGACTGCTTTTGGTACCCGAGGAAGAAAACGGGTGATGACGCGGTCAGAAAAAAAGCTGCTCAGGAGCAAAAAATTTATTTTGTCTTAAATGTAAAAGCGGATGCTAGGATGAGTTTCGGAGTGGAATTTCATGCTTAAAAATGTCATTATTTGCTGTTTTTAAAAATCGAGTGTTTTTGGTGCCCGAGGAACAAAACGCATGATGCCACGGTCAGAAAAAAAGCTGCTCAGGAGCAAAAAAATTTTTTTGACTTAAATGTAAAAACCAATGCTAGGATGAGTTTCGGGGTGGAATTCCATGCTTAAAATGTTATTATTTGCTGTTTTTAAAAATCGAGTGTTTTTGGTGCCCAAGGAAGAAAACGCATGATGCCTCGGTCAGAAAAAAAGCTGCTCAGGAGCAAAAAAATTTTTTTTGACTTAAATGTAAAAGCGGATGTTAGGATGAGTTTCGGGGTGGAATTCCATGCTTAAAAATTTTATTATTTCCTGTTTTTAAAAATCGAGTGTTTTTGGTGCCCGAGGAAGAAAACGCATGATGCCTCGGTCAGAAAAAAAGCTGCTCAGGAGCAAAAAATTTTTTTTGACTTAAATGTAAAAGCGGATGCTAGGATGAGTTTCGGGGTGGAATTCCATGCTTAAAAATGTTATTATTTGCTGTTTTTCAAAATCGAGTGTTTTTGGTGCCCGAGGAAGAAAACGCGTGATGCCGCGGTCAGAAAAAAAGCTGCTCAGGAGCAAAAATTTATTTTGACTTAAATGTAAAAGCGGATGCTAGGATGAGTTTCGGAGTGGAATTTCATGCTTAAAAATGTCATTATTTGCTGTTTTTAAAAATCGAGTGTTTTTGGTGCCCGAGGAAGAAAACGCATGATGCCACGGTCAGAAAAAAAGCTGCTCAGGAGCAAAAAATTTTTTTTGACTTAAATGTAAAAACCAATGCTAGGATGAGTTTCGGGGTAGAATTCCATCCTTAAAATGTTATTATTTGCTGTTTTTAAAAATCGAGTGTTTTTGGTGCCCAAGGAAGAAAACGCATGATGCCGCGGTCAGAAAAAAAGCTGCTCAGGAGCAAAAAAAATTTTTTTTGACTTAAATGTAAAAGCGGATGTTAGGATGAGTTTCGGGGTGGAATTCCATGCTTAAAAATTTTATTATTTCCTGTTTTTAAAAATCGAGTGTTTTTGGTGCCCGAGGAAGAAAACGCATGATGCCTCGGTCAGAAAAAAAGCTGCTCAGGAGCAAAAAATTTTTTTTGACTTAAATGTAAAAGCGGATGCTAGGATGAGTTTCGGGGTGGAATTCCATGCTTAAAAATGTTATTATTTGCTGTTTTTCAAAATCGAGTGTTTTTGGTGCCCGAGGAAGAAAACGCGTGATGCCGCGGTCAGAAAAAAAGCTGCTCAGGAGCAAAAATTTATTTTGACTTAAATGTAAAAGCGGATGCTAGGATGAGTTTCGGAGTGGAATTCCATGCTTAAAAATGTTATTATTTGCTGTTTTTAAAAATCGAGTGTTTTTGGTGCCCAAGGAAGAAAACGCGTGATGCCGCGGTCAGAAAAAAAGCTGCTCAGGAGCAAACAATTTATTTTGACTTAAATGTAAAAGCGGATGCTAGGATGAGTTTCGGGGTGGAATTCCATGCTTAAAAATGTTATTATTTGCTGTTTTTAAAAATCTAGTGTTTTTGGTGCCCGAGGAAGAAAACGCATGATGCCACAGTCAGAAAAAAAAGCTGCTCAGGAGCAAAAAATTTTTTTTGACTTAAATGTAAAAGCGGATGTTAGGATGAGTTTCGGGGTGGAATTCCATGCTTAAAAATGTTATTATTTGCTGTTTTTCAAAATCGAGTGTTTTTGGTGCCCGAGGAAGAAAACGCGTGATGCCGCGGTCAGAAAAAAAGCTGCTCAGGAGCAAAAATTTATTTTGACTTAAATGTAAAAGCGGATGCTAGGATGAGTTTCGGAGTGGAATTCCATGCTTAAAAATGTTATTATTTGCTGTTTTTAAAAATCGAGTGTTTTTGGTGCCCAAGGAAGAAAACGCGTGATGCCGCGGTCAGAAAAAAAGCTGCTCAGGAGCAAACAATTTATTTTGACTTAAATGTAAAAGCGGATGCTAGGATGAGTTTCGGGGTGGAATTCCATGCTTAAAAATGTTATTATTTGCTGTTTTTAAAAATCTAGTGTTTTTGGTGCCCGAGGAAGAAAACGCATGATGCCACGGTCAGAAAAAAAGCTGCTCAGGAGCAAAAAAATTTTTTTGAGTTAAATGTAAAAACCAATGCTAGAATGAATTTCGGGGTGGAATTCCATTCTTAAAAATGTTATTATTTGCTGTTTTAAAAATCGAGTGTTTTTGGTGCCAGAGGAAGAAAACGCGTGATGCCGCGGTCAGAAAAAAAGCTGCTCACGAGCAAAAAAATTTTTTTGACTTAAAGGTAAAAGCGGATGCTAGGATGAGTTTCGGGGTGGAATTCCATGCTTAAAAATGTTATTATTTGCTGTTTTTAAAAATCGAGTGTTTTTGGTGCCCGAGGAAGAAAACGCATGATGCCGCGGTCAGAAAAAAAGCTGCTCAGGAGCAAAAAATTTATTTTGTCTTAAATGTAAAAGCGGATGCTAGGATGAGTTTCGGGGTGGAATTCCATGCTTAAAAATGTTATTATTTGCTGTTTTTAAAAATCGAGTGTTTTTGGTGCCCGAGGAAGAAAACGCATGATGCCGCGGTCAGAAAAAAAGCTGCTCAGGAGCAAAAAATTTATTTTGTCTTAAATGTAAAAGCGGATGCTAGGATGAGTTTCGGAGTGGAATTTCATGCTTAAAAATGTCATTATTTGCTGTTTTTAAAAATCGAGTGTTTTTGGTGCCCGAGGAAGAAAACGCATGATGCCACGGTCAGAAAAAAAGCTGCTCTGGAGCAAAAAATTTTTTTTGACTTAAATGTAAAAACCAATGCTAGGATGAGTTTCGGGGTGGAATTCCATGCTTAAAATGTTATTATTTGCTGTTTTTAAAAATCGAGTGTTTTTGGTGCCCAAGGAAGAAAACGCATGATGCCGCGGTCAGAAAAAAAGCTGCTCAGGAGCAAAAAAATTTTTTTTGACTTAAATGTAAAAGCGGATGTTAGGATGAGTTTCGGGGTGGAATTCCATGCTTAAAAATTTTATTATTTCCTGTTTTTAAAAATCGAGTGTTTTTGGTGCCCGAGGAAGAAAACGCATGATGCCGCGGTCAGAAAAAAAGCTGCTCAGGAGCAAAAAATTTTTTTTGACTTAAATGTAAAAGCGGATGCTAGGATGAGTTTCGGGGTGGAATTCCATGCTTAAAAATGTTATTATTTGCTGTTTTTCAAAATCGAGTGTTTTTGGTGCCCGAGGAAGAAAACGCGTGATGCCGCGGTCAGAAAAAAAGCTGCTCAGGAGCAAAAATTTATTTTGACTTAAATGTAAAAGCGGATGCTAGGATGAGTTTCGGAGTGGAATTCCATGCTTAAAAATGTTATTATTTGCTGTTTTTAAAAATCGAGTGTTTTTGGTGCCCAAGGAAGAAAACGCGTGATGCCGCGGTCAGAAAAAAAGCTGCTCAGGAGCAAACAATTTATTTTGACTTAAATGTAAAAGCGGATGCTAGGATGAGTTTCGGGGTGGAATTCCATGCTTAAAAATGTTATTATTTGCTGTTTTTAAAAATCTAGTGTTTTTGGTGCCCGAGGAAGAAAACGCATGATGCCACGGTCAGAAAAAAAGCTGCTCAGGAGCAAAAAAATTTTTTTGAGTTAAATGTAAAAACCAATGCTAGAATGAATTTCGGGGTGGAATTCCATTCTTAAAAATGTTATTATTTGCTGTTTTAAAAATCGAGTGTTTTTGGTGCCAGAGGAAGAAAACGCGTGATGCCGCGGTCAGAAAAAAAGCTGCTCACGAGCAAAAAAATTTTTTTGACTTAAAGGTAAAAGCGGATGCTAGGATGAGTTTCGGGGTGGAATTCCATGCTTAAAAATGTTATTATTTGCTGTTTTTAAAAATCGAGTGTTTTTGGTGCCCGAGGAAGAAAACGCATGATGCCGCGGTCAGAAAAAAATGTGCTCAGGAGCAAAAAATTTTTTTTGACTTAAATGTAAAAGCGGATGCTAGGATGAGTTTCGGGGTGGAATTCCATTCTTAAAAATGTTATTATTTTCTGTTTTTAAAAATCGAGTGTTTTTGGTGCCCGAGGAAGAAAACGCATGATGCCGCGGTCAGAAAAAAAGGTGCTCAGGAGCAAAAAAAGTTTTTTGACTTAAATGTAAAAACCAATGCTAGGATGAGTTTTGGGGTGGAATTCCATGCTTAAAAATGTTATTATTTGCTGTTTTAAAAATCTAGTGTTTTTGGTGCCCGAGGAAGAAAACGCATGATGCCGCGGTCAGAAAAAAAGCTGCTCATGAGCAAAAAATTTTTTTTGACTTAAATGTAAAAGCGGATGCTAGGATGAGTTTCGGGGTGGAATTCCATGCTTAAAAATGTTATTATTTGCTGTTTTTCAAAATCGAGTGTTTTTGGTGCCCGAGGAAGAAAACGCATGATGCCGCGGTCAGAAAAAAAGCTGCTCAGGAGCAAAAAAATTTTTTTGACTTAAATGTAAAAACCAATGCTAGGATGAGTTTCGGGGTGCAATTCCATGCTTAAAAATGTTATTATTTGCTGTTTTTAAAAATTGAGTGTTTTTGGTGCCCGAGGAAGAAAACGCGTGATGCCGCGGTCAGAAAAAAAGCTGCTCAGGAGCAAAAAAAATTTTTCACTTAAATGTAAAAGCGGATGCTAGGATGAGTTTCGGGGTGGAATTCTATGCTTAAAAATGTTATTATTTGCTGTTTTTAAAAATCGAGTGTTTTTGGTGCCAAGGAAGAAAAGGCGTGATGCCGCGGTCAGAAAAAAAGGTGCTCAGGAGCAAAAAAATTTTTTTTGACTTAAATGTAAAAGCGGATGCTAGGATGAATTTCGGGGTGGAATTCCATGCTTAAAAATTTTATTATCTCCTGTTTTTAAAAATCAAGTGTTTTTGGTGCCCGAGGAAGAATACGCGTGATGCCGCGGTCAGAAAAAAAGCTGCTTAGGAGCAAAAATTTTTTTTTGACTTAAATGTAAAAGCGGATGCTAGGATGAGTTTCGGGGTGGAATTCCATACTTAAAAATGTTATTATTTTCTGTTTTTAAAAATCTAGTGTTTTTGGTGCCCGAGGAAGAAAACGCATGATGCCGCGGTCAGAAAAAAAGCTGCTCACGAGCAAAAAATTTTTTTTGACTTAAATGTAAAAGCGGATGCTAGGATGAGTTTCGGGGTGGAATTCCATGCTTAAAAATTTTATTATTTCCTGTTTTTAAAAATCAAGTGTTTTTGGTGCCCGAGGAAGAAAACGCGTGATGCCGCGGTCAGAAAAAAAGCTGCTCAGGAGCAAAAAATTTTTTTCACTTGAATGTAAAAGCGGATGCTAGGATGAGTTTCGGGGTGGAATTCTATGCTTAAAAATGTTATTATTTGCTGTTTTTAAAAATCGAGTGTTTTTGGTGCCCGAGGAAGAAAACGCGTGATGCCGCGGTCAGAAAAAAAGCTGCTCAGGAGCAAAAATTTATTTTGACTTAAATGTAAAAGCGGATGCTAGGATGAGTTTCGGAGTGGAATTCCATGCTTAAAAATGTTATTATTTGCTGTTTTTAAAAATCGAGTGTTTTTGGTGCCCAAGGAAGAAAACGCGTGATGCCGCGGTCAGAAAAAAAGCTGCTCAGGAGCAAACAATTTATTTTGACTTAAATGTAAAAGCGGATGCTAGGATGAGTTTCGGGGTGGAATTCCATTCTTAAAAATGTTATTATTTGCTGTTTTTAAAAATCTAGTGTTTTTGGTGCCCGAGGAAGAAAACGCGTGATGCCGCGGTCAGAAAAAAAGCTGCTCAGGAGCAAAAAAATTTTTTTTGACTTAAATGTAAAAGCGGATGCTAGGATGAGTTTCGGGGTGGAATTCCATGCTTAAAAATGTTATTATTTGCTTTTTTTAAAAATTGAGTGTTTTTGGTGCCCGAGGAAGAAAACGCGTGATGCCGCGGTCAGAAAAAAAGCTGCTCAGGAGCAAAAAATTTTTTTGACTTAAATGTAAAAGCGGATGCTAGGATGAGTTTCGGGGTGGAATTCCATGCTTAAAAATTTTATTATTTCCTGTTTTTAAAAATCAAGTGTTTTTGGTGCCCGAGGAAGAAAACGCATGATGCCGCGGTCAGAAAAAAAGGTGCTCAGGAGCAAAAAAAATTTTTTGAGTTAAATGTAAAAACCAATGCTAGAATGAGTTTCGGGGTGGAATTCCATGCTTAAAAATGTTATTATTTGCTGTTTTTCAAAATCGAGTGTTTTTGGTGCCCGAGGAAGAAAACGCATGATGCCTCGGTCAGAAAAAAAGCTGCTCAGGAGCAAAAAAATTTTTTTGACTTAAATGTAAAAGCGGATGCTAGGATGAGTTTCGGGGTGGAATTCCATGCTTAAAAATGTTATTATTTGCTGTTTTTCAAAATCGAGTGTTTTTGGTGCCCGAGGAAGAAAACGCGTGATGCCGCGGTCAGAAAAAAAGCTGCTCAGGAGCAAAAATTTATTTTGACTTAAATGTAAAAGCGGATGCTAGGATGAGTTTCGGAGTGGAATTCCATGCTTAAAAATGTTATTATTTGCTGTTTTTAAAAATCGAGTGTTTTTGGTGCCCAAGGAAGAAAACGCGTGATGCCGCGGTCAGAAAAAAAGCTGCTCAGGAGCAAACAATTTATTTTGACTTAAATGTAAAAGCGGATGCTAGGATGAGTTTCGGGGTGGAATTCCATGCTTAAAAATGTTATTATTTGCTGTTTTTAAAAATCTAGTGTTTTTGGTGCCCGAGGAAGAAAACGCATGATGCCACGGTCAGAAAAAAAGCTGCTCAGGAGCAAAAAAATTTTTTTGAGTTAAATGTAAAAACCAATGCTAGAATGAATTTCGGGGTGGAATTCCATTCTTAAAAATGTTATTATTTGCTGTTTTAAAAATCGAGTGTTTTTGGTGCCAGAGGAAGAAAACGCGTGATGCCACGGTCAGAAAAAAAGCTGCTCACGAGCAAAAAAATTTTTTTGACTTAAAGGTAAAAGCGGATGCTAGGATGAGTTTCGGGGTGGAATTCCATGCTTAAAAATGTTATTATTTGCTGTTTTTAAAAATCGAGTGTTTTTGGTGCCCGAGGAAGAAAACGCATGATGCCGCGGTCAGAAAAAAAGGTGCTCAGGAGCAAAAAATTTTTTTTGACTTAAATGTAAAAGCGGATGCTAGGATGAGTTTCGGGGTGGAATTCCATTCTTGAAAAAGTTATTATTTTCTGTTTTTAAAAATCGAGTGTTTTTGGTGCCCGAGGAAGAAAACGCGTGATGCCGCGGTCAGAAAAAAAGGTGCTCAGGAGCAAAAAAAGTTTTTTGACTTAAATGTAAAAACCAATGCTAGGATGAGTTTTGGGGTGGAATTCCATGCTTAAAAATGTTATTATTTGCTGTTTTAAAAATCTAGTGTTTTTGGTGCCCGAGGAAGAAAACGCATGATGCCGCGGTCAGAAAAAAAGCTGCTCATGAGCAAAAAAATTTTTTTGACTTAAATGTAAAAGCGGATGCTAGGATGAGTTTCGGGGTGGAATTCCATGCTTAAAAATGTTATTATTTGCTGTTTTTCAAAATCGAGTGTTTTTGGTGCCCGAGGAAGAAAACGCATGATGCCGCGGTCAGAAAAAAAGGTGCTCAGGAGCAAAAAAAATTTTTTGACTTAAATGTAAAAACCAATGCTAGGATGAGTTTCGGGGTGCAATTCCATGCTTAAAAATGTTATTATTTGCTGTTTTTAAAAATTGAGTGTTTTTGGTGCCCGAGGAAGAAAACGCGTGATGCCGCGGTCAGAAAAAAAGCTGCTCAGGAGCAAAAAAAATTTTTCACTTAAATGTAAAAGCGGATGCTAGGATGAGTTTCGGGGTGGAATTCTATGCTTAAAAATGTTATTATTTGCTGTTTTTAAAAATCGAGTGTTTTTGGTGCCAAGGAAGAAAAGGCGTGATGCCGCGGTCAGAAAAAAAGGTGCTCAGGAGCAAAAAAATTTTTTTTGACTTAAATGTAAAAGCGGATGCTAGGATGAATTTCGGGGTGGAATTCCATGCTTAAAAATTTTATTATCTCCTGTTTTTAAAAATCAAGTGTTTTTGGTGCCCGAGGAAGAATACGCGTGATGCCGCGGTCAGAAAAAAAGCTGCTCAGGAGCAAAAATTTTTTTTTGACTTAAATGTAAAAGCGGATGCTAGGATGAGTTTCGGGGTGGAATTCCATGCTTAAAAATGTTATTATTTGCTGTTTTTAAAAATCGAGTGTTTTTGGTGCCCGAGGAAGAAAACGTATGATGCCGCGGTCAGAAAAAAAGGTGCTCAGGAGCAAAAAAATTTTTTTGACTTAAATGTAAAAACCAATGCTAGGATGAGTTTCGGGGTGGAATTCCATTCTTAAAAATGTTATTATTTGCTGTTTTAAAAATCGAGTGTTTTTGGTGCTAGAGGAAGAAAACGCGTGATGCCGCGGTCAGAAAAAAAGCTGCTCAGGAGCAAAAAAATTTTTTTGACTTAAATGTAAAAGCGGATGCTAGGATGAGTTTCGGGGTGGAATTCCATACTTAAAAATGTTATTATTTTCTGTTTTTAAAAATCGAGTGTTTTTGGTGCCCGAGGAAAAAAAACGCATGATGCCGCGGTCAGAAAAAAAGGTGCTCAGGAGCAAAAAAAGTTTTTTGACTTAAATGTAAAAACCAATGCTAGGATGAGTTTCGGGGTGGAATTCCATGCTTAAAAATGTTATTATTTGCTGTTTTAAAAATCTAGTGTTTTTGGTGCCCGAGGAAGAAAACGCATGATGCCGCGGTCAGAAAAAAAGCTGCTCACGAGCAAAAAAATTTTTTTGACTTAAATGTAAAAGCGGATGCTAGGATGAGTTTCGGGGTGGAATTCCATACTTAAAAATGTTATTATTTTCTGTTTTTAAAAATCGAGTGTTTTTGGTGCCCGAGGAAGAAAATGCATGATGCCGCGGTCAGAAAAAAAGGTGCTCAGGAGCAAAAAAAGTTTTTTGACTTAAATGTAAAAACCAATGCTAGGATGAGTTTCGGGGTGGAATTCCATGCTTAAAAATTTTATTATTTCCTGTTTTTAAAAATCAAGTGTTTTTGGTGCCCGAGGAAGAAAACGCGTGATGCCGCGGTCAGAAAAAAAGCTGCTCAGGAGCAAAAAATTTTTTTCACTTGAATGTAAAAGCGGATGCTAGGATGAGTTTCGGGGTGGAATTCTATGCTTAAAAATGTTATTATTTGCTGTTTTTAAAAATCGAGTGTTTTTGGTGCCCGAGGAAGAAAACGCGTGATGCCGCGGTCAGAAAAAAAGCTGCTCAGGAGCAAAAATTTATTTTGACTTAAATGTAAAAGCGGATGCTAGGATGAGTTTCGGAGTGGAATTCCATGCTTAAAAATGTTATTATTTGCTGTTTTTAAAAATCGAGTGTTTTTGGTGCCCAAGGAAGAAAACGCGTGATGCCGCGGTCAGAAAAAAAGCTGCTCAGGAGCAAACAATTTATTTTGACTTAAATGTAAAAGCGGATGCTAGGATGAGTTTCGGGGTGGAATTCCATTCTTAAAAATGTTATTATTTGCTGTTTTTAAAAATCTAGTGTTTTTGGTGCCCGAGGAAGAAAACGCGTGATGCCGCGGTCAGAAAAAAAGCTGCTCAGGAGCAAAAAAATTTTTTTTGACTTAAATGTAAAAGCGGATGCTAGGATGAGTTTCGGAGTGGAATTCCATGCTTAAAAATGTTATTATTTGCTGTTTTTAAAAATCGAGTGTTTTTGGTGCCCGAGGAAGAAAACGCATGATGCCGCGGTCAGAAAAAAAGCTGCTCAGGAGCAAACAATTTTTTTTGACTTAAATGTAAAAACCAATGCTAGGATGAGTTTCGGGGTGGAATTCCATGCTTAAAAATGTTATTATTTGCTGTTTTTAAAAATCGACTGTTTTTGGTACCCGAGGAAGAAAACGGGTGATGACGCGGTCAGAAAAAAAGCTGCTCACAAGGAAATTTTTTTTTTTGACTTAAATGTAAAAGCGGATGCTAGGATGAGTTTCGGGGTGGAATTCCATTCTTAAAAATGTTATTATTTGCTGTTTTAAAAATCGAGTGTTTTTGGTGCCAGAGGAAGAAAACGCGTGATGCCGTGGTCAGAAAAAAAACTGCTCAGGAGCAAAAATTTATTTTGAATTAAATGTAAAAGCGGATGCTAGAATGAGTTTCGGGGTGGAATTCCATGCTTAAAAATGTTATTATTTGCTGTTTTTAAAAATCGAGTGTTTTTGGTGCCCGAGGAAGAAAACGCGTGATGCCGCGGTCAGAAAAGAAACTGCTCAGGAGCAAAAAAAATTTTTTGTCTTAAATGTAAAAGCGGATACTAGGATGAATTTCGGGGTGGAATTCCATGCTTAAAAATGTTATTATTTGCTGTTTTTAAAAATCGAGTGTTTTTGGTGCCCGAGAAAGAAAACGTGTGATGCCGCGGTCAGAAAAAAAGCTGCTCAGGAGCAAAAAAATTTTTTTGACTTAAATGTAAAAACCAATGCTAGGATGAGTTTCGGGGTGGAATTCCATGCTTAAAAATGTTATTATTTCCTGTTTTTAAAAATCGAGTGTTTTTGGTGCCCGAGGAAGAAAACGCGTGATGCCGCGGTCAGAAAAAAAACTGCTCAGGAGCAAAAAAAATTTTTTGTCTTAAATGTAAAAGCGGATACTAGGATGAATTTCGGGGTGGAATTCCATGCTTAAAAATGTTATTATTTGCTGTTTTTAAAAATCGAGTGTTTTTGGTGCCCGAGAAAGAAAACGCGTGATGCCGCGGTCAGAAAAAAAACTGCTCAGGAGCAAAAAAAAATTTTTGTCTTAAATGTAAAAGCGGATACTAGGATGAATTTCGGGGTGGAATTCCATGCTTAAAAATGTTATTATTTGCTGTTTTAAAAATCGAGTGTTTTTGGTGCCCAAGGAAGAAAACGCGTGATGCCGCGGTCAGAAAAAAAGCTGCTCAGGAGCAAACAATTTATTTTGACTTAAATGTAAAAGCGGATGCTAGGATGAGTTTCGGGGTGGAATTCCATGCTTAAAAATGTTATTATTTGCTGTTTTTAAAAATCGAGTGTTTTTGGTGCCCAAGGAAGAAAACGCGTGATGCCGCGGTCAGAAAAAAAGCTGCTCAGGAGCAAACAATTTATTTTGACTTAAATGTAAAAACCAATGCTAGGATGAGTTTCGGGGTGGAATTCCATTCTTAAAAATGTTATTATTTTCTGTTTTAAAAATCGAGTGTTTTTGGTGCCAGAGGAAGAAAACGCGTGATGCCGTGGTCAGAAAAAAAGCTGCTCAGGAGCAAAAATTTATTTTGAATTAAATGTAAAAGCGGATGCTAGAATGAGTTTCGGGGTGGAATTCCATGCTTAAAAATGTTATTATTTGCTGTTTTTAAAAATCGAGTGTTTTTGGTGCCCGAGGAAGAAAACGCGTGATGCCGCGGTCAGAAAAAAAACTGCTCAGGAGCAAAAAAAAATTTTTGTCTTAAATGTAAAAGCGGATGCTAGGATGAGTTTCGGGGTGGAATTCCATGCTTAAAAATGTTATTATTTGCTGTTTTTCAAAATCGAGTGTTTTTGGTGCCCGAGGAAGAAAACGCCTGATGCCGCGGTCAGAAAAAAAGCTGCTCAGGAGCAAAAAATTTATTTTGACTTAAATGTAAAAACCAATGCTAGGATGAGTTTCGGGGTGGAATTCCATGCTTAAAAATGTTATTATTTGCTGTTTTTTAAAATCGACTGCTTTTGGTACCCGAGGAAGAAAACGGGTGATGACGCGGTCAGAAAAAAAAGCTGCTCAGGAGCAAAAAATTTATTTTGTCTTAAATGTAAAAGCGGATGCTAGGATGAGTTTCGGAGTGGAATTTCATGCTTAAAAATGTCATTATTTGCTGTTTTTAAAAATCGAGTGTTTTTGGTGCCCGAGGAAGAAAACGCATGATGCCACGGTCAGAAAAAAAGCTGCTCAGGAGCAAAAAATTTTTTTTGACTTAAATGTAAAAACCAATGCTAGGATGAGTTTCGGGGTGGAATTCCATGCTTAAAATGTTATTATTTGCTGTTTTTAAAAATCGAGTGTTTTTGGTGCCCAAGGAAGAAAACGCATGATGCCGCGGTCAGAAAAAAAGCTGCTCAGGAGCAAAAAAATTTTTTTTGACTTAAATGTAAAAGCGGATGTTAGGATGAGTTTCGGGGTGGAATTCCATGCTTAAAAATTTTATTATTTCCTGTTTTTAAAAATCGAGTGTTTTTGGTGCCCGAGGAAGAAAACGCATGATGCCGCGGTCAGAAAAAAAGCTGCTCAGGAGCAAAAAAATTTTTTTGACTTAAATGTAAAAGCGGATGCTAGGATGAGTTTCGGGGTGGAATTCCATGCTTAAAAATGTTATTATTTGCTGTTTTTCAAAATCGAGTGTTTTTGGTGCCCGAGGAAGAAAACGCGTGATGCCGCGGTCAGAAAAAAAGCTGGTCAGGAGCAAAAATTTATTTTGACTTAAATGTAAAAGCGGATGCTAGGATGAGTTTCGGAGTGGAATTCCATGCTTAAAAATGTTATTATTTGCTGTTTTTAAAAATCGAGTGTTTTTGGTGCCCAAGGAAGAAAACACGTGATGCCGCGGTCAGAAAAAAAGCTGCTCAGGAGCAAACAATTTATTTTGACTTAAATGTAAAAGCGGATGCTAGGATGAGTTTCGGGGTGGAATTCCATGCTTAAAAATGTTATTATTTGCTGTTTTTAAAAATCTAGTGTTTTTGGTGCCCGAGGAAGAAAACGCATGATGCCACGGTCAGAAAAAAAGCTGCTCAGGAGCAAAAAAATTTTTTTGAGTTAAATGTAAAAACCAATGCTAGAATGAATTTCGGGGTGGAATTCCATTCTTAAAAATGTTACTATTTGCTGTTTTAAAAATCGAGTGTTTTTGGTGCCAGAGGAAGAAAACGCGTGATGCCGCGGTCAGAAAAAAAGCTGCTCACGAGCAAAAAAATTTTTTTGACTTAAAGGTAAAAGCGGATGCTAGGATGAGTTTCGGGGTGGAATTCCATGCTTAAAAATGTTATTATTTGCTGTTTTTAAAAATCGAGTGTTTTTGGTGCCCGAGGAAGAAAACGCATGATGCCGCGGTCAGAAAAAAAGGTGCTCAGGAGCAAAAAAATTTTTTTGACTTAAATGTAAAAGCGGATGCTAGGATGAGTTTCGGGGTGGAATTCCATGCTTAAAAATGTTATTATTTGCTGTTTTTCAAAATCGAGTGTTTTTGGTGCCCGAGGAAGAAAACGCGTGATGCCGCGGTCAGAAAAAAAGCTGCTCAGGAGCAAAAAATTTATTTTGACTTAAATGTAAAAACCAATGCTAGGATGAGTTTCGGGGTGGAATTCCATGCTTAAAAATGTTATTATTTGCTGTTTTTTAAAATCGACTGCTTTTGGTACCCGAGGAAGAAAACGGGTGATGACGCGGTCAGAAAAAAAGCTGCTCAGGAGCAAAAAATTTATTTTGTCTTAAATGTAAAAGCGGATGCTAGGATGAGTTTCGGAGTGGAATTTCATGCTTAAAAATGTCATTATTTGCTGTTTTTAAAAATCGAGTGTTTTTGGTGCCCGAGGAAGAAAACGCATGATGCCGCGGTCAGAAAAAAAGGTGCTCAGGAGCAAAAAAAGTTTTTTGACTTAAATGTAAAAACCAATGCTAGGATGAGTTTTGGGGTGGAATTCCATGCTTAAAAATGTTATTATTTGCTGTTTTAAAAATCTAGTGTTTTTGGTGCCCGAGGAAGAAAACGCATGATGCCGCGGTCAGAAAAAAAGCTGCTCATGAGCAAAAAAATTTTTTTGACTTAAATGTAAAAGCGGATGCTAGGATGAGTTTCGGGGTGGAATTCCATGCTTAAAAATGTTATTATTTGCTGTTTTTCAAAATCGAGTGTTTTTGGTGCCCGAGGAAGAAAACGCATGATGCCGCGGTCAGAAAAAAAGGTGCTCAGGAGCAAAAAAATTTTTTTGACTTAAATGTAAAAACCAATGCTAGGATGAGTTTCGGGGTGGAATTCCATGCTTAAAAATGTTATTATTTGCTGTTTTTAAAAATTGAGTGTTTTTGGTGCCCGAGGAAGAAAACGCGTGATGCCGCGGTCAGAAAAAAAGCTGCTCAGGAGCAAAAAAATTTTTTCACTTAAATGTAAAAGCGGATGCTAGGATGAGTTTCGGGGTGGAATTCTATGCTTAAAAATGTTATTATTTTCTGTTTTTAAAAATCAAGTGTTTTTGGTGCCCGAGGAAGAAAATGCATGATGCCGCGGTCAGAAAAAAAGGTGCTCAGGAGCAAAAAAAGTTTTTTGACTTAAATGTAAAAACCAATGCTAGGATGAGTTTCGGGGTGGAATTCCATGCTTAAAAATTTTATTATTTGCTGTTTTAAAAATCTAGTGTTTTTGGTGCCCGAGGAAGAAAACGCGTGATGCCGCGGTCAGAAAAAAAGCTGCTCAGGAGCAAACAATTTATTTTGACTTAAATGTAAAAGCGGATGCTAGGATGAATTTCGGGGTGGAATTCCATGCTTAAAAATTTTATTATCTCCTGTTTTTAAAAATCAAATGTTTTTGGTGCCCGAGGAAGAATACGCGTGATGCCGCGGTCAGAAAAAAAGCTGCTCAGGAGCAAAAATTTTTTTTTGACTTAAATGTAAAAGCGGATGCTAGGATGAGTTTCGGGGTGGAATTCCATGCTTAAAAATGTTATTATTTGCTGTTTTTAAAAATCGAGTGTTTTTGGTGCCCGAGGAAGAAAACACATGATGCCGCGGTCAGAAAAAAAGCTGCTCAGGAGCAAAAAAATTTTTTTTGACTTAAATGTAAAAACCAATGCTAGAATGAGTTTCGGGGTGGAATTCCATGCTTAAAAATGTTATTATTTGCTGTTTTTCAAAATCGAGTGTTTTTGGTGCCCGAGGAAGAAAACGCGTGACGGTCAGAAAAAAAGCTGCTCAGGAGCAAAAAAATTTTTTTTGACTTAAATGTAAAAGCGGATGCTACGATGAGTTTCGGGGTGGAATTCCATGCTTAAAAATTTTATTATTTCCTGTTTTTAAAAATCAAGTGTTTTTGGTGCCCGAGGAAGAAAACGCATGATGCCGCAGTCAGAAAAAAAGCTGCTTAGGAGCAAAAATTTTTTTTTGACTTAAATGTAAAAGCGGATGCTAGGATGAGTTTCGGGGTGGAATTCCATACTTAAAAATGTTATTATTTTCTGTTTTTAAAAATCTAGTGTTTTTGGTGCCCGAGGAAGAAAACGCATGATGCCGCGGTCAGAAAAAAAGCTGCTCACGAGCAAAAAATTTTTTTTGACTTAAATGTAAAAGCGGATGCTAGGATGAGTTTCGGGGTGGAATTCCATGCTTAAAAATTTTATTATTTCCTGTTTTTAAAAATCAAGTGTTTTTGGTGCCCGAGGAAGAAAACGCGTGATGCCGCGGTCAGAAAAAAAGCTGCTCAGGAGCAAAAAATTTTTTCACTTGAATGTAAAAGCGGATGCTAGGATGAGTTTCGGGGTGGAATTCCATGCTTAAAAATGTTATTATTTGCTGTTTTAAAAATCGAGTGTTTTTGGTGCCCAAGGAAGAAAACGCGTGATGCCGCAGTCAGAAAAAAAGCTGCTCAGGAGCAAACAATTTATTTTGACTTAAATGTAAAAGCGGATGCTAGGATGAGTTTCGGGGTGGAATTCCATGCTTAAAAATGTTATTATTTGCTGTTTTTAAAAATCGAGTGTTTTTGGTGCCCGAGGAAGAAAACGCGTGATGCCGCGGTCAGAAAAAAAGCTGCTCAGGAGCAAACAATTTATTTTGACTTAAATGTAAAAGCGGATGCTAGGATGAGTTTCGGGGTGGAATTCCATGCTTAAAAATGTTATTATTTGCTGTTTTTAAAAATCTAGTGTTTTTGGTGCCCGAGGAAGAAAACGCGTGATGCCGCGGTCAGAAAAAAAGCTGCTCAGGAGCAAAAAAATTTTTTTTGACTTAAATGTAAAAGCGGATGCTAGGATGAGTTTCGGGGTGGAATTCCATGCTTAAAAATTTTATTATTTCCTGTTTTTAAAAATCAAGTGTTTTTGGTGCCAGAGGAAGAAAACGCGTGATGCCGCAGTCAGAAAAAAAGCTGCTCAGGAGCAAAAAAATTTTTTTGACTTAAATGTAAAAGCGGATGCTAGGATGAGTTTCGGGGTGGAATTCCATGCTTAAAAATGTTATTATTTGCTGTTTTTAAAAATTGAGCGTTTTTGGTGCCCGAGGCAGAAAACGCGTGATGCCGCGGTCAGAAAAAAAGCTGCTCAGGAGCAAAAAATTTTTTTCACTTAAATGTAAAAGCGGATGCTAGGATGAGTTTCGGGGTGGAATTCTATGCTTAAAAATGTTATTATTTGCTGTTTTTCAAAATCGAGTGTTTTTGGTGCCCGAGGAAGAAAACGCGTGATGCCGCGGTCAGAAAAAAAGCTGCTCAGGAGCAAAAAAAATTTTTTTGACTTAAATGTAAAAGCGGATGCTAGGATGAGTTTCGGGGTGGAATTCCATGCTTAAAAATTTTATTATTTCCTGTTTTTAAAAATCAAGTGTTTTTGGTGCCAGAGGAAGAAAACGCATGATGCCGCGGTCAGAAAAAAAGGTGCTCAGGAGCAAAAAAATTTTTTTGAGTTAAATGTAAAAACCAATGCTAGAATGAGTTTCGGGGTGGAATTCCATGCTTAAAAATGTTATTATTTGCTGTTTTTCAAAATCGAGTGTTTTTGGTGCCCGAGGAAGAAAACGCATGATGCCGTGGTCAGAAAAAAAGCTGCTCAGGAGCAAAAAAATTTTTTTTGACTTAAATGTAAAAGCAGATGTTAGGATGAGTTTCGGGGTGGAATTCCATGCTTAAAAATTTTATTATTTCCTGTTTTTAAAAATCAAGTGTTTTTGGTGCCCGAGGAAGAATACGCGTGATGCCGCGGTCAGAAAAAAAGCTGCTCAGGAGCAAAAAAATTTTTTTGACTTAAATGTAAAAGTGGATGCTAGGATGAGTTTCGGGGTGGAATTCCATGCTTAAAAATGTTATTATTTGCTGTTTTTAAAAATCGACTGTTTTTGGTGCCCGAGGAAGAAAACGCGTGATGCCGCGGTGAGAAAAAAAGCTTCTCACAAGGAAAAATTTATTTTGACTTAAATGTAAAAGCGGATGCTAGGATGAGTTTCGGAGTGGAATTCCATGCTTAAAAATGTTATTATTTGCTGTTTTTAAAAATCGAGTGTTTTTGGTGCCCAAGGAAGAAAACGCGTGATGCCGCGGTCAGAAAAAAAGCTGCTCAGGAGCAAACAATTTATTTTGAGTTAAATGTAAAAACCAATGCTAGAATGAGTTTCGGGGTGGAATTCTATGCTTAAAAATGTTATTATTTGCTGTTTTTCAAAATCGAATGTTTTTGGTGCCCGAGGAAGAGAACGCGTGATGCCGCGGTCAGAAAAAAAGCTGCTCACAAGGAAAAATTTTTTTTTGACTTAAATGTAAAAGCGGATGCTAGGATGAGTTTCGGGGTGGAATTCCATGGTTAAAAATGTTATTATTTGCTGTTTTTAAAAATCGAGTGTTTTTGGTGCCCGAGGAAGAAAACGCATGATGCCGCGGTCAGAAAAAAAACTGCTCAGGAGCAAAAAAAATTTTTTTGACTTAAATGTAAAAGCGGATGCTAGGATGAGTTTCGGGGTGAAATTCCATGCTTAAAAATGTTATTATTTGCTGTTTTTAAAAATCAAGTGTTTTTGGTGCCCGAGGAAGAAAACGCGTGATGCCGCGGTCAGAAAAAAAGCTGCTCAGGAGCAAAAATTTATTTTGACTTAAATGTAAAAGCGGATGCCAAGATGAGTTTCGGGGTGGAATTCCATGCTTAAAAATGTTATTATTTGGTGTTTTTAAAAATCGAGTGTTTTTGGTGCCCGAGGAAGAAAACGCATGATGCCGCGGTCAGAAAAAAAACTGCTCAGGAGCAAAAAAATTTTTTTGTCTTAAATGTAAAAGCGGATGCTAGGATGAGTTTCGGGGTGGAATTCCATGCTTAAAAATGTTATTATTTGCTGTTTTTAAAAATCGAGTGTTTTTGGTGCCCGAGGAAGAAAACGCATGATGCCGCGGTCAGAAAAAAAACTGCTCAGGAGCAAAAAAAATTTTTTGTCTTAAATGTAAAAGCGGATGCTAGGATGAGTTTCGGGGTGAAATTCCATGCTTAAAAATGTTATTATTTGCTGTTTTTAAAAATCAAGTGTTTTTGGTGCCCGAGGAAGAAAACGCGTGATGCCGCGGTCAGAAAAAAAGCTGCTCAGGAGCAAAAATTTATTTTGACTTAAATGTAAAAGCGGATGCCAAGATGAGTTTCGGGGTGGAATTCCATGCTTAAAAATGTTATTATTTGGTGTTTTTAAAAATCGAGTGTTTTTGGTGCCCGAGGAAGAAAACGCATGATGCCGCGGTCAGAAAAAAAACTGCTCAGGAGCAAAAAAAATTTTTTGTCTTAAATGTAAAAGCGGATGCTAGGATGAGTTTCGGGGTGGAATTCCATGCTTAAAAATGTTATTATTTGCTGTTTTTAAAAATCAAGTGTTTTTGGTGCCCGAGGAAGAAAATGCGTGATGCCGCGGTCAGAAAAAAAGCTGCTCAGGAGCAAAAATCTTTTTGACTTAAATTTAAAAACCAATGCTAGGATGAGTTTCGGGGTGGAATTCCATGCTTAAAAATGTTATTATTTGCTGTTTTAAAAATCGAGTGTTTTTGGTGCCCGAGGAAGAAAACGCGTGATGCCGCGGTCAGAAAAAAAGCTGCTCAGGAGCAAAAAAAATTTTTTGACTTAAATGTAAACACCAATGCTAGGATGAATTTCTGGCACGCACATGCACACTTGCCTGTGCATGTTTCTTGTTTCTGGTTTCCGGCACTCCCGCGTGTATGAAGATCAGCTGGCTTGTACTCCAGAACCTGGAAGAGGAACGGGTGACGGCTCGTGTGCCCGGAGAGATGGCTCTGCATGCCACTTCAGGCACGCATGCCATACAGTGGTGGGTTGCTCCCCGTTCGCACCGGTTCGCAAGAACTGGTAGTAAAAATTTGTAATAATATTGGCTGGCCACGCCCCTGAACTGGTTGCTCTTCTCTCTACACTTCCTAGGGCAATCTTGTATTGTGATGAACAGAACTGGATGTAATATTCCCAAAAATGGCCTCTCCAGTGCAATACAGGTAGTCCTCGACTTACAACAATTTGTTTAGTGACTGTACGAAGTTATAACAGCACTGAAAAAAATGGCTTATGACTATTTCAGCATTCCGATGCGATGGTCAGGCAATCAAAAATTGGGTCCTTGACAACTGGCATGTATTTAGGACAGTTGCAGTGTTCTGGATCATGCGATCACCTTTTGTGAGCTTCTGACATGCAAAGTCAACTGGACTACTGCAGCGCTTCACTTAACAACTGTGGCAAGAAAGGTCGTACAATGGGGCCCGACTCACTTAACAACTGACACTTAGCAACAGAAATTTTGGGCTCAATTGTGGGCTACCTTTGTAGAACAGTATTGACTTTATTTCCTTCAATAAAATAAAGAACAAACCAGAGTAGAGTAGAGTAGTGTAGGAAGTTAGCACCCACCCCTCTCCTAGGAAAATGAGATATTTAAGGAAATATTAAAAGGGCAAAATATTCCCCATAAAATGGAGGCAGAAACTCAGCCCCCCCCTTTGTCAATGGGCCATTGAACCGATAGTAAAGTTAAGTAGAACCCACCCCTGTTCTGTTGGTATTGTAAATTTACTTCTTGTATTATTATGTATATAAAGAAGTTAATGAATCCTGCTGCATCAGTCTGCCTTGTGTGCTTTCTGGATTTAATTTTTGCAACAAACTCTGACACTTAAGTTCCGCATCAGCATTTACACATTTGTGCTCTTAAGAAGCCCTCTAGAGTGGGAGGAACTGTTTTTACTGGGACTTATAAATAATCAATTAGAAACTTGATGGAAGAGTGGTTTTATTTATGGTAAGATTATTATATGCATAAGTGTAGGAAGTTAGCACCCATCCCTTTCCTAGAAGAATGAAATATTTTAGGAAATATTAAAAAGGCAGAATATTATGTTTCCCTGGATGAGAAATGGAGAAGCATGTTTTAAAGACGAAGCAGCTCCCATCTTCCTGCCCCCCACCTTGTCTCAATGGGCCAGAGGCAGAAACTCAATTTTTGTTAATGGACCATCATCTGCAACACAATAGGACCCACCTAGCAACAGAAACTAACACAATAGGACCCATCTAGCAACAGAAACTCACCACATGGCACCTGGGAAGATTACATCAGCCAGCAAAGCCAGGTAAGACCCCCACCCCGTGGGAGTCTGACAACCAATCAGGATACTCTTTCTGGGCCCCAGGAAGTTCGAAGCCAGAGAGGACATAAAACCTGGGGATTCACTGCGACTTGAACCATGTTTGTTTGTTTGTTTTGTTTATTTGATTTATATGCCGCCCTTCTCCGGAGACTCAGGGCGGCTTACAATGCGTTAAGCAATAGCCTTCATCCTTTTGTATATTTATACAAAGTCAGCTTATTGCCCCCACAAACTGGGTCCTCATTTCACCTACCTTAGAAAGGATGGAAGGCTGAGTCAACCTTGAGCCTGGCGGGATTCGAACCTGCAGTAATTGCAGGCAGCTGGTCTTAATAACAGGGTGCCTTAGACCACTGTACTACCAAGGCTCTTTTGTGTTCAAAGCACCATGTGTTCCTGTCCACCATTAAATCATCTTTCCAAGCAGTCTCTGTGTTTCCAGTGTCTTTTTCCCCACTTGGAGCTGAACCCAGAAGGATATTTCTTCTAACATAAAGAAATATTGAAATACAGTACCCACAATGGTGACATAGAGGTTGTGAAGGGGACAGAATTCTTTTTTTCTGCCATGTATTGGAACTAGAGTGTGATGTTTCTCTGTGTCATATATGTGTGTGTATGTGGGTATATACATAATGCTTATCTTTTGAGAGTTGAATGCAATGAAATTTCATTTTAATGTATACTGGTTAGCGTACATTTAAAGTGACAATAATTTTTTTATTCTATTCTATATCTACATTCTGTTCTATTCTATTAGCAAAAATTGATCTGTTTGATTAAGGGATAAAGTATTAAATATTTTTATAAAAGATTGGAAATATTTTATGGGCTTTTTGCTGAACAAAGAAAAAAAAGTGAAATGATGAGTTTTGGATTTGCAGATTGAAGAGTTAAATAAATATGGGATAGAAAAATCTGTGTACAGAACTGTAAACTTTAAAGAAAAAGGACGGATATTGCAAAGAAGCCGGGAAATCATTTATTTATTTTTGCTCTCTGTTGCTTTTTGCACTTTTTATTTTATCCCTTCTTCTCCCTAAATTTTCCAGTGTATTTTCATTTAACTATTATTTACATAGAGTGGGCGGGACTGGTAGAACGCGTGCTCATAGGAGGGCGGCGATTGGCTGGAGTCCTCCTGACAGCGGCTTCTTAAGACGCCTTTCAACCAATCAGGCTTCTTCTTTCCCAGCGGCCGCTTTCTGTGCCTCCCCAAGGCGTGTGTATAGGGCACGGGTGAAAGAGTGATATGATCCGGGCATAGGGAGTTTTAACGGTGCTGTGCAAAAAGAAAAGGCTGAAACAAATGGGTGCCCGCGAAGGAGGCCTCCTCCGTAGGGAAGAGACTCGTAGAGGAGGACGAACAACTTCTGCGCATGCGCGAATCCTTTCTCGCTTCTGCGTCATTCGTTCCCTTAAGGAAAAAAAGAGGAAGGAAGGAAGGCGCTTTGGGCGCATGCGCGCGATCATTTCCACTCCGTATCGCTGTCAAGGTCTCTTCGAGCAACACCCGCCTCCTTCTAAGTTCTGATTGGTCTGCTCTTATCCGGTGTAGGGCACTCTGATTGGCTTTGCGCCTTGTCAAGCAAAGGAATGGGGATCCACCTATCAACATTTCCACGATTGGCCCACCGCCCCTCTCTCCCCTACGTCACCCCTTGATTGGATCCTTGCTGCCTCCGCTCCCGCCCACCGCCCTATCCGCTCGGGCCTTCGCCCCCTGACGTCATGAGCAACGTCACAGCCCCAGCCGCTCCCCTACTGTTAAGTAAATATAATTCCAACCGGGGGGAAAAAGGAGGAAACTTCCAAAAAAAAAGAGAAAGAGAGAGAAAAAAAGAAAAGTCAGCGAAGAGCCTCCTTGGCCTCTTCTAAAAAAAAAAAAAAAAAACCTCCCTCCCGCCCGCTCCCCCTCATGGTGTCAAGTAGACCCGCGGAAGAACACATAAGAGAAAGAGGGCGGTGATGCATTCCACCCAGCTCCAAGCGAACGGGAGAAGGGAGGGGGGGGAGGACCGAAAGCAGTTCCGGCCGCGTCGCCTAAAAATAGCGCCCCGTGGATATCCATGCGCCCGTGTCAGTGTCTCCGGAGGAGACGGCGGCGAGGAGGAGGAGGAGGCGGCGGCAGAAGAAGCGGCAGAAGCAACGGCGGCGGATGGGTGAGTCTGGCCGCTTTCCCGGGAAGGAAGGAAGGAAGGAAGGAAAGAAAGAAGGAAGGAGGCCAGGCTTCAAAGGCTGAGGGGGCTGCGAAGAGTCAGGGCCGCCAAAATCCCCTCAAGAAAGGGAGGGGGAGTTGGGGTGGGGGGGGGGGAGAAAGCTGGTCATTGAGCTCAAGTCTTCCCTCAAGTTAGGAAGGAGTCAGCAACGGCCTCGCATTGGGGGGGGGGGGCACGGTCGTAAAGCGAGGAGCGAGCCAGCAAGTTCTCCCTCTCCAACTTCAGGTGGGGGGTGGGTGGGGGGTGGGGGGGGGGGTGGGGGGGGGCTGCGATGGAAAAAAAAAAAAGAACAAGGCGCTTTTCGGCGCTTCCATCCCGGATAAGCGCTGCGTTTAAGGGACGTGGGGATGGCCAGACAAGACCCGTGTCTTGTGTGGGGAGGGGGGGGGAAGGGAGTCTTCACCAACATGGAGAGGCCGTCTCCTCTCCTTCCTCACCCCCCCCACCCAGAGCGGATGCTCTGGGCATGTCAGAAAGGCGCACACGCGTGTCCCGGGGCGTCGTCTGAAGGGAACTTTGGCGTCTGGGGGGGGTGGGGTTAGGAAGGTTTAGGTCCCTATTGGTAAGAGGAATGATGGAGGGGGGTGGTGGCAGTGGCAATTGGGGCATATTTCCAGGTGGATCCTGTATCCGCAGGTTTGTAAACAGCTGGGGAGGACGGAGTGGGGGGGGGTTGGTTTAATGGAAATAAATGTCTGGATGGAAATATCTGGCAGCGTGAATGTGCCTTGCATTTAAGGCACGTGTGAACGTGCCTGCGTTTTCGTGTGTGCAATGTACCTTGCATTTAAGGTGCCTTTTACAGGTAGTCCTCGATGTACAGCCGTTCCTTTCCAGGGGGGACTGAAGTTACGACATCGCTGAGAAAACTTGGACGGCTGTTTTTTTCCACCCCCCCACACTCGACCACTGTCGGAGCCTTTCCACGGTCACGTTGATTGACGTGGCGATGTTTTTGACAGCTGACTCGCGGTTATGACGGTTTTGCAGGAGTCACGGGATCGCCTTTGGCGACCTTCTGACGAGCAAAAGTCAATTGAGGGGGAGGGGGGAAACCAGATTCACTTAACAACCTTGCCTTTGTTGATTTAACGGCTGCCGTGATTTGCTCAACAGAGGTGGCGAGAAAGGTCGTAAAATGGGGCAAAGCTCGCTTAACAGATTTCTGACATAGCCACATAAATGCTAAGGCTCCATTGTGGTTCTAGGTTGAGGACTTAGCTGTATTTGATTCTCTATATAAGACACAGACGTTTTTTTTTCCTCTATACTGGATTGCAGTTGAATTGACCTGTATTCAGGATTTTTCACACTTTGGGGGAATGTTCTTCTTCTTTTTTTTTTTTCCTTTGGATATGGTTAGCAGAATGTGGAGTTGCAAAAATAAGGGCCGAAATGTGCTGCTCCAGAGGTTGTGTGTTTTGTGTATATCCAACCAGAGAGGGTTTTTTTTTTAACACTTTTACCCAAGTCTTTTTCAGTAGGATCTTTTAGAGATCAGGAAGATCGTTTTCTACATCTCTTCATTTCTTGTTTTACTATCCAGGACAAGATGTTCAAGGCAGTTTACAAGCATATTAAGATGTCAGAAGAAGGCTTCGGGTTTTTTTTTTTAATCCATGCCATCTTGTCTGATTTTTCATGGTATTTTTTAGGAAGTAGTGAGGTTGGCCGAGTAAGAGAAAAATGGAGCGAATAAGTTATGTAAATGGCAATCTTCCTAGTATTAGCTCTTTAGGAAAAATGTGCGGGAGGAAGGATGCCTTTTTCTTGGTATATTCTTGCTCTCTCTCACAGACTGTTAATCCCTCCATATACTCCTCCATATGCTCTCTTGACATTACCCTTATTTTTTCCACTTTACTCTCACCCTCATTTGTCTATGAAATGAACAAGAGTCACACAAAAACTTTGTAATGGCCAAAGACCAGTCCCCATTCCATAATGTACAAGAGGATATAGAAGTGTAAAGCTACAATATAAAAAGCAAATGGTGATATAGTTTGGGGATGGGTCTGTTTTGTGATGATGGTATGATATTTGGGAGTGATGTACCAGCTGTTTTTTTTTCTTTTAACTTCCTGAAATTTTTATTGTCAAATAAAACTGTTGGATGCCGAGACTAAGTTTGGGATGTTTTGCATTCTTAGTTTGCATGTTTGTGAAATAAGAAGGGAAGCGGTTAATGGATTGAGCAGGAGAATCTTTTTCGAGTTTAGGATTTAGGCTTTCAAGAGGTACTACATTATGGCAGATGTAATGGAAGGGATGCTTTCTCATCAAATGAACAGAGGAGTACATTGCTCTTTTTGTTTTTATTTAAAATTTTGAGCTGGCCTTGGCTAGAGTGGCAAACTCTAGCTGGAAATATTTATCCACATTCTGTAACATCAATAAGAGATACCTGTTTTGGTCTACTGGGAAAAGACAACCATGGAAACATTTTCTCATGCTTGCCGAACAATTTAATTTTTCAATTTTACTGACAGTACTTAAAAATAAAAAAAATAAAAACAACATTATACTAAGTTTTTTTAAAAAAATAAGGCTTGATTTTTCTGCCAGGAAAAAACATGACAAGGTTCTTTTTATGTCATTGCAAAACATTGTTCCTACTTATGTAGGTGCCCTGTTGGTGATTGGAGAACCCACGTGTTTAGAAATCTATCTTTATTAAGTGTTTAATGAGTGGCAGTAGGCGTTTTCTTTCAATGGGTGTTGATAGTTTGGTATTGTCTTTCTGGCTTAGTATATAAAAATGGTGTAAAACTTGTAAGCCTTGCCACGGGTGCTGTTTAGCTCACAGTTTTCCTTGTGAAACACTTAGCTCTAGGAAGTGAATAGACGGGAGTACTTTTTTTCCAGAATTGCAACAATGTCCCTTCATAGATAATACTAGTTCTTCCAAACAAGAGAATTTTGTTTCCTTTCAATGTGTTCTACTTTAAAACCTAAACAGCCAAAACAATGTGTCTAATATGTGGCAATTTTAAGAATAAAGTCAACCTTGTGTTGAATAAGAATATAAAACAGTTCCAGATTATGATATTGATAGATACAGGTGTATTTTGATTCATCAATTTGCCATATTTCTTAAGAAAATTTAAAATTTTATTTTAATAGTTTATTGTTTTTAATATGAAGCTTAAAAGAAATGGCAGCATTTTTAAAAATTAAAATTGTCCTAAAATGTTCACCTTTTTTCTGTGTTGAAAATTATATGATTTCATTTTTACTTATTTTCAGGCTAGTTGCTGTTCATATCAAAGATGAAGAAAAACAATTTAATTTAGTATTATGAGCCACCAACAATAAATTTGTATTTATTTTAGAGTATAGTTATGATGGAATTGTAACATCTAAAGTTTAATAATAGTGGGATTAAGATATATTTGTTGCTATGAATAATGGGAACACTTACAAGTTTGGGGAAGATAACCAGTATTAAAGCAAGTGGCTTGGGGAAGATTATAAAGTTAAAATGCAATGGCTCTAAGATTAATTTTGCATATCTACTGATGAGTGAAGTATGAATAAAATAAAAGAATGGTTATCCCATGAATAGGAATTATAAAACATATCTTGGAAATATCTAACATGAATGTAATAAGATGAGCCCTGGAAGCAAATGTGTTGGACTACTTGGCAAATGACTTTGCAAAGTGGAATTGCTCAGTGTAAAATGGTTATAAGGATATGAATACTTTGCCTGCTGCTATTGGCTAATGTTTGTTCTGCGTTTGAAATAATGTGGGGAAGGGGTAGGGAAGAGCAGACAAGTAGCATCTGGAAATGGAAATAGGTGAGGTGACATGATGAGGTATGTTCAATAGCATTTTTAATTTGGATCCGTGTAGCAGGTGGATTAAATATAGAAGGTGGGTGTGATTTTTTTTTTTTTGAGCACTTGAGAGTCTGATCTGAGAGTCATATTTTAACACTGCTTTCATTACTGCTATCTGTCTGAAACTCTTAACTGTTTAAGAAATTTAGGATTATGTTCTAAGTGAAGTTCCTTGTTCTCCAGTCAGTCATTTATGGATTGAAGACGTCTTTTCCTTTAGTATAATACTACAGCATTCAGATCTGTGGTTTCTTCATTGCTATTGTCCAATATTTCTGAAAGAACTGACAATGACATGTGAACGCTTCAGCATTAGAATGATTACTGGTATATTAAGGCACATAGTATAAAGTTTCATACTTCTTTTGCTTGAAATCTTTGAAGATTAATATGTACATAATTTTATTAGTTTATTCTTAATGATTCTATATATCATAGCTATTTGGTCAAATGTACATAGTTTGTCACTGACTTGATACTTGAGGAAACAAGGGAGTGTTATCTTGAGTTCCAGAGCTTCCTCACTTTGTGCATATTTAATTGTATGTAACAACTGCCTACAATTTTTCCAAATATAGTAAATGTCAAATGTCTTTGGCTATGATGCTAAATTGGCCATTCTACTGGGATATTAGGATATTAGCAACCTGCTGTTATGGAAAACCCCTGATTATTAAGTGAGAATCCTTCCATTTGTTCTTGCAAAGGAGCAATATTATAATGTTACATTTTACTTAGGTGTCTTGTAATTTGGTACAGTATGTTTTTTAATTCTAGCAAATATTGCTTAACCACAATTATTAATGGAAATATGCTTGTTTCAAAACCATAATTTGAAATTGACTTATTCTCATTAACCAATTAACCAGAACGGACCCTGTTAGGAAGATGTAGAGAATTTAGACACTAATTCTTAATATGAGTCTTAAAATGGCTAGCATGGCGCTCTGCTGATCAGAATTAAAAGATAGGCGCTATGCTACAAATTCAGATACTAATGACCTTGAGTAAACAATACAATGGTTTAAACTATCACATAAATCTAAAATACAGCTAAATGTTCGTCTTATTACTGAGATTATGCTGGAAACTGCAAATCGTTTTAATTCCTGCTACTGCAGGTAAAGCTGAAGTGACCTATATCACTGGTAGGCCATCTGCTATTTATATGGCAGTTGCTTCAATGAGTTCCTTCAAGAGAGGCCTGGGCTAGCTGATAAAAGCGACAGCAAAAATTGTAACAGTTCCCCTCCTCCTCCTCCTCCTCCTCCTCCTCCTCCTCCTCCTCCTCCTCCTCCTCCGTTGTTGCTTCTCTCTTGCAATCCTCCATTTTTATAGCAAGCTGGAAAATGTCCAGAACTGCAAGACTAATTGTTGCTTCACATGATTTACTTTTAGTTGAATATGCTTTTATTTATCCCTCCATTACAGATTACTCTGAAATAGTTCTTTCCATCTTTGTCCAATTTCTTCATTCCTCATGCCCATTCCCCATACATTTCTTCATAGGCTTTTTTCTTGGTGCCGATTGTACTGTTAGCAGTTGATAATTTATTTCTACATTATGGCTCAAGTGTATAACAAAATGTTCTATGTTTTTGAAACTTCCATAGCATATATGCTGAAACTTGAAGACTATGAAGGGGAAGTTAATTTTCCTTATATTAGCCTCCCTGTTTTATACTAAATTATGCTTTCTGCTTATTTATTCATAAATAAGCAGAATAAATAAGACGCACTATAATTTGGGATTCTTTAGGAAATTATGGATAGTCCATCAAAGCTTTAGCAACAGTGTTCTGCTTTAACTAGTTTTTTTTAAAAAAATGATTCAGCTGATTCAATAACATGAATGTAAACTTCAGTGCAAAAGGATAGGAAAGGACAGTTTGAATTAGCTGGAATAATTTGTATTCCAGTGAATATCTACAAATGAGAATGTGCTGTCATATGAATAGTTGTTCTGCAGTAACTAGAGTGGAAAAAGTTTGTACTTTTATTAAGTGTTGTGATACTGCTGCCTGACCTTTGGGCCTTTGAAAATAAGTATGGGTGTTCCTAGAGTGGAGAGGAAGAAGAGGAAGAATTCTGGGCTCTGGGAATCGGCCACAAAGAACACAGTACAGAGAGCTTATTAGTCATGTATGTTGCTGCTAAAGTTCTTGCTTTGCAGGAGGAATTGCTATTCATATGTCGAAATTGTTAGGGCTGTATAAAGTGTGATTCCCTCTTACAGTAATTATTTGTTAACATTACATCCCAGGCGCTTGTCTTTTTTTATTTTATTTAGGAGAACCAGGTGGTATACATGATGCTTCCTTCTTCTGTTTTTCCCCAGTAGCTTATCTGAGAAATTGTAACTGATCCAAACTCAGTAACATTGATCTTCTATAGCTAAGAGTAGAGTAGTACAAGGGCCTAGGTGTATTCTAAAGCCAATCCACCACCTTAACCTGGAATGATCCACTTAACAGCTGATGCCATGATGCAGATAAACTAGGTGCTCTGCTCTACACTTCTACTCAAAGCAGGTGGAGGAGAGTGCCTGGAGGCCAGCAAAGCTGTGTTTTATATGACACAGATGTCCTGATGTGATGCTCAGAGTGAAGTGCTACTTCATTTTCCATAGCACATCTCAAGGGGGTGGTGCATCGGGGAAGCATTGATTGAAAATTCACTGCCTCTTGAGGCTTCACAGAAGCCTAC
Source organism: Pituophis catenifer annectens (assembly GCF_029215685.1). Taxonomy (NCBI): domain Eukaryota; kingdom Metazoa; phylum Chordata; class Lepidosauria; order Squamata; family Colubridae; genus Pituophis; species Pituophis catenifer. Next base: position 9,818,225 of record NW_027256894.1, read on the forward strand.
AGACTGTGGTTTTGATATGAGTTGTGATAAAGTCCAGGCATTTCCCCGATTCAAGAAAGTTCTTTGAACAGATCAATGGCTGTAATAGATTGACTGACTGTAAATGTAGTGTAAAAGGTATAAATGAAACCTATTTTCTTTCTATTCTATGGGAAACGTAGTGTAAAAGATATAAATGAAACCTATTTTCTTCCTATTCTATGGGAAACGTGTAAAAAGTATAAATGAAACCTATTTTCTTCCTATTCTATGGGAAACGTAGTGTAAAAGGTATAAATGAAACCTATTTTCTTCCTATTCCATGGGAACTCTGTAAGTTTATCACTTGATATAAAGTATCTGGTGTCTGTAAGTATTTTATTTAAAATATATAGCCAATTTGTAATAAATGCATATGATTGCAGTAGAAAGATTTGAATATAGTATAATCAGTACACTTGTTTATTTTATCTTCCTCATTCTATCCTAATTCTTGCTAATAGTTGGAACAAGCTTGTTACGAGATATTATTGCTTCCTCAGTTTTCCTTAAATAACACTTGTTGAAATGTACTACATGTGGTTGACTGTCTGATTTAGAAGTGTATCTGGCATAGTATCCAATGAATGAGTAAAATATAGTGGCAGTTGAAAACAAACATTGAACTACAGCAATCTTACGCCTACTGTGTGGGAGAATTTTTAATATGCTCCCAGAGTTTGAGTAAGTGTCTGCATAACTACCTGCTTGTTGTAAGTAAGCTTAACAAGTTATGAAACAATTCATCATATATTATATCATCATATATGTTTCTAGTTATTTATGAGATTCAGCCTAGAGTGTTAAAAATTCTGGCAAAAGTGACTGAAAGCCCAGTCATATTACTATACCTTCATTTGTTTCATTTTCAATCATGTTTCCTTGTACAGAGATTAATGGAAGATTTGTTACAGTGTCGTTAAAACTCTTACAGAAATGAAATCATTGAGTCGGACTTGCTTTGAATTTCATAATACTTGACGCATGATGGTATTTGCCCTTACCTTTTGAAGCAAAGAATAGTAATCTGTCCCTTTGTGGCTATGCATTGAATAGAATATTTCAACCATAGTGATCTGAAAGGTATCGTATAGTTGGGTTGCAAACTGGCTTTTTTCTTTCCTTTCTTTTTTTTTTTTTTACAAACAACTGTTCTTGTTAATTTTAAATTGGATCTGTCTTCTATGCCCAAAGAACATAAAAACATGACGGTCTGTCCTAGTCCTGCATTTATTCATTTTATTAAATTTATATGCCTCCTATTTTACTAACCACGACTCTGGGTGGCTTACAAACTTAAAAACAGAAGTACAAGCATTGGATATTATTTCATTTCATATATTAGAGCAGCTGTGATGATGCCTTTGGAATGCTTTTAGTCAGGTGGTAGAGAAATAAATTCCATGGGACCTCCCAACTTGTGTTGAATTATGTCTTCCATCATAGTATCTCTTGATAGACTCGTCCTCCATGAATTTATTGAATAATATTTTAAAGCCTTTGAAGTTGGTAGATATCACCATATCCTGTGTAAATTAATTGCATGACTCTTTGAATATGTACTTTTTCAGCTCTTGTGAGTTACCTTATACAAGTTGCCCTTGACTTACAACAATTTGTTTACTACCTTTCAAAATTACAATGACACTGAAAAGTGACTTATTACCAATTTTCACACTTATGACGGTTGCAGCATCTGTATGGTCATGTGATCAAAATTCGAGCAGTTTGCAACCAGCATGTACTGTATTTATGAGGGTTGCAGTGTCCTGGAGTCCTATGCTCACCATTCATAACCTTCCCAGCTGGCTTTTGACAAGCAAACTCAATGGGAGAAGCCAGATTCTCTTAACAACTGCATGATTCACTGAATAACTGCAGTGACTCTCTTAACAATTGTGGCAGAAAATGGGGCACAACTCACTTAATAACTGTCTTGCCTAGCAACATAAATTTTGGGCTCCATTTAAGTTAAGGACTACCTATAATCAGCTTTATTCATTGAAGTGTTTTGAGAAAGGGCAACAATTTCTTCCTATTCACTTTCTCTATGCTGTGTATGATCTTGCACATCTTGATCAGATGCTCTTTCAGAAGCTTAAAAACAAACCAAGATATATTTGGTTCTATAAATGCAGCAGAATGCTAGATATAGTTAGCATGAATTGTGATTAACATCACTCATCTTAGTAGGAAGAAATAAGTAACATCAGATGTTTTGGCAGAGAACAGAGGAATGTAAAGTTAGGAATCTCTATTTCTAGTGGCTTCTTGTATGTGTGTTGAAGTCTACCAGCTGGATTTGTGCTAGCATAGGATTAAAACTCACAACTCTCATTTTTAGCCCAGTGCCTTTAATAACTACACCAAACTGGTGCCCAGAAGATACCTGTAGAGATAAAATAAACACCTAATTTGTGCACTTGCTACATTTTTAGGTTAAAGTTCAAAAACAAGAAAACAAGCATTGCTAGAAAGATTTAAGAACAAGTCATCCATGTGTCTTAAGCAGTTATTTGAAATCTGCCTCACTGTGCAGTTCACATTAGTGTAGGTATGTATATGTATTTGTATAATAATTTGTGCATATGTTGAATGCAGGTTAGTAATGTTTCTCATCTTCCTGGTTAGCATACACATACGTGTGTGTGTATGTGTGCATGTGCATGCGCGCGCATAGCCAGACTTTTATAGGATGAAGTTGATCTTACTATATCTGTAACTGGAAAAGAAGTCATTTTTCTAATTTATTCTCTTGAAAGAGCAAACATTCATACAGGAACTAACAACCTGAAACCACAAAAGAATGTGTGGTAAGTAGTTACCTCCTCAAAATGCAAGTGCTGTTACAGCTATGAGGCGAAAACTTCAGGTGAAAAGGGCACATTATCTTCTTTCCCCCAAACACTGGAAAATTGTCCAGCATGGACCCAAACAGCTGAAAAGCAGCATTGAACAGGATCAAAAGAATAAAGTTTCTGGATTAGAAATAAAACTACGGTACATTGCTTTCTTGTGCTTTCTTTGTTCATAGATCTGTAAATGACAACCATTATAATATAAAAGATTCCATTTACATTTTCTACCATAAACAGAATCTACTGGAAAAAAAGAAGGAAAATAATTTTTTGTCTGTAACGGTCATACCAATAAAATTGTCTCAAATGTGATGTTGAAAAATCGAGATTCTAGTGAATTCCACAAGAGATTCTATAATAAAGATACTATCATTGAGAATACAGTATGTATTTTCTACATTGACAGAAAGAAACCCTATCTAACTTCCCTGTGCATTGTGCTGATAAGAGAAAAGGCATTTGCTAGGGCAGCCTTAACAAAAGTAATTTAGGGTTTTAAATGCTAAAAAAAATGGAGACAAAATAAATATTTTAGCATGAGTGCAGTATGCTCCTTCCAATAATTTATTAGCATGAAATGATATTTTCATTTGAAGGTTCTAATCTAGAAGATAATCAGAAGAAGTGTATAAAACACATGGCCTATCTAGTATGAATTTAGATATACGGTACTGAAATTGAAATTACGTAGTTGAAATGCCCTAGTTTTTGTATTAATAACACAAATTTAGCTGCAGTTGAATTGTTAATGAACATTTTGGAATTATAACTTTCTGGTATCTTAAATTAAGATATGATAGGCTGATTTGAGCATTAGACACATTTTAAATTCTGCATAGGTATTTTATTTTTCTGTAATTGCAACAAGTGCCTGCATAAAATATTGATTAGGATAGATATTCAGAAAACAATAAAGAAGGCAATCATACTTAACTTCATTTATAATACAAACCATCACAATAACCAGGTTCATTCCCTATGTTAAGCCAGAATCAAACAAAACTCAGCATACAAATATTGGGATTGTGCTTCTAGTTCATGTATGGAAAGATATATGAGAATAGGTTTTAATAGATTAATGAAAAATTAATATCTACTTTAGTGTTACTCATTTTAGTGAGGTTTTGTTTGTTGTATTAATTGTGGAAAATAATGTTTCACTTCTTAACTGATTAAATATTAGTTGAAGATTATGGAAGAAAAAGAGAAGCTATTAGCTGGTAGGAAAAAAAATAGATTGCTAAAATTTGTCACTATATTGATACAGTAAGCATTTGATTTAGAACCCAATCAAAGGCATGCTGCGAATTAGCAATAAATTTTTTTTTAAAAAAATAACACTTTCAAAGGATGCTGATCATCAGCCCCCACATTTTGCTGATGCAAGTTGAAATAGTAGATCTGTGTGGTTGTTGGTATTTCAGCTGTTGCCAGCCGATCATAAGCAGACATTGCTTCAGCTGCTTTAGTTCTTCAGGCAAGGAGATAGTGAAAGACTTGAGGATGTACTGCCAACTTTGAATTATTTGGCAGGAACTCCTCCTTCTGTTGCATTAGATTTGCAGAAGCATCTGGCATGCACTGTAACTCCACTATTACCAATTTGTAGGATCTGTTCACATAAAACACGATATTGGAAAATACAGTCATGATTACCTTTTAGTTTTAATGTATCTGGAGGCGAGTCTTGGAGGGGGCTGAATTGTTGCCATTGGTGTCGCTTAAAGACAATTTCAAATTGTGGTTTAGATGTTGGCTTATTCTGAAGCTTCCAAATAGGTTATTTTTATAGAGTTAAGATTATAAAATCTTAACCAAGATCAACTTTAAAATGGAATGTTTAAGGGAGGTAGAGAGATACAGTGCTATACATGCACAGCACTGTACATTTTGAATACCTTTAGTGTGGAATTGGGATCGTAGAAACACCCAGGAGCATAGAAGAGTTCAGAGGCAGATGCATAAATAAATGTCTTAAACATATTTATTCATATGATAAATCATATTAACTATGTACAACAGAGATCAAGTCTCATGAGGAACAAACATGAAAAGAGAGAGATGGAGAGAGCAAGGTGGAAAAGGTTGGAGGAGGTTTTATACTCAGGGTAAGCCCCTCCTTTCCACACGGGTGGAGACACTCTCTGCCTCCACTGGTGCCTATATGACACATGTGCCAATGGCTTGCAAATACTTGACATTTAGAGACAAGTATATCTCTTAATACCTTTAGGGACAAATATCTAAGTGATAAAATGCCCCATGAAACGAAGAGGGTTGTTTTTATTTAAAATGTATTAAACGTTAATGAGTTGATTTCTTGCAATTCAGCTGAGGCAAAGACCCAATACAAAGGGGGAAAAATGCAGAAAAGTAAAGGAGTCAAAAAACCTAATTTTTATTTCTCATGTACTCCACCTTCCTGTCACTCCTTCCTTTTCTGCTCTGACATTCTAGTAAGCCAGGAAGTCTTAAACTAAACTTAAAGCGGAAAGCTCTATGTTTTAACTGGAAAAGCTCTATGTTTTAACTGGAAAAGTGTTTCTAGCTTTAGAAGAAGTTACACTTTTAGTAAAATAAGATAACACAAGCACAGTTTATTTTATATATAATGCTGAATTAGTTCCTGTATCTTAATAGTTTACCACTTGAACATGGGTAAAAAAAAAGAAATGCATAACTTGCATGAAAATCTTATCATCCATCTGGACAGTTGGGTTTGGTGCCACCATTGAGTTGCTAATTTTATAGGGTTCTTTCTCTTATGTATGTATTATTATTATATATGCAACTATTAGTGATCTGTATTTTAAATTTTGTGACTTGGTCTTGGACCGTAAATAAATGAATGTTGGTGGCTTTGTTTATTTAAACTTGTTTTCCCTGCTCGACCTTAGGCACTGTACTTAGGCAAATAACTCATTTTATTCATAGCTATTTTCTTTATATATAGTTATATATACTATTAATGTAAAGTTATTTTAAAGCAAATATGGAGAAAAATAACATTTTTGAAATGGATTTTGAATGAAAATATAAGCCATATTAATTTGCTAAGAAGTTGTATTCTTGAATCTTGTGATATCTACCAAACACAAATTTTCACTTTTTTTCCCCAGTGTAATTTTTCCACAGAATCTGCAGAGAGGGAATTTTGACAATTTTATCTAGGAGCGCCTACATTTTGACAGCACTGTCAGAAATCCATCACACTTAAAGCAAACTATTGCCATATAATTAGAGCCTGTAAAGTTAAATTTTATTCAGCTAGTATGTGTAGCAATCAAGGCATCAAATGACTGAGTCTTGTTCTGCCTTGGACATGAAGCCAGATGGGTAACCTTGGGCCAGTCATTCTCTCTCAGCCCTAGGAAGGAGGCAATGGCATGCAAAACTGTGCCAAGGTAACTTTAGGAACTAGGTCAAGCAATCATAAGGAGTCAACAGTGACTGGAAGACTGGAAGATATATTACCGTATATATGATTGATTAATAGATTGCATTTATTGAATATAGTATATAGTGTACTGAGGATCCTAAACTAAAAGCGTGATTCCACCGGTCAATATTTAAAGAACACACACTGTTGCAAAATATATACTATATGATAACTTTAACTGCAGCTTTTTCTTAGGACACATTTTCTTGCTCTTTTCGTTCTTTATGTTGTATGTGAAAAAGACATAACTGACAGCTCACATATAGGTTTTACATTTAAAGAAGTAGCCATTAAGTATCCAAATTAGTGCTTCAAACTGAACTTATTTATACTTAGAAAAGAAAATTGAATGTAACCTTCGGCCTCCTTGGGTTGTTCTTATGATTTTGCTTAAAAAATCTTTTTGCATGTCAAACTAAATCAGGTTTACTTGCATGTATATTTCACTGAAGTTACTTGGATTTTAATACCTGCATATTTTAAAATATTTTGATGAAATATTACAACCTTAGTTTATTTATATGAGTAACTGTTGTGTTTTTGCACTTGAAATGGTCAGTGAAATCTTAATTCAACTTACTATGCAAACATTGAAAGATCAATTTTATGATATTAATCATGTTAAAAAAATATGACATGTACACCTTAAAACATGGTAAAGCAAGGGTTACAATGATAGAGAGATAAAATACGGCATGCATTACAAAGGCCTTTTTTCTAAAGCTCATCATGACATGTTAACTAAGCATACAGACTAACAGTTGAATTGTAAAGATAAATTATTTTTCCTAGGTGTTCTGATATGTCTATGCTTTCTATTAAGCTATAATATTTGGCCAGAAAAATTGCTGCTTATAGAATTTGGGAATACAATGCACACTGCCCTTGGAGGCATCCACCTATACATAACTCTAAATTAGCATTTCAAAATTAAATAGAAGAGATGGAAGATACAGGGCATTTCAGAGGGAATGCCTTTTTGCATTAATAAAATAACATAGGACACAGAATAGCACACTTGGTAAAATCCTGGTTGTGAGTATGATCCCGTCGGCCCAATTTACTTGTTAGGTAACACAGAGCGGCATTATGGGATCACTTGGGGTGCATTTTTTTCAAGGGTGGTGCGTTTGAGGAAGGTAACTAGACTCTTTGTTTTCACTCCCTCGCATTGTTTTCTTGTAGACTTTCATTTGCTTTTTTCTTTAGGTGTGTAGGCACTTTTCAAGGGCCCACTGCTGTTGCTTACAATATTATCTCAAACTAGTTACGATCAGAAGATAGTATAATTTCTAACAATTTAGTACTTGGGGCTAGTGACACATACCAAGCCTTGGGTAAAACACAGTGGCAAATAACTTGTGAAATCTTGCCAGGGAAACTTGTCCAGGCAATCACCAGGAGGCAATACTGACTATAAAGCACAAATAAATAAATATACAAAGTTTAATATTATATCGGATGTATGTGTATAGAAGTACAAACTGCAGAGCCTGAAACTGCATTCTTGAAAATTTGACACCTCTTCGCTGTAGTATTCTAAAACTGAAGTCTGTTTTATACCTCTTTCCCTGCCCTGTGCCTAATCATTTAGATAAGATTAGAAGGCAGAAGATACATCTCCTATTTTTAGACTTAAAAGCAATTTTTGGTAGGAGCACTTTACTTGTGGCTGTGTCTCTGGAGAAAGTGAGATTAATTGCCTTTTCCACATGTTGGCTTTCATGGAAACTTCAGCTATTGAAAGAAAACCCCCCAAAATATTTTAGTTTTCTTCAGGGTGGATAAAAATCGGATTTTTTTTATTTAAATGGGATTTTATTTTTATTTTTATTTTAATAAAATGCCTTTGGAGTAAAAATCTATATAAATATAGTTTTCTATTTAAGATACATTAATAATTTAGTTTATTCAGCATGAAATGGAGCTTAGTTATGTAGCATGAGGCTGTATATTCTGCAATATTTACATTTTTGGTAAACTCATTCAATGAATCCAAGCTCTGCAAGCTGAGATAACATGCACTGCGTTGATGCATACACACAATTTAACAGTAACCATGAGATAAATCATAAAACAAAGTTCAGGAATATTCCTTTATCCCCTTGTTTTGCAAATCTATGTATACTACAAACTGTATGATTGTTTGAAGAGAAATGCATCTGTACCACCAGGCTCTAAGTTTGAGGAGGAAGAGCAAGCAGTAAAAATGAAAGTGAAACCTTCTAAGCAACTTATAAATATAATATTAAAAACACCTGTCATTTCAGATCCATCATGGCAGCGCCTATTAGCGGGCATCCACTCATCTGCTGCCTGGTACGTCTCTCATCGTGTTGTGTCACTGCTGCATCACCAGCCGTCCCATTAAAGTGAATGGGACTGTCAGTGAGTCAACAGCAGGTCAGAGGAGGAGCTGCTGTGCGACGGAGATGACAGTTGATCTTTAAAAATTATGATTTAAATCAAGTTGATTTAAATCAAGCCTTTTTACTAGTGATTTAAATCATTTAAATTGTGATTTAAATCGACTTGATTTAAATCAAATCCACCCTGGTTTTCTTAATAGGGAAGATAATAGCTTTGTGGAATTTAAATAACACAGTGATTTATCTCCTTCTTACAGTAGTCCCACACAAAGCATTTTACCAAGGCCTGGCTGGCTGTTCATATGAAGAGCTGTGTTAGAATCCTAATTTGGATTCTCACAGTAGCCAACTTATGGCTACTGCTATAGCTTCTAGTGCACATCTATAATGCATATCTGCTTTTGATGCTGGCATACCATAATTATTATAGGTAATTCTTAGTGATAATCTTGCTGTCTGCTCTTCTAAAGTTATGTAACTTGGTAGCCATTACCGGTATATATTATGCATCATATGACAGTCAACTTCATTTATTGTATTCTAAGCTCCACGAAGAATTTCATTTTATTCTGAAACTCCCATTATTCTAAAAGCAGAGGGGAAAACTATGCATTTTCAATACATCCTACATAATTTTATACAGCTCTGACATCCCTCTCTTGAATTTATTTTTCAAATGCCCTGAATGCTATGAACTTTTATCAGAACCTTTTTCCAATTCAGCAATATCCTCCTTGAGATAAACTGACAAGAATTTTATAGAAGTGTAAATAAATATATGCAAGAAAAAGCATTTCCAGGGAAAATTTATTTATTTATTTATTTATTTATTTATTTATTTATTTATTTATTTATTTATTTATTTATTTATTTATTTATTTATTTATTAATCAAATTTCTATACCGCCCTACTCCCGAAGGACTCAGGGCGGTGAACAGCCAAGATAAAATACAGATAATACAAATATTAAAAAATCCCTTAAAATTATTAAATATTTCAGCCAAAACACAGATTAAAACACCCAATTTGTAAAATCACGAATTAAAAAATTTAAAAATTTAAAAGATGGGAGTTAGGCCAGGCCAGCTTGCTGAAATAGAAAAGTTTTGAGAGCACGGCGAAATGTGCGCAGGTCCGGGATCTTCCGTATCTCTGGGGGGAGCTCGTTCCAGATGGTAGGTGCCCCCACAGAGAAGGCTCTCCCCCTGGGGGCCGCCAGTCGACACTGTTTGGCCGACGGCACCCTGAGGAGCCCCTCTCTATGGAAGCGTACTGGTCGGTGAGAGGCTATTGATAGCAGAAGGCGGTCTCATAGATACCCCGGTCCGATGCCATGGAGCGCTCTAAAGGTGGTAACCAAAACCTTGAAGCGCACCTGGAAGACCACCGGGAGCCAGTGCAGCTCGCGCAGGAGGGGGGTCACATGGGAGCGCCACGTCACTCCCATAACCACCCGCGCGGCCGCATTCTGGACCAGCTGGAGCCTCCGGGTGCTCCTCAAGGGGAGCCCCATGTAGAGAGCATTGCAGTAGTCCAAGCGGGAAGTAACGAGAGCATGAGTGACCGTATTTAACGAGTCCCGATCCAGAAAGGGATGCAACTGGCGAATCAGGCGGACCTGATAAAAAGTCCCCCTGGCCACGGCCATCATGTGCTCTTCTAAAGACAGCCGTGAGTCCAGGAGGACACCCAAGTTGCGAACCCTCTCCGTGGGGGCCAGTGACTCGCCCCCAATAGTCAGCGATGGCACCAACTGACTATATCGGGATGTCGGAAACCACAGCCACTCGGTCTTGGATGGGTTGAGCCTGAGTCTGTTTCTCCCCATCCAGATCCGCACGGCCTCCAGGCACCGGGACATCACTTCAAGGGCATCATTGGGGTGGTCCGGGGTGGAGATGTACAGCTGAGTATCATCAGCGTACTGGTGGTACTTCACCCCGAAACCACGGATGATCTCACCCAGCGGCTTCACATAAATGTTGAACAGAAGGGGCGAGAGGACCGACCCTTGTGGCACCCCACATACAAGGGGCCTCGGGGTTGACCTCTGCCCCCCTGTCAACACAGACTGCGACCGGTCAGAGAGAAAAGAGGAGAACCACCGTAGGACGGTGCCCCCCACCCCTAACTCCTCTAGCCGGTGCAGCATGATACCATGGTCGATGGTATCAAAAGCCGCTGAGAGGTCTAATAGGACCAGGACAGAGGAACAGCCCCTGTCCCGAGCCCTCCAGAGATCATCAACCAACGCGACCAATGCCGTTTCCGTGCTGTACCCAGGCCTGAAGCCCGACTTGAAAATTACCTTGAACCCTATACCTTGCCACCTAGGTTTCGCTTCCTGAATCACAGAGTTACATTTTTCTAAGTGAATTCATAGCTTCTGCTGTAGCTTCTTACACATCTATATTTTCTTGATAGTGAGAATAATTAATCAGTGGAACGGCTTGCCTCCAGAAATTGTAGGTGCTCCATCACTGGAGGTTTTTAAGAAAAGATTGGACAACCAATTGTCTGAAGTGGTGTAGGGTCTTCTGCTTGAGCAGCGAGTTGGACTAGAAGACCTCAAAGATTCCATTGAACTCTATTGTTTTGTGTTCTGTGTTCTACTGCATATTTCTGCTTGATGTCAGTGAGGCCTTTATAGGAAACCTTAGTTGCTGATTTTGATTGAATAAACAATTTGCACTGCAGACAGGAACAGCTCTCTGAACTGAGTTGTCCTTGAAAAGGTGAACAAGGTGGTTAGTACTGGAATGGATGGCCACCAGGACACTGCAGGACTCTGGATTAAAGTGGGAAATCAAAGAAACCTCCTTGAAGGAAAGAATGACAGGTCTGTCCATGTACTAACCAGGTGCAAAGCCTTTTTGCTGTTTAAGAAGAAAATAACAAAGTGCTTTATATGTTTTCAGACATTTCATCCGTCAGAGTAGAAGCATTCATTTAGTCTTTATTCTGTGATATCAACTGTGGATTAAAACTGCTTGTAAAATAACCCAAAATGGCTTTTGTCAGAGGACAGCACTTACTGCAAGATCCATATGCAGTCAGATGTCTGTTCTATGTAATATGTACAGTTAACTCCTTTTCAACAGTTGGTGTTGTTCCCAGCCTTCAGAATTTAGCAATCAGCATTGAAACACTGGAATATTTTTTGGCAGAGTACAATAGCTATTTAGCAGGAAATCAAACTGTCTTGGAAGAAATACAACTCACATTTTTTTTCTTCAAACTTTACCAGTGAGCCTTGCGAGTTGCATTTTTAGGGTGATTATTGTTTGGAAGTTCTGCCATTATCAAGTCAGTGTTGTAGAATTGTTTCCAGGTGTCTTTGCAAATTGGAAACACATTGATAAACTGTGTGTATTCTAGGGAAGTAAAGTTGACCAGTCCCTGCTTTAAGATATAGTTTCAATCCAATTGTAGAATAAATTCCCAGTGGATCATTCCAGGGGCATGCCATGCTTCAGAAACATTGATAGTAAAGCTGCAGTCTTCAATTTTTCACTCCTGGTGTGCTTTCTTAATTACTAAATTGGAAATACACACCCACTCACATTTCTGTAGGCCTCCAACTTCCTGTAAGAAGAAAAATAAAAACCCATTGATGTAGTCAACTTTCAGCAAATCTAAGAAATGCTAATTAGATCATGAACACAGGGACACAAATAAATTTCCCAGATTGCCATGGATGGTCAAAGCATATAATATAATTGTATAAGATTATAATAATATAATAATATAATCTGATACAATTGTAAAGATTGCCAAATACTTCTGAGCCTACTGAAGACCACGAATCTCCAAAGAATCTGAAAGGAATGAAAAATTTAGTTGTTTCCTGAATACCTTGACTACTTTGATTATCAATATGTTTTAGGCAATCCCATTGTCTGATTCTGCATTGAGGATTGAGGTTAATCCAATCAGGAGAATCGTGAAAGACGCATTTCCAGACTGACTTCAGAAGAACAAGCCATCATGTGAAAGAGTTTCCCCCCATTCTTTATGAACTGTTTGCAAATTACTAACTTTCTGTAGGGCCAGATAGTGTTGCAGCCAATAGGAAGGAAAGATACGTTCAAAGTAGTGATTCACTCCAGGTTGTTATTCTAATCCATGCTTTTGAAGATAATGCCCGATTTGGTCTATAAATTGTGATTGGTGTTTGCTTATTATTCTCCATGGTTGTCACATCTGCTGTGTACTGTGCTATGTGCCTTGATACTACAGTTTTCAAAGGAATGGAAAATCCTACATTCTTGAACTGCTGTTGAAGTTAACTCCTGTCACTTTAATCCTCATAGCCCATAGTGAAAAATACCTGGAAGGTGAATCTCTGTAATATTTAAAGGACTACTGGCTCTCTCCTTGCAATGAATGAGTTCTGTTTCCCATTTTCTCTATTTTATGCCTTCTTAATAAGCATTACCATAGTTTGCTAGATAACAGTGTCTTGATTCCCACTGTGATGGCCATGTCTATAAACAAAAATACTTTTTTCATTATGAATGGCTAATTTGAAATTTGTTCATGTTTGCTGCTGCTTCATGACGTATTGCAATTCTTTGTGTAAAAATCTTAGAAATCAGTAGCACAGGTACTTTTTTTAGGTATAGGTCATCTTTTAATAAATTTACAAGCCTTTGATTCCATTTCTGTGGCCAATGACGTAGTGTTACAGTTGGAAAAATGTGCAAGCAGAAAAGAAATGTTCAGATTGGTAATTGGCTTGTTAGTGATGTGTGAAAACTTACAAGTTTTACAGTAATGAATATAACCTTGAATTTCTCAGCTATTTGTCAATCCGTATGTTCCTGTGAAATAGCCTTTTGGGAAAACGAAGTGCTGCATAAAAAGTCTCAAATGGATTTATTTTTAAACAGCATTCAAAAGTTGTTAGTTCTTGAATAGTATTTTATATGTGAGCCTACACCATTGTTAGAGAAGAAGCTACAGAAAAATACTGAAAATGAACAAGGCCCAGAAATTTTGGGCTTCAATTTGACTTTTTTTTGTGGGAAATTATTGGAATGACATTTCCTTCCAGTACTGGAAGGAATTTTATCCTGTTGACAGTAAAACAGAAAGGCCACATATTTTGATTTAATGTAAAATATATAAATTAAAGAAATTTCTCTTTAAAATATATAAATATCTCACAATAAATAATGAATACATTTTGCCTTACAATATACTTTGTTATATGTTTAAAAAGGAGCTGTTGATTTTTTTTTCTACATAAAGCATTGAAAGATTACTGCAACATTGATATGCCTTTTGTGACTGAATTAGACCTATGTGATGTGAGTGCTTTAATATTTAACCATTATAGGACTGAATTCACAAGGCAATATAATAGAGTTGTCTAATGCTTTGCACTTAATTTAGAAATAGAGCTTTTCAGTATACATAAATGAGAATGCAACTCATTAAAGCAGACATGTCCTTTTCCAGATTCATCTGATTGTTGAGGGAAGATGCACAGCACTAATGTAGAAACATTATTGATATAAAATACGTATTTTTAACTGTTTTTCTTCTTTTCTTAATTCTAGATTTCTAAGTCAACACCGTGCATGGTTCTGTGTTTGGGCTTTAGTTGTGGAAGAGAAATGCCTACCATGTGCTAGGATACAAGGTTGTGGATCCTTTTATTTCCGTGGTTCTGGAATATAAAGAGAGAAACAGGACAAAATGGGGAGGAAGAAAATACAAATCACAAGAATAATGGACGAGCGGAACAGACAGGTGAGAAACAATACTTCTTCGGAAATAGTGGTATACCTAGCTTGCATTCACTTTTGTAAACATTTGAGAAGGACTACTTTTTAAAGCTATGTTTCCCCCCTACAACTTCATCCTGATAACCATCATGGACAGGAGCTACAGAAGAAAGTATGATTTTATTTGGTGATATATTTATTTCTTATTATTTAAACCTATTGTTATTATTAGCTTTATTTATGAGGATTGCACAAACTCATTCATCATTTTTTTAGGTTCAAAGTGTTGCAAAAGTTTGAGAATCCCTGTGTTAACCCAACTATAATGTATTCTGATTTAAGCCTTCATTTCCCCTACCCCCGTATGATACAGAATACTCAGTGAATTTATAATGATATTTCCATTGCACTGGAATGGAATCTGCTTAGAAGAGCTACATATTATTCAGATTTATATATAGAAGTTTATCAATTACTTGAAGCAGACATTCAATCATCGATTTCTGTGAGCAGTGTTAGAAGTTGTAGCTATTTCTTTAACTTACATCTCTTTGTCTTTTTAAACTCTTTGATAATCATAGCTTGGACACATAGTCTTTTTGCTTAGTTTGGGAAGCTTTGCAGCATCCCATTCTATTACTGTGATGGCCAATTATGTCATTCACTTCCCTTTTACAAGAATGGCGAAATGCAATTATAACCCAGGAGAGACAGTAAACTGTTGTATTGCTCAACATAACCTACTGCCTTGTGCAAAATGGTGCCATCAAATGGCACAGCCATGGTCATCCTTTATTATTTGGCAATTTTAGCCACTTATTGGGTCCTTCCCAAAGACCCGGGATAGGGAGTTATTGTTTGATGTTGTTGAATGTATTGTTACACAGGATGTAAGCTGTTTCAAATTAAGCTGCCTTTTACAAATGACAAGTGGTGATGTTGTCAATGCCAATGGTTCAAGTGATGTTCCAGATGTTCTAGAATTGCACCGAAGTGTGTTTTTCTATTGTTACTATGTTTGCTTTCTTTTGCCATACTTGTTCTTTTTCTGTTTGCAGGTTTTTATATTTTGTGATTCTCCAGAATGATTGGACACAGCAGTCAGGTATAGGTTAACTCCGTCTGTCTTTAGCTGGACTGAGCCTGCAATTTGTTAAACCACGCCTCTTCTTGTTGCCTCCCAGCTTTCGACTCAGTCCCGTCTGGACAAGATGTGTTTCAGAGATAATCCTTCCTGATTACCATTTTCCAATGGTTCAGAAGATACAAACAACTCCCAGTTTGGCTGGTAGAGAATTTTCTTTACATCTGATTCCAGCATGTAGGGCTTGGCCTGAAATTGCTGAGGGCCGCGAGGGTGGCATCAGACTGCTGGCTAGCAGGGCCGATTGGGCAGTGCTCACAAGCCTCAGCTTTGCAGCGCTGACCCAGGGGATCGTTTCTACAGCCCCTCTCTTTTGACTGACATCGGGCTGCGGGATCGCAGCAGAGGCGAGGGTGGCATGCACAAGCTTGCTCTGCGGCACAAGCCTTGAAGTGCGAAGCACATTCTGCGCCATTACCACGCTCCCTGAGGAGCCTGGGGATCGCGAGCCAGTGGGGCGAGGGCAGATGGGCCCCCCACTTATCTGCCTCATTCCCATTGGTGCCACAGTAATCGGCACAGGGCAGTGCTCATGAGCTTGGCTCTGAACCATTGGCTCTTGGGAACATCAGCTTCAGATGAACACCTTCAGATCTGGGATCGAGCAAGCAGGCGGTGAGTAGGAGCGATCGGAGGCTCTGCCTGCTGCTTTGCAAGGGGCCCTTTTGTTCCAAGGCCTCTAGGCCTGATCTGCCTAGCTAGATTCAAAATAGCGGCCGCCAGATCAGGGCGCAACACCTGCATGGCAGGTAGCCCAGTGCGCATGCACCCAGAGGGGGATCAACAGGCAGGGCCTTCTGAAGCTAGGCCTTCGAAAGGGAAGGCTTATCTTCTAGCAAGCCTCGCAAGAAGTCTTCCAAGGCTGAGGAACGAAGGCACGGGGCCATAGAGAGATCTATTAAAAAAGCTCAGAGAGATGCGGAGAAGAAAGCCAGAAGCCTCCAGGATATGGAGCAGGCATCTTCTCTTTCAATCATTTCATTTCCCCCAGAGCCCCTTGAGAGGACCTCTACTGCTGTATGGTCTCCTGATGAACCAGGGGAACTGCTCCCTGACCTTCCTAACAATAGGGAGTTGCTGTTTGGTGCTATGCCAGAATCAGAATCTATTTGGGCTCAGCCTGTTATACAGAGGGTCCCCTCTGCTGAGGCTACCTTTACACCCACAGCCGCAGGCCTCCGCTTGGAAGAGCATTCGGAACCACTAATCCCAGCCAGCATGGGGGCCATGATTTCTGAAGCAATTAAACAGGGCATTGCAGCAGGGCTTCAACAGAGAGCAGAATTAGTGGCCTCTGAATTTCCTGGTCCTCAGGATTTCCAACACAATCTGGAATATTCTCAGGCATCCTCCAGTCAGGCTTCCCTGTCGGCTGAGGAAATGCAACATGATCTTGATCTGTCTGAGGATGAGGGTCTCTTGCCAAACCAGTCTGCTTTCATGGCGTTGTTTTGCCCTCAGATATTTAAATCTTTACTCCACAAAGCCAAGACTTCCACCAAGCTGGGCATTACTCAGGTTTCCCCAGAGCCTGCACAGGGGTCAACTGACCCTGCAAATCCACTATTTGCAGAACCCACCATAAAATCAGAGGAGGTTCAGCACCCAGACTTTTTCTGGACATTGTACAAAGGCAGTGGACCTCTCCAGGGTCGGGGCCAAACCCCAGAAGTTTGGACAAATGTCTATACAACACTGGGACTAAGCTTACTAGGGCCCTTCAAGTCCCTTCCATTGATACCCTAGTGGTAGCTCTGACATCTCAGTCGGTCTTAACAGGCCCTCCTGAGGAAATCCTCTGTCCGGAGGATAAAAGAGCAGAATAGTCTTTGGTCAATGCCCACCTGGCAGCCACCTGGGCTGTTAAAGCCTCTTCGGCATCACGTCGCCCTTCAACGGACCGAATCTATTCTGCTACCTGGCGGGCCTTCTGCTCATGGTGTGACATGACTGGCGTGTCTGTTCTCCAGCCTTCTATTGTGGATATCCTGGTATTTCTACAGCAGAGACTTTCTGAAGGACTTTCGCCTAACCTTACGTCGCCAGGTGGCTGCTATTTCCTCTGTATTTACCTGCGGGTCTCTCTCATCTTTGTCACAGCATCCGCTGATTTGTCGCTTTCTTAGGGGCGCCATGAACCTCTGTCCTCCGGTGCTGCACCGTTACCCTACCTGGGACCTTCCGCTGGTTTTGGAATCACTCATGGGGCCTCCTTATGAGCCCCTGCGGATGACATCTCTCAGGTTGCTGTCTTGTAAAGTCGCCTTCTTGGTGGCTATAACTTCGGCTCGCCGTATTTTGGAGATTGCGGCCTTGTCCACATGTGCCGACCTCTGTGTGTTCCACGCGGACCGCATGGTCCTCCACTTGGATCCTACCTTTGTGCCAAAGGTCAACTCTGTTTTCTACCATTCACAAGAGCTCATTTTACCGAACTTCTGCCCGTGTCCTTCTCATCCTCGTGAACGCCGTTGGCACACATTGGATGTGCAGAGGGCTCTCCTTATCTGTCTAAAAAGGACTGCTTCCATGCAGAAAACAGAATCTCATATCCTTCCAACCTGCCATGTTGGGGCATAAGGTCACGTCATCTACCTTGGGGAGGTGGATTAGAACGTGCATCGCTCAGGTATATGAAACACAGGCCTTTCCGGTTCCGAGATGCATTATGGCACATTCAACTTGGAGTGCAGCCACTTTGGCTGATTGGGCTACACAAGCTTCCTTAGAGGAAGTCTGCCGGGCTGCTACTTGGTCGTCCCCATCGCCTTTTATCTGCCACTATAAGCTAGATACTTATGCCTTGGCTGAGCTGCCTTTGGCAGGAGGGTGCTCCAGACAATTCACACAGTGGAGAGCCCAGGATTGCCTACTCCCCCCTAATAGGACAGCCAGTTTTGGTATGTCCCATTCCTGACTGCTGTTTCCAACGGTTCTGGAGAAGAGGCGTTGGTCCTACCTGAGACGCTCCTTCTTGGCACATTGGAAACAGCAGTCAGCCCCTCCTGGTTTGGTGTCCGATCCTGGGGGGGGGCAAGGAGGGCTGTTTGTGTTTCTTTATAGATTTACATGTCAGTCTACATCAAAAGCTGGGAGGCAGCAAGAAGAGGCGTGGTTTAACAAATTGCAGACTCAGTCCAGCTAAAGACAGACGGAGTTAACTGATTCCTGACTGCTGTTTCCAACATCCCAAGGAGGAGCATCTCAGGTAGGACCAACGCCCCTTTTCTCCAGTTTTTTTCTCTTCTGCTGTCTTCAGGTATTGCAGTTTCTATTACACAGACTTTTTTTATCTGTCTTATCAACAGTTATTATCCCAGAGCACTTTAGCTTCTTCGTTTTCTATTACTTTGGCTATTTTGCGATCCTAGCACTTTTTGCTTGCAGGCAGCTGGTATTTCTTGCAGATATTCCAGTGCACCATTGTTGCCACTATATCATGCCGTGGTTTGTAATCAGTCTGTGTGATCTTGCAGCAGCTAACTAGATGGTCCACTGTTTCTTTAGCTTCTTCACAGAGGCGGCATTTGTTATCTGTTGTTATCTTCTCAATTCTGACTTTCTATGTGTTTGTTCTTAAAACTTGATCTTGTGCAGCCAGAATGAGCCCTTCTGTCTCTTTCTTCAACTTTCCTGCTTTTATCCATTGCCAGGTCTTGTTATCTGCTTTGTCTGTGTTTTTTTTTTGTTTTTTTTTAATGGACTGGCCATGTAATATGCCCTTGCCATGTCTCTATTCTTCCTTTGGACTTTCTTGTAGGCCAGTTTGATCTCTCTGGCATTCAGTAAACTTTCATGGTGTGCTAGCTTTAGTGCATTTTTTTCCCACTTTTCTTCAGATATTCTTCCAATTCTATTTTTTTCTAAGCACTCTGGTGTACATTCAACATTCCATATCCACCTATTTTCATTAGTAAGTAGAATCTGTCAACATCGCTGCATGGATGAAGAGCATGATTCCTTGTCCTTGTTTTTCTGTTCTTCCTGTCCAAGGTTTTTAGTTCTCTCCAGTCCACTATTCCACCTATGTATCTGGAATTGTCCAGGTGTTAATTGCCTTGATTGTATTTCCTCCACTGAGTTTGGACTTTAAGATCTTCATGTTCTTCTTGACTTTAATGTGCTTGATGTGGTTAACTTGAAGCATACCCAGGTTTTTGTAGTGATCGTCTACCCAGACTCTTGACCATATTTCAATAGGAAATCTTAATTCCTTTAGTTTTCACTACTTTTCCCTACTGATGGTAATGGTCGCACATTTGTCCAGTCCAAACTCCTCTGCAATATTTTGGCTGCATAGGCAAAGAACAGCTACTCTATTTCAGATGGTGTTTTTCCATATAGCTTCAAATAGTTGGCAAAGGAGTGGGCTAGTCTGTCAGATGTTTCTGATGTTTGTTAACCATCACCTGACTTATTCAGTATCATTGACAGAGGAATCAGTGCAATGACAAACAGAATACTGGCATAGCTCTCATCTTCCTCAGAGTACACAAGTCCCACAACCACATCAAGGTAGTGCCTCACTAAGAGTTATTATTATATATGCAGCAATACTGAAATCACTACTGCCAGGGTTTTTTTGTTGATGTTTGCCTTCATATGCTTCAAGCTCTTTCCAAGAACCTAGAACTGTTATAATGTATTGGCCTAGTATACGTGAGGATCCAGTGATCTTTTGTAATTGATAGATGGAAACTTTGTCATTGTGCAGATTTTCTAAGTGCCATGCAGAGTTGTTTGGTATTGCACCCAGTGCCCTAATAATCACAGAGAACATCACAGCCGGTTTATGCCATAATCTTTCAACTCTGAATTTCATACCTTCAATACTTATAATCTCCTATTTATCTTCTGTTCTATTCCCTGCCCATTGCCATATTAATTATCCACACTTCTTTTCAACCACAGCTAAATATATTGTGTTATGAGCTAATATTTTGTACTTGAAAATCCCACATTATCCTAACCTGCTCATTTTGACTACTTTTTCAGTAAGTTAATTATTGAATTTTTTAAAACAAATGTTCCAGCAAATCATTTTGGCAACTGTGTTGTGTCCTGGTTTATAATCAGTTTGTGCAATCTTCTTGCACGATTATTGCATTATTATTAGATTGTAAGCTTGTGTTAAATGACTACATTATTTTTATTGGTCTATTTAGAAATCATTTGGCTAAAGTGTAGGTTCATAATATTTTAAAATTAAAGATTGTACCATTAAAATAGTAGAAACCTGATTTAATAGCATCTGGTTCCACATACTCCTTTGCTGACAGAGCAGATGTGGGTGGGTGTCGCAGAAAATTGTGTTCTATAGGAAAAAAAGAAATAAGGTAGCAATTTGAAGTGTTAAAATCATGTGGCAGCAGCCAACTAAGTCATTTGTTTCTGTGTATCCTTGAGAACTATTGTTCTCAAGGCTAACAGTTATAACAAGTAAAGGCAGCTAAGGACACTACGTTTAGTAAAGCTATAGAAAAAGAACAACTAGTAATTGTATCTATCTTCAACCTTCCTAATGGCCACAGTTGCCAGTTGGGAAATTAGGAGTTGTGTGTTACAGATAGCACTTTCTGTGGGATGGAACTATAAAAGAGAAAATAAAAAAAATGGTTGATTTTTCATTTGTAGTACTTGACTTTTAACTGGTTCCAACAATTGAAATCTTCCATTTCTATTCCAATGTATATCCAAGAATATTTCTGGTCATGTTTGGAAAAAGATTTGATTGGATAGAAAAGTATGATGAATTGTGCAACAATCTCTCTTTCATTTCTCTTTCATTACAGACTATGATGAATTTATACTGTAATAGAAACCCTGTTGTCTTGTTCTTTCCCAGATATTTTTAAAAGGCTTCTAGTCTGCTTCAAGAATTTCAGTGATGTGTATATTATTTATATATAATATTAATCCACTTTCTTAATTCCATATTAACCTTCTGTCTTTATGCTGGCTATTCGCCTTTTTAAATAAGATGAGTATTTCAGTTGAAATGTTTCCAATCCTGAGTATTAAACCACCAAATCTCAGTGAAAATTATCAGATCATATACTTCGCTTTATTAAGATTTCACGTTTCACTCTTCATACATTAGTCTATCTAGGCATTGAATGATATTCCTTCAAAGACTTGTGCAATTCACAGTCCCTAAATTGAATAAATGTATTTGCTCGGTATGTGTACAATTTCTGCACCCCCCCCAACTATATGTAGAGAGGTATTGAGAGAAAGATGCATTGCCCCTATTAGTTAGGATTGATTAATTTAATATTTACTTTGGTTTGTAGACCTCTTAATAAAGTCTTTTAATTAAGGTTAATACCCTGTTTCCCTCAAAATAAGACATCCCCTGATAATCAGCCCAATCAGGCTTTTGAGCACATGGCAATAAGGCCAAGCGCTTATTTCAGGGTTCAAAAAAATATAACACAGGGTCTTATTTTCGGAGAAACACGATACACGTGGCATTTCAGCTCTCTAGAGATAGATTTTAGATCCAGTGGGAATTTCCAGGAATTGAAAATTGAGTGATCACTTTTCTGAAGGTGAGAATTAGAGATCACTATCAGTTTCTATAGTGGACCAAAAAAATTTTATTAGCTTCATAATATTTGAAAACAGGTATTGTAACATTTCTAAAGGTGTTGCAATCTGTTTTTAAACATTTGTTTTTTTTCCTACTGTGAAGATTTCATCTGTTTTCATTGCAATAGAGTTTGCACTGACCATGCTTACAATTAAGTTGGAAAGTTTGGTGATCTAAATGTACAGATTAGTCCAATGTGATGCGCAGGGACATGTCTTAGAATTAAATTAATCACCGGACAGCATGAACAGAATGCTCTGACTTCTTGGCCATCCTTGCAAATTATCCCAGTTTTGTTTATTGTTACTCCCTTTCCTGTCCTCTTTGTCTCCTAATCCTAACCCTGTTACTAGAACAATGAGTCTTGTTTTATCTTACAATTACTAATAAAAGATTGCCAGTAATCACATTTTATCATCATTTCTATCTTTTACCCTTAAAGCTCCAATTCAAAATTGCCTCTAGGTATTTGTATATGTTTCTCATAGACAGGTTTATCTTAATGTAAGTCTTTTTTAGTTCCATTTTTAACTGGATCAGATATAAATGACTATGGAAAACTATATTTTTAGTTTGTTTGGTTAAAAAAAAAAAAGTAAAGCATAAAAAGTCCTGGGGAGTTTTCAATCTGTTAAAAAAGTTTCAATCTGCTAAAACACAACGGAATAACAGTTTCAATCTGAGAAATGTACTTTCTTGTCATTATGTAGCATTTCAAGGAGTTACTTCTGTATCTGGCTACAGTTAAGTAAATAATCAACCAATCAGTTATGACACAATACAGTTGCCTCAGTGTGGCTTTTGGGAAGGTAAACTGGAAGCAGAGGCTCTGTGCACAATCACCTGAGCTACTTGGAGGAAGGTCTGTACACTATAAAAATACTATAATTCTACATCTCTGAACAATATTTGGACATTAAAACTCTGGTGACATTTTTGTAATATTTCTGAGAAGCAAGCAAGAAAATGGCTATTGGAACAGATACATTGTGAACATGTAAACCTCTTAACTATACTGAGTTCGTTTAGACTTTGGTTTATATGGGAGATGCATGAACAATTAAATGTCCCTGAAAAGCAGCAATTTGAGATGCTTAGAATCCTTTTGCTTGGTGACTTGTTCAGTTTTGCAAAAGGCTAATTTCTCATCCTAGCCCTTTCCTGCTTACATTGAGAAATTACAAGAATCCCAGTATCTTTTCTTTTGTAGGTAAAAAGTAATTTGAGGAAGGCAGCTTTTACCAGAAAGATGGTAGATTGGGAACAAGCAACCAACCAAGCACAATTGTGCTGAATTGGCTGCTGCCTTTTTAGTTTAAAAGTCAAGTAGTTGGAGATGGGATTTTGACTGATTGGCTCAAAAGAAAACCCATAATTGGGAACTTGAATAAGATACTAAAGAAACCCTGCAGGCTGCTGGCAGAAATTCTATCTGGCGCATACTCTATCCATCCAACTATCCGTCCATTTTGGAGCTCATTTCTATGATCTTAAATTATACAGATGAATTCACCAACAGGACATTGAGACTAATGCTTTAACTATGTCCTTAAATTAGCTTTTACTAGGTAAAGTATTTGGTAGACGAGACTTCCTATCTGGTGCAATTTGCAGCAAAATAATCTCCTCTAGGAATGTTTTCCTGACAGAGCTGTGTGAACTCATTTTTGGGACAACTGCCAGATATGTGTATATCTGTGTGCTTTATTTGACTCTTGATCCCACTTATTACACATGTTTGGCCAGTATCCCAGAAGGAAGTAAGAATGAGCAAATGGATGGCTTTACATGAAGAACTGCTTTATCATTTTGAAACTCATATTCTTGCATTAAATATTATGTAGTCCTATGGGGACTGCCAAGCTTTACCTGTCCCTGGAGCAGTCCCATGTACACACTTTTACACTAGAGTAGCATTTAATAATGATTACAATTGGTCCTCGACTTATGACCACAATGGAGCCCCAAATTTCTGCTGCTAAGTGAGTTTTGCCTCACTCTGCGACCTTTATTGTCACAATAAATCACTGCAAATGTTAAATTAATAACAGAACAGAACAGAACAGAACAGAACAGAACAGAACAGAACAGAATAGAATAGAATAGAACAGAATAGAATAGAATTCTTTATTGGCCAAGTGTGATTGGACACACAAGGAATTTGTCTTGGTGCATATTGTTAAGTGAATCTGGCTTGTCCATTGACTTTGCTTGTCAATGTCGCAAAAGGTCGCAAAAGGAGATCACATGACACCAGAACATGGCAACTGTCATAATATGAATGTAATGTGAGTATATAAATATGAACCCATTGCCAAACATCCGAATTTTAATCACATGATCAACAACATGCTGCAACAGTTGTAAGTATGAAAAACGGTCATAAGTCACTTTTTTTAGTGCTGTTGTAAGTTTGAATGGTCACTAAGTGAACTGTTATTCTGTAGCTGTACTGTTCATTAAAGCAATCTGTCACTGTTAGATAATGGGCATCCTTCCAAAAACAGATGGAGCAGCTTCTTTGCTTTAAAGTACTGAGCCATATTGTTCCTGTTTTTTTTTAAATCAAATATGAGGAGTAAGAAAGAAATGCTGTGGTTTTTCTTCTCAAATACACTGTATTATATAGCCTTGGAGTTGCACAGCTAATTGTGCAATTTTACTTAGGGTAACCTAAAATCTGTTGAAGTCATTGCTTGAAGCCAAGTGTGATATTCCCAGTTCAAACTGATTTTGCAGATCTAGTCTGCAACTAATTGTTCCATTATTTACATGAGTTTTAATTTGCTGGACTACTCTTAGTGAGATGGAGGACATAGAAAGTCAGATGCTTTCTTCCTAGCCTTTGTGTACCAGTACAGTCTTTCTGTGCTGTTTCGTGCATATATGTTTTCAATGTTTTTTTTATAAGTAATTGTTTCAGTTTAATATGTTTAGCTGATTATATGTTAACCAACCCCCCCCCCTCCCCCCCCAAAAAAACCAAGCTTCTTGGCATGGGAAACACAGCAGAAAATACTGGAGGAATCAAAAATATTTGCAGAGGTCAAGTAGATTCTTCCCATTTAGAGAATATGCTTCGAATTATGTGATTAGTATTTCTTCCAGAGGGCAGTACAAATTAACATTGGATGATGGTGAGAATTATGTTTTTTGCAGCTCACAGGGATTCTGCCATCTAATTCGCCGCAAGTCTTTCTTTATTCATTATGATGGACCTTCTGCAATGATGATTTTTAGTAACATGCCCTGATTAATTTTTGCCCAAATTGATATCTTTCTTTTCTGAAGCAGCTGTTCTTTGTTTCTATGCTGATGACTGGAGCTGTAATAAAAGAGAACAACAAGTTGCAAGAGACTTTGGAAGTTTTCTAGTCCAATCTGCTGCTCAAGCAGGAAACCCTGTACCATTTCAGAACAAATGGTTGTCCAAACTCTTCTTAAAAATCTCCAGTGATGCAGCACCCACAACTTCTGAAGGACATTTTGCCTAATAATGTTTTATGGTCTATTTTTTTGGAAGAATATCTTAAGTACATGGTTGACTTCATGTCTATGTGTATTCAGTTATTTCTGTTTTTTTATTTTAATCAGATTCTGTTGATAAAAATAATAGATAAATAGAATAAACTATCTGGGTAAAGATAAAATAACCTTTATTGTCACTTTTTTCTGTGAACACACTGGTACACATTAAAAAATGAAATTCTGACGCCTGCTTTCAAAAGTATATATGTATGTATGTATGTATGTATGTATGTATGTACGTATGTGTAGCAGTAGTGGGAGCCTCCGCACGGATGCTTCTGTGCATGTGCAGAAGCATTGCGCGTGCTTGCCCATGAGCAAACCGGTAGCGACGGGTTTTGAAACCTGCCCTTGATATGTACCTATATATATGCATACATACATACATACTTACATACATACATATATACACATATGCTAAAAGACAGTTTGTTCATATTTTTCAGGAATAACAAGACTATACAATATAAGAATTGTATATTTTTGAAACATAGATGCCAAAATGCAATTTGTGATAACTTGTAATGGTGCTCTGTTAACATAAAAAATTAACCTCAAAAGTCTGATGGGCCCAGCTGTTCTGGAAACATTCAGACCTTTGCCATTAAATACCTCCAGGTGAAATATTTCTTCTCCCCTTTTGTGTTTAGGTGACCTTCACGAAAAGAAAGTTTGGATTAATGAAGAAAGCCTATGAACTAAGCGTGCTTTGCGACTGTGAAATAGCACTCATAATTTTCAACAGTTCTAACAAGCTGTTTCAATACGCCAGCACTGATATGGACAAAGTTCTTCTCAAATACACAGAATACAATGAACCCCATGAGAGCAGAACTAACTCGGATATTGTTGAGGTAACAAATTACCCATTCCCTACTTCATGCATAATAATAGTATTAATTATTAAATTAGTAAGTGGTATTTATTTCAAGATAGATCATTGTTCTCTTCAGTTCTCATTGCTAGTTTGGTGTAGTGGTTAAAGTGTTGAATAGGCTGGGTGGAGACTCTGATTCTAGTCTATCCTATAAAATCTCATTGGATAAATTTGGGGCACTCTGTCTCTCTCGGCCCAACCTAGCTACAGAGTTGTGGGGTAAATGGAAGTGCTATAGACAATAGTGGTCAAAATTGTGGAAACCTTTTGGGAAAAGTGTATATTTGAGGTTTGATGGCTTATTACACCACTTTTTTTTTTTTTTTTGGAGTTTCAAGATGATCATATTCCACTGCTGGAATGGCCTGGGAACAGCCCAGATCTTAACCCAATTGAAAATCTATGGAGCCGACTAAAGAAACTTTTGTTAATCAGAAGCAACCCAGCGATAAAACCCAGTTAATAGAAGCAATCATTCAATCTTGGTTTCACATTAGAACAGCTGCAGAACTAAAAGACTTGGTTCCCTCCATGGGAAGATGTTGTAAGGCCGTCATTCATGCTAAAGGTTACCCAACTAAGAATTAACTGACATAGTGATAATTTTTTTATATCTCGTTTTTCTATGTGTTTCACTTTTTTTCTTTATACTGTAACTGCTATTCTAATAGCAAATCCTTTATAAAAGTTATTGCATTACATTCTTGATTAAATTATTTTTCCATTGATATATAATTTTAGGTACTACTCCAAAAAAAAGTGTTATTAGCTAGTTTTAGAAAATACACTTTCCCCAAAAGATTTCCACAACTTTGGCCACTACTGTATTCTGCTGTCAAATTCTGAATGAAAGGTGGAATATAAAAAAAAAATCATTGTCATTATCATCATCATCATCTTGAACACCCCCTAAATAAATAATCCTGGAGATGAGTTAAGGACATTAGCCATTAGATTTAGGGGGCTTAGATTTATTTGGCCATGTTCAAGTTACTGAGAGTTTAAATAGAGGCATTAGTGGTTCTTTAACAATATTCACTTGGGGTAAAAAATGGAACTTTTGGAGATAGGAGAGATTTAAGGAAGCTCAAAAACTTAATAGGCAGATATAATTCCACAGATCTGGGGATCTCTTCTCTGTTTCCAGTTCTTTCATTCTTGATGATAAAAAGCCATAATGAGTTTTTACTTCTGGCTACATCCTTTTAACAGCCAGTACTTCGAAGCAGAATTTTCAAATAATTCCTGGTCCATTTTTAAATTTTTGCAAGATATTAGCACAGTTTACCTACTACAATACAGTAAAGAAAATGCATTATGTTCCATATTCAAGTATGTATGTGTAATTAGGTGTAATTAAAAAAAAAGACACCCTGCAACATCTTGAACTAAGATGCTTCTACAAAACTTAGATTTTTCTTGAGATTTAAGAAACACTGATTGATATTTAATCTTTTCCTGTCTCCAAGGAAGGCCTGTTTAATGTACATAAAAAAAGAAGCTTGTCAGGAGATACTACCACATTTCATGTTTGTCCTCCAATTTGTCAGTTTTTCAATCTTCCTTTTTGTAGGAATACTTCTGCCACAATATATTTCATGCACAGATTCCTTCTGTAGTGATTGAAATAGCTTATTTGCTATGGTGTGCATACTTGTTATGAGCAGTGTATGATTCCTTGATTTAAAAGTAATAGTACTTTGCAGCATGTGATAATTCTCTATATGTAGTCCTACATTATGTCATATTTTTGGCTGATCAAAACATTTGTGTTCATAAATTAAAGGCCATTTTATTAATAGCGTGGGAAATTGCATAGGATATCCTTCTCCATTTGTAAAGAGAAGAGCAAACCCACACCCCACTGCTTCCTGCTAGCTAGAGGTTTGGAAATAAACCTCTAGCTAGCAGGAGAGGTAGCAAATAAGAGAGTCTAGCAAATAAGAGAGTCAAAATAAATGCTGTCTTTAGAATAATACTGAGCTGAGCAAAGAAAGGTTCGTTCCTTTCTTCTTATCTGCAGGGCTTTAAAAAACAAAAAACTTCAAACTTGTTTTGCTTCCAGTGACCTCTTTTTTCCTTATGATGGTGAGCGTGAGGTTCTGCATAAGATTCTCTTTGTATATTACTTAAACAGAATCCCAGTCATCATGAAAAAAAAAATAAATCAGAGATCTTTTGTAGGCCCTGTAGATCAGCTGTTCTCTTTGTAGAGTAACTCAAACAAAAACAGATTTAATTCCTATGATCATTCTAAAACGGATTTTTTTTCCTTATTAATAATCCTATTTACAAATCAACCAAAAGTTTGTTCTTTTTAAATTAGAAAAAGCTACTTGTGTGGCAGTAAAATGTTGTTTTTGTTCAGGCTGTTAAAAACTCCTCAGCCTTGCGTCCTATCCCTTCAGGTTTTTCTCCTTCATTCTCCCCCCCCTTCCCCATGAGGGTTTCTCTCCTCTCTTCCTCCCAATTGTGGATGGGTGAGATAGCTTTTTTAAGATAATGCTGTATAAAATTACACATCTATAAGATGAGTAGAGCAGATGGCAGCAGTTGGCTAACCTTGTTTGGTATAAGCACCTAAGCCAAGTCAGTCCTGGCTAATACTTGAATAGGAGATTTTCAGAGGATACTATAGTACTACTCTATAGGCTCTGCTGAGAAGATGGAGAAAAAAAAAACCTTCCAAGAAGACAGTGACAAATTACTTCTGTATTGCTGCCAAGAAAACTGCAGTTCTATGAAGTCACTAGTAGTTGAGCTTGATTTTAAGGAGGCTTAACCTTAAAAACCATGTAGAACTGGGAACATACTGGATAATATGCAGGGATTAACTTCTTAGTTAAGGATGTAAAGCTTCTGTTCAGGAAAACAATTCACCCATGTGAATTTCTTCCTGAAGAAAGTATAGCTGTTAGTATGTCTGAAAGGCTCTTATGAATATTCATCTTTCTTCCTAGCTTACAAAAGTGTTAACATTATTGAATGTATTCATACTGAATTTCCAGCAGTCATTGATTTAATTTGGGAAGATATTGTAAATTCCGCCCCTCCCCCCCA
The DNA here is from genome assembly GCF_029215685.1 of Pituophis catenifer annectens. Taxonomy (NCBI): domain Eukaryota; kingdom Metazoa; phylum Chordata; class Lepidosauria; order Squamata; family Colubridae; genus Pituophis; species Pituophis catenifer. The sequence continues at coordinate 9,847,843 of NW_027256894.1, forward strand.
ATAAATTATAAAGTTTTGAGTAAAGTGGGATGCATTTAGTATAAATAAACATTTGAAAAATGTTTGTTTATATTAAATCAACATATTTTGGTTCATTTGTGTATTAGAAGTTAATGTTCTTTCGTAGTAGATTTAGCTGCAATTAGGAATGGCAAGGAGTAAAAATAGGTCTAGCAAAGCACCACTCTTGTTGTTTAGGAAGGCCAATCTGTTAGACACTTAGTATTTCTAGAAAACATTGAGAACTTCTCACAAAGACATTTCCTCCCTGAAAATCAGTGTGTGTAGTGAACAGTTGGTACGAATTCTGTGTTTGTTCCAAACAAATTATAGTGAGTGGATTAAAATGGAATGAAATGCAACACTTTACTGACCTTCAGCAAACCTTATTTTATATAACTTTGTAATTACATTTCCCAGTGGCTGGGATTTAGCCAGCATCATGAAAAATCTAGGATATGAAGGACTCTCCATCCACTGGATCATACAAGGGTGCTTGGATATTTGATGTTGTTAGATGAAGGATGGACATCAGAGTTCCAAGCAACTGTGCAACTATAGATCAACAGTTTTTAAGCACAAAAGAAAGTGGTATCCAATAATGGGACTATTTCTTTGGATTTCAGTATAGCAAGATCAAAATCATGGTTTCAGTTTTTCTGCCAGGTTAAGGGATACTGTTTGCTTTCCTACCTAGACTGATAGGAAAAGGATTTGACATAATTATGTTTTAGTAGTTATTGTTCAAACAATAATTAATATAAAATTACAATAACTGGTCAATTATGGAGAGTATGGATTTTTACTAAATGATCTGCTAAACAAGTTGGGAGAGATTTGATTCTTTTATGTCATTGCAGTCCTAGAAATATTAGGTCTGTGTGAACAGAGAAATATAGAATATTTTGTAATGAGATTTAATTTGTAGGAAATCTTTTTTATCTCACTGAAAAGTCTTGATGTTTTCATGTTTGTTGCCTCCTATAATTGACTTGAATAAAACATCCAATATTTCAAAATTTCAGAAATTGATACTAGTATATAGCATTTTAATTTAAATAAACTCAGCAGTGTTACCATTCATTTGCATTGGCATAATGGAATTTGACTGCTGTATTTTGGAAATGCCCTAGATAACGTATTGTAGTAATCTAGTTAATTTGTGACTAGTATATGAATCAGGTTAGCCAGATCTGCTCTTTCAAAACAGAATTCATTGTCCATGAGAAAACATTTTATTAGATACATTGTTTTTTTGGATCTTTTTTTTTTTATTATTGTAGATTTTTGAAATTGAATATATGGGTTGATTCAAGAATGCATGATGCATTTTAAGAATAATGCTGTGAAGCTATATAATTTATTTTTATTCTTGGTGAGTAGCAGTCAAGTTAGGAAGTGCTATAATTATATGTCATTTTCTGCTAGAAGCTTATCTTCTTTGAAGAGATGACAAATTCAGTATAACTCCTTAAATTAATTTAAATTGACACAATTCAGGTAATTGCCTAAATATTATCCGACTTCCTTGTTTGTACATACAAGTCTAAAAAAATTGCTACTCACATATGAAAGGAGTTTTACTGTGACTTAAATAATGGTTTTTAAAAAAACCCTCAAATGCTTTAGACTGGAGATTGTCATTCTACTACTTACCCACTGTATTTATTTTCCCAATATGTCAATATATTCGCATAAGCTGGTGAGCAAAGAGACGAATTCTAGTTTACTGTGAGTATATTGGGCATACTGTAGGATTTGGCTATTCCTGCTTGACTTTTTAAATTGCTAAAATAAAAAGGGTTCTGAAGATTGACAGCGATGACTTCATGGACATGTTCATGCAGTTTTCTTGGCACAGTCTGCAAGTGGCTGGTTATTGCCTTCTTGAGCAATGCGTTCCTGCCTAACTCTAATAGTTCTGGGATGCTCTGATGGAGTCCTATCCAGACAGTAACCCCTCTTGATTTCCTTTGCTTCTGAACCTAGATTAGGTACACTAAATCCTGCTGCCTGAAAAATATGCCACCTTCCGATTTCTATCTTTAGTAGAAGCAGGTGAACAAGCTGTGGAAGCCCCTCCTGTTATTTGTTCTGGGAAAAAGCTTTTCCCTCCATTGCACTTTTGGCTTGTTGGTTCTTGCCATCCTTGGATAGGATACCCAGCAGCATCTGCAAACAGAGGCAAGGGGTCAAAGGGCAGTCTAGCTAAAGTGGCATTGCCAGACCAGTCCTGCCCTTTTCTGTTTGAGTTGCAACCTTGCATGCAGGGCAACAGAAGGGCAGAACTTGGGGAACAGCTCAGTGATACTGTTTCATCATTCTGATAAAAGCAGCGAGAGATCCTTTTAACACTGCTAAAAACACTGTTTTGTGAACGCATAGCTTTAGGTTATGATATTGGAGTTAATTTTCACATGCAGAGTTTGCAGCATCAGAAAAAAGGAAAGGAAAAGAAAAGGGGAAGGGAAGGGAAGGGAAGGGGAGGGAGGGAGGGAGGGAGGGAGGAAGGAAAGGAAGGAAGGAAGGAAGGAAGGAAGGAAGGAAGGAAGGAAGGAAGGAAGAAGTGTACTTTTACCAACTAGATAGACTGTGTTCCTAGGGAACATGAATTAAGTAGACTCTAGATTCTAGAGACATTCATCAGATATGTTGATTGTTGCCTTAGCTTTCCAGATGAGCTGCCTTTCCCCATTTTTACAACAGGGCACACATTTGAGTGAAAGGAGAATCCACAGAAACAGTATAGGTAGCCTTCACTAGTGCAGCAGCCATTCAAAGTTGCTTTGGCACTGAACGAGTGGTACTCACAACCAGCCTTTGAAGTTCCAGCTATTGCACCACCCCCACATCACCTGACTATGACTGAGTTCTTGGCAACTGTCTCAAACTGGTCATGATGGTCACAGTGGTTATCAGCATCCTGGGTGCCATACCAAAAATACCTTGGACAGCTCTTAGTAAATCTGTGCATTGATAAAATTTCCATCTGTCAATTACAAAAGGCCACATTGCTTGGATCAGCACATATACTGTGCCAGTATATTATAACATCTTAGGTTCTTGGATAGAAGTCGATACCTATGAGGGCTAAAGAATTGGGAGTTGTGATTTCACATTGTTGCGTACATAATAATATGCCACAAAAACATGTTAACCCGGAGACAAAAAAGTTTGCATAGTGGATGTTGCGGTGCCTGGAGACAGCAGAATAGAAAAGAAAGAACTGAAGAAAATAGCAAAATCCGCAGACCCGCAAATTAAAAGTAGAATGCCAGTGGCAAAAGATAGCAAAGATAGTAGAATAGCAATGGGCGATTTAGGTGCAATTCCTTAACATCTGGAACACCACTTGAACATCATCAGCATTAACAAAATCACCATCAGTCAATTGCAAAAATTACTTCATACTACATCCTGCAGTGATACTTTTAACACCATCAAACAACATCTACCTATTCCCAGGTCCTTGGAAAGGATTCCATAGGTGGATAAAAATGCCAAATCCAGTCTAAACATCTGGTTGATTATACGCGCAAGCATAATGATAATTTACTGAACTTGCTGACTCGGCAGCGCGCACCAATCAAAAAACTTACAGTTAAATCAATAAAGCATAAAAGATAAAAATAAAAGATGGCTAGTACAATGAAAATGAGAGGTCTCACTCTTCTTTGCCAAAGTCTTGGGTGGAGAGCCAGGTTTTTGTGTGTCTCCTAAACAGCAGCCAGATTTTTTCCAGATATTATGGGAGACAGGCAGTCCTTAAGTACTACAGTAACCAGCACCTTGCATTGTACCTGGAAGTAAACTAGCAACTCTACGGCTCACAAAACAAGAGATATTACATGGGCATGCAAAGGTGTATCTATTACTGCTCATGCTGCAACCACAACTTGGACCAGTTGAAGCTTCTGGGTGGTGTTCAAGGGCAACCCCATGTAGAAGGTGTTGCATCTGCTAGGTCACCAGGGCACGAGTAAATTGCACCATCAACAAAGAAGAGGATCACAAATAGTGTTCTTTTTTTGATGTGTCTTTAATTGAATGCCAAGTGCAAAGAACATTTTAACCTGAATGCAAAAACTGTGGCCTTTGACTTATAAATCAAGTATTACTACGGTCGAACTGAAATGTTTATATGCCTTGCCTACCAGAAAATATATGCTGGTCAAAACATTTCTCCCTCTCATCACACATCCATTGCCGTCTTCATTTGACGCTTCAGCTTGAAAAAAAAAATGGTATACTCAGGGGCTTTTCCCAATTAGGCCAGGTATGCACAGGTGTGTCATATTGTGTGGGAGGAGAGGTGGGCTTAATGCTTTACTGTTCCCAATGTAAGCCACCCATTGCAAATTACCCTTGAGAAGAGTTTCAGTTCATATTGGCTGAAATATGAATTTTCCAAGCATACTTACTATGTGTGTGCATGAATTTTCAGGTTATTATGTGCAGGAAATGGAGGGCTAATCCTGCCCCAGAAGTGCCTCCCACAAATTGCTTCCCCAGGTGACAACCTATGTTAGAAACTACTTGGCAAGAGTGTAAGTTCATTTTAAAAAGAAGCTAATTTATGTATGAAAGGAGGGAAGAGGGATGCATCTTACTTACCTACTGAAGAAGCAAGGGACCGGAAATGTTTGCTCTTGGGAAAAGGGTTGATATAATGCACTCTGGTGCATTTCAGATATGGAGGTGGGCGGGGGAAACAGGGGGTGCTATTCAGCAGGTTCTGACAGGTTCTGGAGAACCTGTAGCGGAAATTTTGAGTAGTTCAGAGAACCGGCAAATACCACCTCTGGCTGGCCTCAGAGTAGGGTGGGAATGGAGATTTTGCAATATCCTTCCCCCGGGAATGGGGATTTTGTAGTATCCTTCCACTGGAGTGGGGTGGGAATGGAGATTTTGCAGTATCTTTCCCCTGCCACACCCACCAAGCCACACCCACAGAACCGGCAGTAAAAAAAATTGAATTCCACCACTGGTGGGAAGAGACATTGCAACAAATTCTCTTGAGGAATGTTCCCTGTTCTTGCACCTATGCAAACTCTGGTTGGAATTTCCTGAATTTTGATTCCAACAATGAGGAAGGAGTTAAACTCAATCACCTAAATGGTAGTTTTCAATTCTCCATTTTTATGATGATCAAATATAATATAGTAATGATCCTTTTATGGTTTTATAGAATTGTGTTTAATATAGAATTGACTTGTTTAATACATTTCTTTGCAAGTCCTACATAAACTGCAGTCTTTTATAGGCCTGGGTGATATCTGTGATCATCCAGGCAGCTATAATTCTTTTGTCTTAATAAGATATTCTTAGGGCAGAAATAAATGGGAATATGTTAGGATTAATTTACTTATCTCAGTGAGCAACCAGTGGCACGTGATGGGTTTTGCTCAAACTACAAAGTTGAAATTTAATTCCAGGGGTCCAAAACTGCTGAGATGATATGTAGGGAATCTTCGATGACTTTGTAAATTGGACATGCAATAGCTATCTAGTAATTCCTAATTATGTTAATGATTTAAAATAACTGATGTTGTTTTCTTCAAAACTGTAGGAAAAATTGCCCTGCTGACTTTGTATAAATTGCCTTTTGGTTAACACAAAGATGTATTCATTTGATTATGAGCCACCAATTACATTTAGAGGCAACAAATTACATTTAAGAGTTAACCTTACATGTGGTTTGATAGAGATAGAGAATTTAGGATTTTTTAAAATAAGTTTTAATTGAGTTGGCTGTTAAAAAAGAATAAATATACAAGTTTTGTCTTTCACATATATGTATAGTAGATACCATTCTAATTTTGACTTTGAAATAAATTGTATTTTTTTTTTGTATTCAGACTTTGGTAGTCAAAAGAGCTACTTATAAATTTGCCTTGTGGCTCGTCCTTATGCACTGGACTTTTAATTTTTACAAATGGTGAATCTCTGAGCTACTTTGAAGGTTTTTGAAACATCCATGGGTTTCTTCATTCTGCATTTCATTCCAGCTTTCTCAACGCTGGAAAGAAAGAAAGGAAAATAATTTTGTGAGGCTGCAGAAAGTATAAATAGATCTTTTAATTATTTTTTAATACTGAGAATTGCAATTAGGAGAATGTTGGATATCACTGATTTTTTAAAAAAAGAAAGATGGATTAAATTCACACATTACATGTTATTAATGGCTAACTAAAAACAAGTATCCTGCAAGTCAGTTTAACCAGTCCAAGTCAGAAAGTCTCACCATGTAAGCAGTAACAACAGACTTTTTCCTCAATGTCCCACTCGTGACATTGCATTAAAGTAGACATCTGCTTGTGGTAAGATGACTTGTTTGAACATACATTTTTATGTCATTTGACTTTCACACAGTTTGACCTTTGTGGTATAAAAATTCATACTGATTTGTGCACCATTGATTATATGTCCTATATAAGTCAGGTATCAATGGTGCAACATTGGGAATAGAGTCTGTGTTAATATTGGGAGTTGGATTTCTATTTGTAATGTCTAGATCACTAATATGTGCATGAAAAATAGCCTATAAATACATATTTCTGAAATATGACAATATATGGGTGTTGCCACCATGATGAATAAACAACAGCATTTTTTTTTTTTTGTTAATATATACTGGTATTTTCATTTAAATGCTTGATGAAATTTGGTTGTGCCATTTCTTGGTTTTCTTTTCTTCATGAAATAAAGGCCTAGAAAAGGGACTGTGAATTATTCTTTTAAGTGCAATGTTTTGAGAATAAAAATGGCTTCCTGCATTGTACAGTTTACCACCCAATAACCACTCACACATTGAAAAATCTGTAAAACTATGAAATATTATATTCCTTATCTGGTCTTATCCATGGAATTTTCTTCATAATTCTAATTTCTTTGTGCTTAAAGTCAAAGAGCTTGACTGTAATTTCAGTCATATCATCATCTTCAAAATATTTCTGGACTTAAATCATAACTATTTTTCATAGCATAACACCAGGTTGATTTAAAAACCCTTTGTACGTGATCATTGCATTTGTATGTAATTAAAGTGGTAGTGTTTGCTAAAAAAAACAACTCTTCTATATGTTATAGTATAAGTCTGAACACCTTTGCAAATATACATCATACAGTAATGGAATTCTTGATAGCATAACATTTATCAAAATTACTAATAGTTTTAGCCAGGTAAATGCAGAGTAATATCTTAAGTGCATGAATAGTCTGTTAAGTACTACAACTACTATAAGTGCAGTAAGTAATATTTTGACAAATAAATCTCACTTGTTTAAGTGATTTGGGGATATTACTTTAGGACTGCAGTCTTAGAAGTCAGCATATGTACACATTGTAACAAAAAGGCATGCTAGTGCATTATGAATATTTAATACAGTATATTTTGCAGTACAAAGATACTTTGTTCCTACATTTGCTAATGAATATCACTAGTTCTTGGAAAAGTATAGCATCTTGAATGTATCAAAAATAAAACTCATTGTAGAATGAAATTGTGAATCTCTACCCTTTACAATACATCATAATTTCAGCCCAGTTCCAGAATGTTGTTCTTTGGATAATAATATGCATACCAGGCATGGACTATGGCTTTAGTCTAATGGGCCATGAGGTCAGCAATATAGTACTAACTCATCCTAACTCAGGGAGACTTACCTTCAGCCAGTCTCCTTGATCATTTTCCTTATTAGAGATGGTTTAAAGTACTGCTTTGTAAGTTATGGAAAGAATAAGGAAAGACTCTCTCTCACCATTTTTCCTCCTACCTGACATTTCTTACAAAGTAGCAAGAAGGGGGAAAGGCTGTGGGTGACCCAGGCAAGCAGCAAGTGTCCTTTTTCCATTCAGCTTCTGCTTTTTGAATATTCCTGCTTTCAATTCATTTTTTGTGTGTGTCTGCAACAAGTAGAACTCTCAAGGGTGTCTTTTCACTCTTTTGCTGCATTGCAAACTAGAAGGAAAGAAAGCTTTCCCCCTTTTCGCTGCTTCCATTGTTTTCTTTGTGTCTCACCATTGTTTGCAAAGAAACAGCTATTTCATATGGCACTTGGTTTGCACTTTCTTAGCCTCTCTTTTTTGTCTTTTCTTTCAACTGATAACAATTATTTTAGTTGAGTTTTTGCTGTAATAATAAAATCTACTTGTATTATTGAATTTTAGAATGTCCTTAACAAGGATCATCGATACTTTTTAAGGGCATTTTAAAGTGCAATAATAACAGGATATCTCTAAATCTTTTAATGCTAACATTTAATGTTAAAGTTTAGGGGGAAATGTGTATTTTTTTTTAAAAAATAATAATTATGAGACACAGATTTTTTGAGAAATTTGTAGGGAATGAGATAGGAAAAGTTGAGAAGCTTTGTTGTTAGAAAAAAAATATTGTACCAGGAATATGGCCAGACATACATTTAACAATAGAATTTGAAGGTTAAGCTTCAACATTTTTTCATTCTTAAACAACTAGAAAACCTGTTTTGGTCAGTGAAGGTAGGTATATTCCAGTAGGTTGCTTTTGTCAATTAGTCAAATTCTTGCCTGATAATTAGGGATTACAAAATAATGCAACACATTAGTTTCTCTTAAAATGTGTTTGTATTTCTATAGGCAGCATGTTGGCTTTGGAGTGGTGCTAAGATGGAGAAATCCTTTGGAAGTGTGCCAGTGTACTTAAAAATTCAATAGAATGATTGCTTATTTTTGGACTTAAATATGTCTAGAATTAATTCTGCCTTTTGTTCTTGATTGTAAATGGTATGATGCAAGCTGGTGTATAATCAGTTTGCCATCTGGTGAGCTTCCTGGCTTAATATGTGTTTCACCATGCCTCAGTTCACAGTGTTTAATATATATGTATGTACAACCATTCGTTTAGTGACCGTTTAAAGTTACAACGGCACTGAAAAATGTGACTTGACCATTTTTCACACTTATAACCATTGCAGCATTCCCATGGCCATGTAATCAGAATTTGGATGCTTGGCAACTGGTCCATATTTATGATGGTGGCAGTGTCCCAGGGTTATTGTGCAGATGGTATTAGAACTAGGTCTACTTCCAGCATAAAAATTCTAATAGTAGCTTGTGGTATTCATAATTCCAGAAAGACACTTGCTATTATCGAGTGGTATTTGCATCAGCACTTTCACTGATGGTTAACTCATAGTTTTTAAAACCAGACCTTTAGAGACCCGCAGAGGTCTGTGACTATGCAGATGAAATGTGATGTTGAGTATGTGTTGACCTGGACTTGTGCCATGCCAAAGAAAAGCTGCTTCATTGCCCTCAATGGACACATGTTCCTCTTTTTGAAGTGATGCCCTAGAGCAGTTTTGGTTTGCAATGTCCACAGATCAGTAACTCCTTCAGGGTAATATCTCAATCAGTTCATGGTTGAATTGGATGAGATATAAGCACAAAAATATCCATGAAAGAGCAGTAAGTACCCTTTCCCTTTGTTTGCAAAATTTTAGGCATCACATTTTTATCAGGCAAAAATACTGGTATTTCTTTGGATATGTACATAGTTTCTTCAGATATATAGATACAGCTGGATATTTTAAATCAGGAATTTCCTGATTCAGACTACATATCCCCCTCCCCCAAATTATTTATAAAGTGTAACTGTAATAATTGTTCACCTCTAAAAGTTTAGCTGCACGGTAATTTCGTAACACAATCAGCCACTCTTTGTAATTATAACTGTACAAGTATATTAACACCATAATTATCTTGTTGCAGAGCCTGAAGTTCTGCATTGGTTGGGGGAAAAAAAAGCGAATGATTTTTCTATGCCACAGTGTAAGTTGTCTGTGGCAATAATATCCTGAAGAATGTGACTGGTATGCCTTATTTACAACAGGAATGGTCCAGTCCTATCAAATTTTAGTTGTTGAGCGAGTTTTGTAATCGAATGTTTACTTATGAAGTCAAGCACTATGTAGAGGCAACAATTGGAATAAAAAGCCACAGCTTTGTTTTTAGTTGCACCTCCGCATGGCGCAGAGCAATAATCCAGATATATCAGAACTTGACTATTATACCCAAGAGGAAGAAATTTGTCAGGGATGGGACATTTCTCCTCCTCTGGACCCTCGAGAAATAGTAAATGTGCCAGCTACCTCTACGCACCCCAACTTGAGCATAATGAGCAGTGAGGAAGCAGCTCATCCCTGTGTACATATGCTATGGATCAGCCAGGACTCAAATCAACACAGCAAGAGGTTATGATGAAAGTGTCCCAGAATAATGCAGCTAAACCAATGATTCTCAATCGGGGGCCTGCAAAGTCTTGAAGAAATGTTAAGATTTAAATCTTGAGTTAAGTCTTGGGGCTCCATGGCCATGGTCCGTGGCCACAAAAGGGGTCCATAGTGAAAAAAAGGTTGAGAACCACTGAGTTAAACAAAAACAAAAGCTAGCTTTCCTGATACCGCTGAAGTATATGAAGTCCTTTCCTGTCATTGAGTTTTGTATTTCATGAGATTACAGGCATCCAAATGATGGCATCCTGGTAGAGAGGTTGGCAGAAGCTGGACTAGGATTTTTATTTATGCCCTAAAAGATTTAAAAAAAAAAAAGGGGGGGGGGAATCTTGCATTTTGGGTTTCCCTTCCAATTCCTCAGAAAAAGTTATGGCAACAGTATAGCTAGATTCACCGCTAATAAGGAAAAAAATATATGAAGGGATGCCGGGATTTAACTACCCAATTTTTTAACATTGCATACACCAATAAAGAGCACAATGTCTCCTAAACACAGTATGTTACTACGAATCTGGAATGCTATGGATATAGTGAATTGTCTAAAGTATAAAGAGGTGGAAGGAATATCCTCTACTTAAAAAGTATTAGAAACCTCCATTATTACTTTAGGTATGCAGTTAAATAAAAATAACCATCTTAATTTTATACTCCCAAACAAGTGATGCAAATATTATGACTTGCAATTAGATACGAAAACAAAGCAATAGTAAAACTTAAAATCACTACAGTTAATAAAATAGAATTTTAATTACCTTTACTTATTAGGAGTCCAGAAAGCACTGTGCTAATTATCTTTCAACTCACTTTTTTCATGTAATGTGAGAGTTTATGGGAAACGAAGCATTTAGCGACAGCATATGAGTTTATGCAATGGCCATTTGGAATCTGGAATGTTGCTGCTCTTTGCTTTTCTTGTGACCTGGGATCTTATTAAATGACCCTATTAAAATAATAACATTCTGTAAGACATATGCAGTAGTAGCCAAAGTTGTGGAAACCTTTTGGGAAAAATGTCACATTTATCACTATTGAGTAATGTAAGAACAAAACTGTTACTCCTATGTGTCAAAGGAAAGCAAGTGGACAGCTATCATCTAGAAGCAAAATCCAACAGAATGTGAGAGATAAGCCAGACCAGTTTTCTCAAAGGCAACGTGTCAGAGATAGCAGACTCTCATCCATAACAGAGAGGGGTCCTATTTCTTGGGAAGCAGCTGACTTGCGCTCCTTTTCAAGTTTTCTTCTTTCTTAAACAAAGCACAGCATAATAACTAGTGGGGTAAATGAACTTTTGTTTTTGCCAGTCTCGATAGCAAGACAAATTATCACAACTGTGCTGCTTTCTCAGCTCAGCATAGAAAAATGACCCTCCTATGAAATGCTATACTGTGTCAGGGACACTTACAAGTAATTAAGATTTGTTATCAGAATGGATTTACTGCCCAAGGAAGGCCTATATGCCATGCAATACCCCCACTCTCAACTCATAAAGCAAGAAACAGATTCTTTGGGAGAATATTTTCTTAAATTGCATCATTAAAGTTAGTCCTGCTAATGCTGCCTCTGAACACACTCAAATACACAGAATTAGCCACACCTCACACCACTGTAAAATTCCAAGGTCCTCCAAGTTCAGTATAAGATCAGAACTGGTATCCAAACTAAAATAATGTAAGTGTGATTACAGATGAATTGGTTAATGGCTTAGTAGATTCTTAAGCTTCATGAGCTCCCACTCAACCACATGTTGCTCCAACCTTATAGCCATACTGCCTCCTGGAAACCAGAAGATAACAGCCATCTCAATACACTAGTGGCCAACATTGTGGAAACCTTTTGGAAAAAGTGTATTTTTGAGGTTTGATTGCTAATGACAAAACTTTTTTTTTTATTCAGAGTTTCAAGATAATCCTATTCCACTGCTGGAATGGCCTGGGAATAGCCCAGACCTTGACCCAATTGAAAATCTATGGAGCCGACTAAAGAAACTTGTTAGTCAGAAGCGACCCAGCAATAAAACCCAGTTAATAGAAGCAATCATTCAATCAATTTTGGTTTCACATTATAACAGCTGCAGAACTAAAAGGCTTGGTTCACTCCATGGGAAGACGTTGTAAGGCCATCATTCATGCTAAAGGTTACCCAACTAAATATTAACTGACATAGTGATAATTTTTGTATCTCATTTTTTCTATGGTGATCATTTTTGTATATCTCATTTTTTCTATGGTGATCATTTTTGTATAACTCATTTTTTCTATGTGTTTCACTTTTCTTCTTTATACCATAACTGCTATTCTAATAGCAAATCATTCATAAACGTCATTGCATTACATTCTTGATTAAATTATCTTCCATTGATATATAATTTTAGGATACTCCTCCAAAAAGAGTGGTGTTATTAGCTAGTTTTAGAAAATACATTTCTACCTGAATTAAGCCTCCAGGACAGTTTTGTGAAAGAGAGTAGAACGAACTTTTAAATATCACAAAATTAGTATTTAAGACACGTATCGAGGATCTGACTTGAAAGGAAGGTGCCCAGAATCAGAAGTGGGTGATAAATAAGATTTTTTCTTTCCTTCTGAGTCAATTTTCTTCTGAAAACAACTGTTAAAAGAAGGCAATTATCTTTTGTTCAGAAATTATGCTTCAGCCAATTTGGTGAATTTCACAATTCACATTGTCTCTTGATTCCAGGGCTGTCATGTATTGCACACAATACGTATGAGATCGGAATGTGTCTTTGGGAATAATGAAGAACACTGTAGCGGTGTTACAGTAGTAGTATATAAACTCTGCCTTATATAAACTTTTTTTTAAAAAAGAAACTTCTTTGCAGTCTGTAACATCAATAACTTCCTTTTTTCTCAGTGTGCAGTTTTAGAGCGTCAGGTCATGTTGGGCAAAATGTATTCATTCCTTTATGAATGCCAGAAGCTTTCGGAGTCTATTTATAGTATTCAATAATTTGTAAAGGTTAAATGTAATCCAGACTGTAGTGTTAGCATTTTCCCTGCTGATATCACAGAGTAAAAGACTGGCAGCCTACCCTTGTTGGAGGTTTGGGAGGGCTAGCAGCTTTAGACTGCAGAACCATGTATGGTTAAGTCCATATAAGTATCCACCTGATTGGTTAGACAGTAAAGATAAGTACTGTGACAGGTGTTGGTGAAAGCTACACCTGTTTTCTCAATGTGGGCTGATTTAGTGGGAGTTCAAGGCACTGAGGAGGGGGGAGAGGGGCAGAATATTATGCCAAGTAATCCGAGAAGGAATTATTTCCTAACAGTGCCTTATGATCTTTACATGAATTTGATTGTGTTATGTGAAATGCTGAGAGCACTTTGATGCTGCTGAGGGGAAAAAAAACCCAAGCCAAATGTTGCTTTAAAAGTACTGTAGCTTCTAAAGTTTAAAAGTTGTTATGGAAATGCAATAGGCCCACAAAATGAATTGGTTTTAATTGTTCTACTTGTCTCGAAGAAGTACCAAAGCAGGGGGGATATTATTTATACATACACACATACTTTTTAGGTTTTAAAACTATTTGTTTCAACAAAAATGAAGATTTTGTTTTTTAAAAAAGTCAGGATATTTAATCACTGCTACACTATTGGTAAGAAATTGCAAGCAATAATGAAATGAGAGCTATGTGTTTTGCTCTAAAATGTAAAAATGGAAAACTTTCTGCTAGCAGTGTCTCAAAAACTTTGTCTTAAATGTACAAGTTCACTGTGTGTGCCTTTAAAAATAAAAGATTGAGGTTTCCTTTTTAAAGGTAAAATGGACATACTGTGTTCCTTTCAGGATTCTCTTTGTACCTGTAATGAATAAGTATATTTGATAATGCATTTTTGGTTTGGTTTGCTGGACTCATGGAACAGGACAAAAAAATTGGTCTGAGATCAGAACATACTGTCATATCTTTGAGATGTTAAGCTTGTAGCTCTTCTGGCAACAAGCTTTTAACTAGTGCTTAGAAAGTAATTTCTAAGATGAAGACTGCTTTTTCACAATGATCGTCTTCTGAGGAACAATTGCATTTTGCAGGACATTATGGAAAATGTGAGACTACCTTTAGTGTATGAGACCGTACATAATTTTAATGGAAAGCTTATTACAAAATGTTTGAACAGTCAACGTAATAGTGATTCTGTAGACTTATAAACTGTAGAGGTTTGCACGGAGAAAGAACCTGGAGTTTAAGCTGCTTCAGTCTTTCTATTGAGTGTATTATCTCCTATTTACCTATTCAGAAGTGAGGGGAACACTCATTTACCTACTCAGAAGTGAGAAGAAGGGTAGCTTGTTCCATTTCTCTAAGAGTTTGCATAATGAATGGTGAAGTGAACAGCAGGTAGGAAGGGGTTAAGAGCCTCTTTCTCTTGCTGTTTTTCCATTCCAGTTCTCAGACTTATTTGGCATTAAAATAAATAAAAGCAGAGGGAAGAGTAACACAGAATGTCTTGTAACAAGCTGTTTGATGCTCGAGATCTCTTGAAGCTAAAATCATAGCACAGAGTGATCCTTCATGTACCTACCTGATAGAGGGAAGGCAATCTCCTGCCCACTCTTGTCCTAGGACACAGGTTCAGTTGACACAGGGAACACCTGGAATGCTCATAACTCATTGGAGATTTAAATTGCAGATGAATACCACTACTAATAACGAAATGCGTTATTCCTAATTTCCCATTGAATTAGTTTAAACTTTTTTTTGTAAAGTATGCTGGAAATTTGGGGGGGGAAATGGGGAGGTTACCAAGGAGATGGGGAATTATAGTTCTGTTACAAATGTTGAAAAGTTGTAGTGTGTTAAGAAACCAGTATTCCTGTGGCTTTGGCTGTGCAACAGTCGGTGCCCTCTTAATGCAGCTTTGCAGTTGAAATGACAACAACATGGCAAGTGTAGTATTTCCTGTGTGTGTGAATTTTCCAATTGTATTTCAGACTTTAAGAAAGAAAGGCCTTAATGGTTGTGAGAGCCCAGATGCTGACGATTACTTTGAGCACAGCCCACTCTCGGATGACAGATTCAGCAAACTAAGTGAAGATAGTGATTTTATTTTCAAGCGAGGCCCTGTAAGTACTTCTCTTGGCTCCTACTTTTTATTTGTTGATTCTTTTTATTAACTTCATTATTTAGGCTCTGAACAAGAAGGAAAACAGAGGGTGCGACAGCCCAGACCCTGACACTTCCTATGTGCTCACGCCACATACAGAAGAAAAATATAAAAAAATTAATGAAGAGTTTGATAATATGATGCGGAATCATAAAATCGCAGTGAGTACTGTGGTATGCCTTGCGCTCTTGTTACATGCATGAGAAGATTTTGTGATACCATCTTCTGTGGCTATTTCGGCTTGGAAAGCAGAAGTACCTCTCTGAGGTGTGTGTCCATCCGAGGTAGAAACCTTGAATGGTCATCATTATAATCCTATTATGTAAATTCTGCTGAGCGATGCAGTTTGAGTGCAACTTCTTTGGTGTAGAATGCAGCAAGGAAAGCCTGGGAGCTGCTAAGGAAACTGTACATTTCAGTAAAAAGTTTCTAGCCCTCACGAGAACTTAGAAATACATAAACCTTTGTGGTATCTCCTGATGAACCTGAAGTCATAGGCCTTTGGACGGATGAAAAACAGTTCTCTTTTTTTCTCCAAGAGAGCATCCATAACATTGTTTTAAGTTTATGGAACTGTTTATGTTAAAAGAGTGTTGCTTCATAATCACACGGATATGTATGTTTAAAAACATATTGTTACAGATCTGTTCTTAGTCACTTTTGGTGAGATGGTTGGCTGTACAAATTTGATCAATAAATAAATACATCTAACTGACAAACTCTTCACAGAGGAGGAGGCCCTCTAGTGCACCTTGTAGGCTAAAGTCCTCATTCATGTACTTATGTAATTACCCAAATTGTACGTATTAAATCATTAGTTACTTAGTTTTGTCATGACATATAGTACCATTCAAATGCATGATACCGATCAGACTATAAGAAGAAAAATGTCTGTCCTAAGGGCCTTAAAATGCCAAAATCCCATTCAGCCTAGGCAAAATAGGGGAAACTTGATCGTTATATGCTTGGCTGGACTTAGAGTGGAATATATAAACTAAGGACTAAAGGCTTCATGTAAAAGATGAGTTTTGAGGAAGAATTTGAAAGCCATAAGGGAGCATTATAAATAGAGGGGCTTATAAAGTTTATGTACTATGTGTAGATGACTTTAGTGTAACATTCTTTCAAATACATTCCTTCCACAAGCAAATGTTTGCTTTCACACGCACACACACACACACACACACACACACACACACACACACACGAATACTGTTACAATATAATACACACTAACATTTTATTAGCCTCTCGGCAACTTTTAAACTTTCAATGTATGAAATCAAATTTATGTTCAACTGTTAAAAAAAAAAATATTAGAGAATTTTTATGAATAGCCTACTTTTATCAGCATGATATTTCTGATCATAGCATTATAACTTACTATTTGTGGGTTCTTTTTTTTTTTTAAGCCAATATGTTTTCGTTGTTGAATGTTTGCTTGAATGTAACATGTGAATATCAATTAACCTATTTCATGTCCTACTTGCAATGTTGAATAAGCCATTTCTAAACTGATGAATTTGAAGGAATTAAAAGCTCTTAACTAATTTTGAAACTTTTGAATAGTCATATGTAACAGATGCCAATACTTTGCATTAAACAATAAATATAACCAGTGTATTTCACAAATATCAAATCTAGTATTTTAACACTTGATTGCAACTTAAGATTTCAAAAGTTGTACTTTTCTGTCTCACTTAATTCCCCTCCCCCCTCCTTTCCAGCCTGGGTTGCCTCCGCAGAACTTCTCAATGTCGGTCACTGTTCCTGTATCCAGCCCCAATTCTTTAAACTATAGTAGCCCTGGGAGCTCTCTTGTATCCCCAGCCTTGGCAGCAAGCTCTACCTTGACAGATCCCACACTGCTAACTCCTCCTCAAGCTTCGTTGCATCGAAATGTATCACCTGGTGGGCCTCAGAGACCCCCAAGTACAGGTAGCGCAGGTAAGACTTATTTGATAAGTCTATAAATGATTTCCGACAAATTCCACCTTGTGCTACCTCTGTTCAGTATATAACATGGAACGTAATACATATATTTTTTTCATTCCTTAACTAGGTGGAATGTTGACCACCACCGATCTCTCAGTGCCAAATGGAACTGGTTCTAGTCCAGTGGGTAAGTTTTAAAATTTTGTATTTTCACTATCACAAAAGGGCCAATTGGTTACCTGGTATGTGAGCGCTTTCTAAAGAAAGCAAAGCTTTCACGGACAACAAAATTGCTTCTTTCTCCACTGTACTGGAAGGCTAATCCAATCGTGTGAGTTGTAGACTTCTCTTCCGCTTTGGAGACTGAGTCAATCAGATCCTTGATCCCGCCTTCTCCTACTGAGCATGCCTAGAATTTGACTCAGTCATCGAGCGAAGGAGACATGCGCGAGGGTGCTGGTGCAAAGAAAAGTGAATTCAACAAACTGCAAGCCTGGCTCCGCGTGAAGCCATTCACACACTGTGAAAGGCTAATGGTTTCTGCCTTGTACAGGCTGCAGCAATGCAGTCCACGGGTGCTTGTTGAGGGGGGGTGGGTGCGTAACAAAGGAACGCCGTACCTGATTGAGAGAGGCTGAAGGTTTGCAAGCTTTTGGGTACCTGAACCAAAATAAGTATGTGTGCTTAAAAATGGGTAGCTTGAAGTTTAGCCCGTTGATTTTTGTAAGACATTGCCCTGTCTTCATTTTGATAGTTGGGTGCTTCTTGTGGGCCAGGGGCTTTTTGTTTTTGTCACAGTACAGGATGCATAACTTTTGTACATATTAATTAAGGAGAGCAGCGATCAGCAAAGAGAAACAGAATCTGTGAGCTTTCATGTGAGCTTGAGTTTGAAGGGTGATTATTTTTTCCCTTGGTACTTGTTGACAGTGGGGAGGTGTGCTGTTTGATGCAGTCAGTGTGGAGGCATCTGTGTTCCAATTCTCAAATTACCGGAAGATGGCACGAACACCTGCTGCCAATGTTACTTGCCTACTCCTAGTATCCCTTGGTGGTGAAGGATCAGCTAGCCTGGAATGAAGAGCGTAGAATCTCTCTTGGGAAAGAGATTGATCCTTCCTGCCATTGATATTCAGAAACAGGTCTTTGGGTGTATTTACTGTAGGTCATGTATAAGGTTGGAAGTCCTTTGGAAAATACTGTATAAGACCCTGTCTTATATTTTTTTGAACCCTGAAATAAGCGCTTGGCCTTATCGCCATGCACTCAAAAGCCTGATTGGGCTTATTATCAGGGGATGTCTTATTTTGGGGGAAACAGGGTATATACATATATAAATGTAAAACTGAGGTTATGTTTGACCCATCGGATGTGGGAAATGGAATTCTTTAAAGCGTTTTATAAAACTGGTTGATTTTACCAACATTTTAGATTTGAGCCTTCTGTATATCTGAAGCTATACTTCATTAAATGGTTATGCAATGATTTGTTAATTCAAGCATCAAAAGCAATCAGGCCTTGAGTGTTTGCACATGCTTTGGGTAATTTTTACAACAACTTTAAATATACAGTAGAATTATTCTCAGATAGGAATTAGATATGGAGGGGTAATTTATCTTATGTAGTTTAACGCTTATGTAACTTAGGTGAGATTTCAGTCAGAGCATCTACAGTTGCTATAGTCTTTTGCAGAAGATAGTGGCTGTGTTAATATATGTTGCTAAGTCATAACATGGCTGGTACGAATTTAGCATGAATCCAGCCATTATTGTTTGCTCCATACCCTGGATAACTAGTTCATAAATGATGATTTGCCATCAATTAAATGTTTTATTCAGCAAAGTCTGAACATAAATTTTGGGTTAGTATGACATATAAAGGGACGCGGTGGCTCAGTGGCTAAGACACTGACTTGTCGATCGAAAGGTTGGCTGTTCAGCGGTTTGAATCCCTAGTGCCGTGTAAAGGGGTGAGCTCCTGTTACTTGTCCCAGCTTCTGCCAACCTAGCAGTTCGAAAGCACGTAAAAAATGCAAGTAGAAAAATAGGGACCACCTTTGGTGGGAAGGTAACAGCATTCCGTGCGCCTTTGGCATTTAGTCATGCTGGCCACATGACTACAGAGACATCTTCGGACAGAGCTGGCTCTTCGGCTTTGAAACGGAGATGAGCACCGCCCCCTAGAGTCGGGAACGACTAGCACGTCTGTGTGAGGGGAACCTTTACCTTTACGACATATAAATCAGGCAACATGATGCAGGTGGCCATGATACAAATCAGGAAGAAGTATCAGGCCTGTATGCTCACATTTATTCTCCATATTGCACAAGCTATCAAGTTGAGCCGCGGTGGTGCAGTGGTTAGAGTGCAGTACTGCAGGCTACTTCTGCTGATCACCAGCTGCCTGCAGTTTGACAGTTCGATTCTCACCAGGCTCAAGGTTGACTCAGCCTTCCATCCTTCCGAGGTCGGTAAAATGAGGACCCAGATTGTTGGGGGCAAGAGGCTGACTCTGTAAACCACTTAGAGAGGGCTGTAAAGCACTGTGAAGTGGTATTTAAGTCTAAGTCCTATTGCTATTGCTATCACTTCCTGTTGGGTTCAAAATTGTAGCTTAAAATTTAAATAACATTTCAGACAGCACAGAGTTGAACTTTATGCTCATTGGAAACATCACGCTGACCAAGGAAAGAGAAGAAGAGAGTGTGCTTTATGGGAGTCTGTTGTGAGTTCTTGGTGCACTATTCATTAGTTAGCCAAACTTCTGAATCTGACTGATAATTCTACTAGCTTTTCTAGCTCACCAAAAGTGCAGTTCTTCTCCTTTTAAACAGTTAAAAGTTGGACCCAAAACAAAATTGGCAACCAGTGAACAATGACTGGTAACATCACTGGCATCCAGCTGTTGGGAGTGAGTTGGATAGGAAGAGAAGGAGGCCCTGCCACATTTGAAAGACAAATAGGTTCTAATATAGAGAACTAACCCAGCCTTTCATATGGCTGCTGTGTAAAATAACAATAATAACAATATCACAAAAGGAATCTCACTCTATGCTCAGGCATCCATTTCCTGGAATTATCAGATCATCGGTTCCATTTAAATATTGATCCTATCTGAATGTTACCCTGATAGTAAATAATACTTAAAATCCACTTCATGGTATAAAATGCTTGTACATTTTATTTATGATGAACCCTAAAAGAGGAGTAGGGGGTGTGTACTCCTCCCCTTTCCCCCATCTATTGTCAATTTACAGTGCTCATCACCTCTCATCATTCACCTTGCTGCCTGGAAGGTTATACAGTATTATTCCTTGATCATTTGGATAAAGGGTAATTTCAATCTGCTTTAAACAAGTGCTCAGGCCCTGGTACCCTGCCAGCCATCTTCACCCTCAGAACAATCGGCATAAACATTCACAACAGCCTTGTGAATGAAATAAAGGAGTTAATTGCGATTATAAGGTTTGAGGAAGAAAAATAATTTTAAAAATTGGGTGAAATGAAGTACTTACTTGAAGATAAACTGGCAAACTCTGTAGAGATAGTACTCAAATTGCACCCCAAATTTCTTATTACTGAGCAAGACAGTTGTTAAGTGTCCCGTTTTATGACCCACTACATGGATGGTTTTAAGTTGAGGACTGCCTGTATAATGATGCTTTGCACTGTTACATTTTACTTGGTTACATCTGTGTCTTTGCTTGGAATATAAAACAGCAGGAACAGACTTCATCCATTTCATGTGAAAAAGCCTAGCTAGATAAATAGATAGTTCAGGCAAGGTCAATATGGTTCATACATATCCTCCTAGTCTTCCCTCCCAGGGCAATTATGCCACTGGAGTTTGGTGATAGATATAGAAGTATGTTGGCAAAATGAGGGAGGAAGTAGTTAAACCAAAACAAGCCTCTAGTAAGAAATCAGCTAGAATTAATGCCTCTATTTTACATTAACAACAAATACCTTCATTGCAGGATCCAATCTGGGTCGGTCACCAGGACCAGAGGTTTAGTCTTCCAAGCTTTCAGACCCATGCTGGAGCCCATCCTCAGGGAACTTCTCTCTAGGACACACACACACTGCTATCTGGGTCACTCACCAGGACCAGAGGTTTAGTCTTCTGAACTTCTGGACTCGTGCTGGAGCCCATCCTCAGGGAACTTCTCTTTAGGACACACACACTGCTAGAGAGAAGTTCCCTGAGGATGGGCTCCAGCACGAGTCCAGAAGTTCAGAAGACAAAACCTCTGGTCCTGGTGAGCAACCCAGATAGGATAGCAATAGCACTTAGATTTACATACAACTTTACAGTGCTTGACAGTCCTCTCTAAGCAGTTTACAGATTCAGCATATTTGCCCCCAACAATCTGGGTCCTCATTTTACTGATCTTGGAAGGATGGAAGGCTGAGTCAACCTTGAGCCTGGTGAGATTCGAACTGCCAAATTGCAGGCAGCTGGCAGTCAGCAGAAGTAGCCTGCAGTACTGCACTCTAACCACTGCGCCACCACGGCTCAAGGATCCTGCAACATTAACCCGGGACAGGTATATTTGCCTTCATTTGTAATACCTTTGTTTTCCACAAATGAAAGGACGAGATCATCATTTCCTCTTATATCATTAGCATATACTTTGCAACCTTTGGAAGGGGAAAAACACTCTCAAAAGCTGTAAAATATTTGCCCTTTCTTACAAGAGCTCTTTCGTGCCTTTGGGCCTCCAGGGTAACTTAGAAGAGCTCTCTGTTTGAAGGATTCGCTTGTCACTCGTTCTTTGGCTTGAATTGGCAGAAGGAGCAACGCTCCTGTGTTTGTAGAAGAATGTATCGACACCACCCCCAATAAACAATCCATCACGATTAATATCAACCACAGAGTAGGAAAAGGTGCCATATGCTGTGTCTAAACAACAAAGCTTAAGAAAGAGACATTTCATTTGGAACTTCACGGCATGAGAAATCTTTTCCCAACAAATGGATAAAACCAGGCAGCTTTTGAAGTTGCTCTGATTTAACCTGGTTTTTGATTGCTTAGAGATAAGGTATTCAGGCAAATGTGTGTTTATGTGAACCAGATATTTTGTTCTGATCCTTAGCACAAACTGCTTCAGGAGCCCATTGGTTTTTTGTTTTTTTTTAATCAGAGAAGCAGTTTAATGATACATACCATTTAATTACCAGTTTTAACAGTGGGTATATTTGTAAACTGTAAAAGTCTTTTTTCTATAGTTTATCTTGCGTAGGTTATATACTACATATGCCTTCGCTTCTTTGTGTGTGTGTGTCAAATTTTAATTCATTTTCAAAGAAACACTAAAAGCCGAAGAGCTCTCCAATCAGGTTTCTTTAATGTAGCAAAACATTGCAATTTTATTGTGAAATATTAGGGTGGGATATAGAATTTTATGTTACTTTAATAATGGATTATTAAACAGGAAAGACCATATTAAAAAGATTGAAGATAATAAATAGTTGAAGCTCTTACTATTTTTGTCTTGGGATTTAAATTATTTTAGAAGCCAACACCTCTTTCTGGGATAACTAATAACTGGTAGCAATACACGCTATTTGGTTTAACCTGGTGGACAAGTTTCTTTGAAAAGAAGTATTTTTTTCTTACATTTGTAGAAATACTATGCAATCCAGTAGAGTTATTTTTAATACCGTATGAACATAGTTTTGTTAAAAGCACATTTTGGGGAAAGATTAAGCTTGTCTCTCTGCATTTTCCAAATAGTTATCCAGATTTGCAGAGTTTGTTGTCTTCTCGTTCTTCGTTTTTTGCATTTATACTTTAAAGGTGCAGATTATTGGCTTGGCTTGTGTGCAAGACAGAGCTGGCATGGAAAGGGTTACTGCAGTTTCATTTGACAAAGCTCTCCTACAATTACATCATCTTACAATCATTATCTGCCTCTGGACCCTAACCTTAAGCAGAAAAAAAATCCATGCTCTATTCTTCCAATTCAATTTATAATTGGATATTTTTGTTTTAACAACATGTGCCTCTATTTAGAGCATCTTGTCAGGTAAACTGGAAAACTGAGACTTTTCTGTCTCCAAGCAGATTCTTGTGTTGTGAGGAAGTTGCTGTAACTTAAGCAAACAATTCACAAAGTCTGAGAAAAAAAGAAAATCCCTGAAAATCTTGAGTGTCCAAGGATAAATTGTATTCTGAGTCCTTCCTATGCTGATGCCTTATCTAGAAAATGGCTCTGGCTTTCTGGCAGAGTGTCAGATGAATCTGCCTGCCTGTCTAAAAGCTCTGCACAGAATATTCAGTCGAGAAAGGTCTTATGTTATGCCTTACAGTGCCATGAAAGGGTATAAAATGTTCTCTTCCACTCACAGTCCCTTGTAAGAAGGGCTTCAGGAAATGATTGCATTGGGTGTGGAAGCAAAAGCAGAACAACTTTAACTCGTGAGTTGCCTGCATACTCACGGAAAGAGTAAGACGGGTGTAGCGTAAAAGAAAAGGGGGCAGAGGAAAGATTAGCTTTGTGCACTGATGTAATTCTTGAAATAAATCAAACTGCTGAATAAATATTCATGAGCACGCTTGCTTTGAAGAAATCCCTACTGCAATTAATGGGAGATTGTTTCAGGTATCTATGCTTAAAGCTTGGTCAGACTTCTGAATAATACACACGTTTCAGGCAGTTGTTTACATTGGATGTATCCATTGCTGCCAAATTCTCTTACTAATGTACTCCCCTGTATAAACAGATTTGTGACGTTACCAGAAAATTGTAATGGACAATTAACCTCATTGGTAGATTCCCGAGTGAGTTAGGGCTACGATATTAGTGATCTTGAGTGCTATATTGAATTACCCTTGGTTTTAAACGGGTTGGTTGAGAGAAGTAAGCATGCGATGTATTTGGCCTTTTAAATGGAAAGGCAGGCTTTCCTAAATAGAGGCCGCAAGCTTCTACCCATGGTATTACTCTACTTTCTTACAAGCTTTTCCATTCTGTGTAGAGTACTGTATTTTGATGCCCCAATAATAACATTGTGAGAGGATGTTTGATGGAGTTTTGGTGATTTCTACTGCTGGAGGGCAGTTAGGACACACACACACACAGTGCTCAATACTGTGAAGGGTACTTGTGTTTAGTGTCGCCCCTTGCTAATTGTCAACTCTTATGAGAACTAGAAGTCCATCAGTTTCTCTGCAGAGGTTCCCTTGGTGCCTGCTCTTCTCCACCCATTGTATCACATGCATATCATTTTCATAAAAACTGGGAAGTTGGCATGGTACAAAGCAAGTGTCCACCTTTGGGATCTCAAAGAAGTTCTATAAGCTTTCTTAAGAATCAGAAACAATGGGTGTCTATGGAGGTTCTCCATCATCCAGGCCATGGTCATCCCATGGGTGCTTTTCCAAAAGGAAACAACCAGATGACTGCAAAGAATATAATGTTGAGAGTCTAGAAAGAGTGCAGAGAAGGGCAACAAAGATGATTAGGGGACTGGTGGCTAAAACATATGAAGAACAGTTGCTGGAATTGAGTATGTCTACTTTAATGAAAAGAAGGACTAGGGGTGACATGATAGCAGTCTTCCAATATCTCGGAGGTTGTCACAAAGAAGAGGGAGTCAAGCTATTCTCCAAAGTACCTGATAGAAAAATAAGAAACAATGGATGGAAACTATTCAAGGAGAGAAGCAACCTAGAACTAAGGAGAAGTTTCCTGACAGTTAGAACAATTAATCAGTGGAACAACTTGCCTCCAGAAGTTGTGAATGCTCCAACACTGGAAGTTTTTAAGAAGATGTTTGCTAACCAGTTGCCTGAAATGGTATAGGGTTTCCTGCCTAAGCAGGGGGTTGGAATAGAAGACCTCCAGGGTCCCTTCCAACTCTGTTATTCTATCTATCTTTCCATTCCCCACCATTCATCAGAACTGAAGAAGCTTCTTGGATGAGAAGCGAAACATTTTCAAGAAAAAAACAAGTCCAATTGCCTTTTGGAAAAACAACTCTGGGGGAAACGATGGTTGGCTACAGCTTGGAGCTCATTTTCAAATCTGCCCTAGAGAACAAGGATGAACTGAGCCGATAGGGAGAGTTCAGGGTGGGGGGCTAGAATGAGGGGAAAGTAGCATCTTGGTAATCCTGAGTCTTCGGAGAAGGGCGGCATATAAATCAAACTAATAAATAAATAAATCTATGCTTTGCCATTTGTTTGCTGCCTGGACATTTTGTGAAGGGACTAGGTTCCCCAGCAGCCTTTGTGCAAACACACACATCACATTTCTTCAACATTCAGAAGTTGAAATGTAGTCATGCTGCAAAATTTCAGAGAGCTGATGTTCACCCCCATTTCATGAAAAAAAAAAAGACTATAAATTAGTAGGTGGCTCCATATGCTCTGTTTACAATTTTTTTAAGTTAAAGCTTAAAGGAAGTGCGCACCGATAGACTGATATACTAGTCTCTCTTGTTGTTATGAAAGACAGCAACACACACCTGAAGGGTGCTATGATGAGACAATTTAATTTAAGGAACGATATGTAAAATCTGCACTGTTGGATGCAGTAGCCCAATCTATATGGAATTTTCTAAGCTGCCCACATCAACTAATTTTATAACAAACAGAGAGCACAGATGGGGGTTAGATGCTTAGCATCAATTTCTTAAAAATCAGTTGCATGTGTTATGTAAACACTGCCTATCAGTTGATTGTGTGTGCCAACCAGTCTTCTATGACTCTTCATTTTTGTCTCCGGTCCAATCATCTCTGTGTCTGTGCGTAAGTGTTTGTGTTTGTGTGGCCAGAAACAAATGTTTGACCAGATTCCCATCTTTTTAGACTAGTTAAAATTACTGTGTGTTCTTCCACATGGAAGATTATTTACAATTTGTACAATGCAGTTGCTAAGTTACAAGCACAGTACAGTTGTTCAGACAGTTAAAATTGCTTTTAGAAAGATGAAATGGTAGCCTTATGGTTAAGAAGTTTATACGTATGAAAGTGAAAATAGGATTAATAATAACTAATGCATAAAGTTAAACATTGTAAAGGTTTGTACATAATTTAGAAGAAGCACAAGATATGAATGGAATTACAGAAGAGACTGACTGGGGAGAATGATCCAGTAACATTTAAGCATTTACTATAAACTAAATATGTTCCTTAAATTTGCTTATTGTTGTTCACTTCCTCTGACCCTTGCAGAATTTGGGATGCATTGTGATAAATTCTTTAAGATTCATACTAAGATTGAAAAGTATAAATGTTAAAAAGAAACCTGCATAAAAAGGAAGGGTTGGTTGGGCTAGGGAGTAAGGTTTACACTGTAAACAATAGTTTAGGTTCAAAAAAAAAGATTAGCCTTTCTCTTAATTGCAGCCAAAAAAACCCTCTGGATTATTTGTTCTGTTTTGAATTAACCACAGTTACTTGTAATAGCCATATATAGACAAATGTGTAATTAACTACGGTTTGCTCAGACAACCTAGTTTTAGGGCATAGGTTGAATTCACCATAACCATAAATTATGAGGCCAAAGTTCAACAGCTTGGGCTCGTGTTCTGTCTCCTTTTTTCCACAGTTGGGTCCAACTTGCTACTGCTTAGTATTACCTCTGAATCCTAAAATGAAGTTAATCTTAACTGTGATTTGTTAAAACCATTCAGATTCATGTGACATTACACATCATGTTGTACAAGCTATGGCAGTATGATTCACACAAATAACTGAGTCATGAACTGTCCTTTTCATAGTGGCCAATTCTTACATGCCACTAAACAAAATAAGTCATATTAGAGCATTGTGCGTGCGTGCCATTGTGTTCAGACATGGGACAGCTGTGGTTCAATATAATGATAATACAGTATAAGCGAAGCATCTCCAACCTGGTGTTTGTCAAGCTTATCGGAGCCAAACATTTATGGAATGATTTTAATCTGTGAATTTGGTATGACTTCACTTTTTAAGGCGATAATTGCAAGACACCATATTAGAGAAAGTTGGTTTCAGATTGTTGATGTTTAAAAATACTGGCTGATAGGAAAACAAAAACTTTCTGTATACTTAACATGGTATTGTGTGAATCCACCCTACCTATGTATCCAAATAAAATCAAGAAAGATAACTTTTTGTACAGTGTGATATGCAAACATTCTGGGACTATATTTTATTTATTGCTGCACATGCAATCCAATATGGGCAAGTGTTTTGTGGTTTTGAAACAGTTTTCCAGGATTAGGGCTGCATTAAGAAACATGTATGCCCTAGGCACTTTTATATTCATAGATCCTTGTTACAGCAGTAATCCAAATACTGAGGGTTATGAAAGTATTTCCTGGACCTATATTTGTTAGTAAGTGACAGGGATTTTTATTTATCCAAGTGCCCAAAGTAATATTTGCAGTTCAAGCAACCAATATAGTACATACATATGTATAAATGTACCATGGCAACTTGGAGTGTCCCATTTTCTAATCAGCTTAATCAACCTTTTCTAGGTTACTATAATCTGTACCTTTTCCCCTAAATTTTGGTGTTCTCACTTAGCAACAGTTAGTAGGTTTTAGTCTCTCAGTAACATTCTTCGAGGCATGTTTTGGGGTATGTTTTGAGGGTTCTCCCCCTTGTTTTTTCTCCCCCTCCCCCAAGTTAAACCAGACTAAACAACTAAACAACTATGGGATGTGGTGGCTCAGTGGCTAAGACGCTGAGCTTGTTGATCCAAAGGTCGGCAGTTCAGCGGTTCGAAGCCCTAGTGCCGCGTAACGGGGTGAGCTCCCGTTACTTGTCCCAGCTTCTGCCAACCTAGCAGTTCGAAAGCAGGTAAAAAATGCAAGTAGAAAAATAGGGACCACCTTTGGTGGGAAGGTAACAGTGTTCCGTGCGCCTCTGGCGTTTAGTCATGTTGGCCACATGACCACAGAGGCATCTTCGGACAGCGCTGGCTCTTTGGCTTAGAAACGGAGATGAGCACTGCCCCCTAGAGTCGGGAACGACTAGCACATATGTGCAAGGGGAACCTTTGCCTTTACCTTTTTAAACAACTAAGCAACAATAAAAAGCCTTCCACAATTGAATAAATGCTGATTGGGAATGGGGAAAAAAGCATTTCAGCAGTTAGTTTATTTTCTGAGGCAGGAAATTTGGTATCTTCAAAGAGTTTTTTGTGATTTGGTGACCACATTTATTCAACAATTATTCTTGTGTATTGTGCTGCTGTGTGTAAACAGCCCAGGGGAGGCAAGCATTTTCTCATACCCACCTTTTTGTATATCTCCCATTCTGTCTTATCAGGCTCCTTGACCTATTCGACTTCTTGAAATTTCTTCATTAGAGGAGATTTTTTTTAGAAAGTTGGCAAACTGCAAAGTGACATCGCAAGACTTGCACATTGCCTTTATTGGCAGCAGTGCCTTGGGGCACCATAGAAATCAGAGATAATATAAGCCAAGATCTACTTGATAATAATTCTACTACCAGCCAGAATGTTGGTCTGTAGTTGTGTGAGAGTGTGAAAGACCATTTGTTAGGTTAAGACTGATAAAAAAAATCTTTAACTACTGCAGTGTTTCTCAACCTTGGAAGCTTGAAGATGGGTGGACTTCAACTCCCAGAATCCAGCAGCGCTGGGTGGGGGATTCTGGGAGTTGAAGTCCACCCATCTTCAAGCTACCAAGATTGAGAAACACTGAACTACTATGTTTAAAAAAAAATAGACAGTAGGACATCCTTCACACACACACACACACACACACACACACACACACACACACACGTTCCATCTCCTTGAACTGATGTATCATTCCCCGAAGCGTGGTTCTCCTTACTTACTGATATTTTTTGACACTTCTTTCTACTGCATGGTATTGTTCATCAGTACACCTGTGAGTTGCAGATTTGAAGTTTTGAAGGGTGTGCAGTTGTGGGTTCTGGGCTGTTACAAGCTATCATTGTTGGACACCATCTGAACATTCAGAACATCTCAATCATGTCTTGAAACTGAATTTAGAGAAAAATAAAACTTGTCTTGCAGGCAGTTTCTGTACCGTTCTTGATTTTTATCCAAAGATAACCTCTAAAGTTGTATCTTCGTTAAGCTCTCATAAAGCAATAATTACAAGAATCATCTGTTTGTATACTTACTGACAAAAGCATCAGTATAGTTCTCTCACACCCTTTCCCTTTTTCTTTACCTCTCGCCTTAGGAAACGGTTTTGTGAACTCACGAGCATCTCCAGGTCTGCTTAGCAGCACCGGTGGCGGGAACGGTTTAAGCAAAGTGATGCCTACAAAATCTCCCCCACCTCCTGGTGGGGGCAACCTTGGAATGAACAGTCGCAAACCAGATCTCCGGGTTGTCATTCCTCCGTCTAGCAAAGGCATGATGCCTCCATTGGTAAGGTGCTCCTTTGACTACTTGTGCATGGACTGTATTCTTAGAGGGATTAACAGTACAGTTCTACAGATGAAAACATTGTCTCAAATGCTGCTTTGATTCCATATTTGAGGGAACCTCCAATAGCCGATCATTAACCACTGTAGTGGCACAGTGGTGAGAATGCAGTACTGCAGGCTACTTCTGCCGTCTGCCTGCAGTTTGGCAGTTCCATTCTCACCAAGGCTCAAGGTTGACTCAGCCTTCCATCCTTCCAAGGTGGGTAAAATGAGGACCCAGATTGTCGGGGGCAAGAGGCTGACTCTGTAAACTGCTTAGAGAGGGCTGTGAAGCACTGTAAATCTGTATATAAGTCTAAGTGCTATTGCTATTAAGAATTAGTACTTCTTTGCAGGGAGAAATGATCCATGCTAGTTGGTGTGCTTTCTCTCTCCTTTTCTTTACTCATGCATATAAAGCTTTCAAGTGCTCTTAGTAGTAAACATAAGTATGACTTGGTAGCAGGGGTGGGCTTCAAAAATTTTAGCAAGGGGTTCTCTGCCTGATTGCTGGGTGGGCGTGGCCATGGTGGGTGTGACCTAGTCAGCCTCCTGCACCATAGTGGGGTGGGGGGTGTTTTTGCCCTCCCCAGGCTCCGGAGGCTTTCCTCAAGCCTCTGGGAGGGCGAAAACGGTCTCCCCAGGCTCTGGAGGTCAAGAACGGGCCCATTTCCACCTTCCCGAACTTCTGGTAGGCCCGTTTTTCGCCCTCCCCGAGCCTCCGTGCGCTCCCTACACTTACCTGCATCCAAAACGTGCCACATGGGGACTCCTGGGAGGGGTGATGTGGGCAGGGCCAGCCAGGAGTGGGATTTGAGGGTTCTCCGAACTGCACAGAATCTTAGCTAGAGGTTCTCCCAAACCCCTGCAAACCCCCAGCAGCCCCACCCCTGTTCTTTATGTGATAACCCCATGGGTTGACCTCGATAAGTATCATGTTTCAAAAATATTTCAGGGTCTAATTTTTTAAGAATCCCAGCACTCAAGAGGAGTGGCTTGTCC
This sequence comes from Pituophis catenifer annectens, assembly GCF_029215685.1. NCBI lineage: Eukaryota > Metazoa > Chordata > Lepidosauria > Squamata > Colubridae > Pituophis > Pituophis catenifer. Next base: position 9,878,588 of record NW_027256894.1, read on the forward strand.
ATTGTTTTGTTTGCATGAATGCTGCTAATTGCTCATTTTCTTGGCTGTCCATTTGCCTTTTATCCAAAAGGGAACTAGAATTGATTAACTTCAAAGGCAGAATCCAGCCTAGGCTGTTTTCTTTTTTCAATCTACTGAAACATAGTATGAATAATTAATAATAATAATAATAATAATAATAATAATAATAATAATAATAATAATAATAATAATAATATAAAAAAGCACTAACATTTCTTAACCCGGCTCTATTAAATTATTATTAAATTATTCCCACACTTTTCCCCTCTCTTTCTTTGTATTAGTTGATTTGTTTGTCCACTTGAAGTTCATTTTAAATACAAAAAACTACAAAGAAAATCCGTGCCAGTACAGATCAAGAGTTATCTGTAGCCCTGCTTTCTTGCTTCACGCTGCAGCCAACTCGCTGCTTCTCAGAGGCTATGAAAACAAGAGCCCTCCCCAATTCCCCATCTCCAATTCCCAGCACTTAATCTTGAAGAGCACTGTTGTCAGTTAGATATAAGCACCACAGATTTGTTCAATTTTTAAAATTCTAATGGACAAGCCGGTGGTCATCTCTTGTGGGAAGAGGTTTGCCACGATCTATTCTAATGCAGAACAATTTTATGTATATATTCAAGGTTATAGCTATTAGGTGGCCTTTCACAGGTCTGCACTGAGACAAGCTGATTTCTTTTATCAATGTAAATGCGGTTGCTTTGCATATATAACAATTTCCACTCATAGGAAAAAGTGAAGAATTATGCAAGGCATTGGAATCTTGGCATAGCATCTGAGCTGGAACCAAGAATTGACTCATAACTTCAGGCTTTACTTTCTCAAGGGGTAGACAGATGACAAGGATGGGTGGGTGGGTGGGTGGGTGGGGGGTGTTGAAGCTTAACTTTTGACCTTGAGCCATCTGGTCTGTGAAGGGTACCATTTGTCAGCTATGCAGTTTTCATTTGCTTTTCTCATTCTCACAAAGCAGGCTCTAAATTTTCAAATTGTTGCTATTTATCCCCATTTGATTAGGGTTTGAAGTGGAACTTAGTTGATCCACTAATTTTTTTTTTTTTAAGCGCTCCCTGCAATCTGGGATTGCCAGCTGCCAAATTGGCTTAACTGAATTAACATGAATTATGCTAACCATAATAAATTAAATGTTCTGTGTCAGAATAACGCAAGGGATAGTCCTTGACTTGCGACTGCAATAGGGAACAGAGTTTTTGTTGCTAAATGAAGCAGTTGTTCAATGAGTCACATCTGATTTTATGACCTTTTTCGCCACAGTTTTTTAAGTGAATCAATGTGGTTTTTAAGCAAATTTGGCTTCTCCCATTGACTTTGCTTGTCAGAAGCCATCTGGGGAGGTTGCAAATGATGATTACAGATAGTCCTCGATTTACAACAGTTCATTTAGTGACCGTTCGAAGTTACAATGGCACTGAAAAAAGTGACTTATGACCATTTTTCACACCTATGACCGTTGCAGCATCCCCATGGTCACGTGATTTACATTCAGATGCTTGACAACAGGTTCATATTTATGACGGTCGCAGTGCGCGTGATCCCCTTTTGCGACCTTCCGACAAGCAAAGTCAATGGGGAATCCAAGATTCACTTAAACAACCGTGTTGCTAATTTAACATCTTCAGTGATTCACTTAGCAAATGTGGCAAGAAAAGTCGTAAAATGGGCAAATTAACAAATTTCTCACTTAGCAACGTAAATTCTGGGCTCAATTGTGGTCATAAGTCAAGGACTACCTGTACATGACCCAGGATGCTGAAACCATTGTAACGAGATGCCAGTTTCCAATACCCAAATTTTGATCATGTGACTGTAGGGATGATGTAATGGTTGTAAGTGCAAAAATCAGTCATCGGCCACTATTTTTGGTGCTGTCATAACTTTGGTTAATAAAGGAATGCTTGTTAAGTTGAGGACTATAGTTTGCTTATACAGGCTCTAGGCCAGTTGTAGGTAAAATCTTTGTCAACCTGGCTGATTTAGGCTTCTTAAATTATGTTGTTATGCCTGATACTCTGTGTAAATTTAAAATACTAGTGAGGCTAAATATAGCCAGCTTTTCAAGCCCGAACGTGACTCTTTCATTCTGAAATACAATCTATTCTTAGTAATGTTATTATTCCTCTTATTTGCTGAGTACAGTCGGAGGAGGATGAATTGGAGTTGGTGAGTCTGGGTTCTTACTTGGTATGAAACATCAAAATCCGAAGAGCTTTCATGTCAACTTTGTATGTAAACCATACCAATGTTCCCTTTGTCGCGGAGGGGAAAAAATTTATTTAAGGGGAATCAATAAACCTTAAACAAGGGAAGTTTTTCCTTTTTCCTTTTAATTGAGAGGGGAACATTGGAACCAAACCTCTAACCAGCAACATTGGGGGGAAAATCCTTAAATGATTATTTGCACAGTGGCTCAGGTATGTTGGTGTTTTGAGAGAGTGATTTGGCCTACCAAGTTCTACCCATACTGAAACAGATTCTTGTGGCTGCTGCTTTCCTTCTCGGAGATTACATCACTCCTGATGAGCTCACCATGCTGGAGATAAAGTTAATTTCATGCTCTACAAGAGAAGGAAGCCACAAGGGGATTCCCTGTTTACCAAAAAGAAACTACAATTGCAAGCTGTCTGTTTCTAGTGGAAAAGGCTTCCTCTTAAGAAGACTTTTTACAAAACACGTATGATGTAGTTTCTTTTGTATAGCCTTAAAAAAAAACAACTCCTAAAACAATGCTTCTCAGCATTACGGCAAATCTGCATCTTGATAAACCTGTGTAAAGGACACAAAGAACAACAATTTTGATGCTTTTTATCAATTAATTTAAACCCAATGAGTTGCTGATATGGGGCTTTTTATGCATGACAGCATGGTGTGTGTGTGTGTGTGTGTGTGTGTGTGTGTGTCTGTGTTTCTTTGTCTTGTGAATGCATCCAGTTACATAGTACATTGATGTTTTTAGACAAAAGTATCATGTCTAATATATCTAGTGTGCTAATTTTCCTACATAATTGTTTTCACATAGTTTTAGTTTTAGTTTTATTGAATTTGTATACCGCCCTACTCCCGAAGGACTCAGGGCGGTGAACAGCCATAAAATAAAACAATATAAATACAAAATTTATAATAGAATAAGATGAATTAAATAATTTGGCTGAACAAATTTAAAACCCCAATACTTTAAAACCAAATTTAAAATTTCCATTTAAAAAGGGGAAAGACTTAGGTCAGGCCAGCCGGATGAAACAAGAAAGTCTTAAGCACGCGACGGAAGATATGCAGATCTGGGATCCTCCGTATCTCCGGGATACATACATTTGAAAAGCTAAAGAGTTAAACATCCATTTCAGTCAGCCAATTATATTGGAGTGACTTACAAGGGGAACAGTAAACCAGTGCTTTAAAAATAAACGCAGGAAAATTGAATATGAACCCCTAAAGTAGCATACAAAAACCTTAGGGAATTCTGGCAATGAAGGATTGTACTTCCCTTCCCTTTGCCAGCTATCCCATAATGTGGGACCCATTATGGAGAAAGCTGAATTTATCACCGAAGCTAAAACATCTCTATTGAAGGGACTCATAAATGATGCACTACATGTGATGATGAAATTGTGGAGCAGACTATTTGGGCCTAGGTGGTCCTGTAAGTAGCTTGGTCATAAGCCTTATAAAGCTTTATAGATGACCATAAGCAGCTTTCAGGTGACCTCGGAGATACAGGCAGTCGGTAGTTTCAACCAAGGGGTAAATGTAGGGCATGAGAAGAAGGCCCAAGTCACTGTTGCTCGTCCTGCTACTTTCTGGGCCAGCTGCGATTCCAATGCTGTTTGTGTATATATCAACTTCTTTTGAAGTTGAACTATCTTGAATTTGAAATGCCTGGCTCGATTCTGAAACAGTTGTTTCAAGGTCAAAGCAGTTGTTCCGAATGTAACCAACCGGCTGTCCTTTTGGAAGCATTTCAAACTTGGAAACACTCTGTTCTGAGCTTGAAACACTTCCGGGTATCAGGGCGCACCTACCTCCAGCTGACCAGTCCAAACCGCTCTTGGTTCAGATGAAGGAGAAGAAGGAGGAAGAATATTAGGGGAATGCTGATGTCTCTAAATCTTCTACTGACTGAACCCAACGGTTTCATACAGGAATTAAATAGCTCTGGAGAAAAGTATTTCAATAAGACTGTCAGGGAGCTGAGCTACAGTCTTCCAGTGTCTTTTTTGGGGGGGAATTAGTCTGTAGATAAGAGTAGAACCTTTGCATAATCCAAAACTATTTCAGGAGAATATAGTGATTTCACAAGAGAACAACAATTGCCATTATCTCCTAATAAAAGTTGTCCTTCAGGACAACCCAGGAAAATTCTGACCCCAAATCACCAGACACTAAAATGAGTGTAGATAATAATGAACATCTTGTAAGAACATCTGTAGTAGGATGATCTTGTTGATTACATTTTTTAAAAAAAAAATAATTGGATTTCTTCAATGAATTGAGGCCTTTTGTTTATTGCCCTCTGTCAAATTATACTTTTTCTTGCAAAGCTTAGGGACAGGAAACTCTTTCCCCATTTTTCATCTCTACAACCTCCTATTTGTCAGCCTTTTAAGATATTCCCATTTTACAGATAGAATCTGAAAAGGTTTAAGTGTTTTCGCTAGCAAGTCACAAGATACATTTTGCTGATTTGTAGGATTGTAAGCAGGGATCTCCAACCTTGGCCACTTTAAGACTTGTGGGCTTTAACTCCCAGCTGGGGAATTCTGGGAGATGAAGTTCACAAGTCTTAAAGTGGCCAAGGTTGGAGACCCCTGTTTACACAGTACTACATGGTTTCCAATTTAAATTAGCTGCACTGTAGTTGAAGCACTATGAATTGCACCCGACAAACACAAAATGGACACCCGTAGGTTTGCAGTGATTCGTTCAAATGATGCCTGCGCATATTTACATTTCTCTTCCCATAAACAGTGTCCTAATTATTATTTGAATGCAATTGCATGGATCCATTTGTTGTAAGTTAAAGGGCATGTCTGCTGAATTTTTTCAATGTGTCAAAATGTATTTTGAAGCAGCTCTGTTTTCCTATACAAGGGTAAACATCAATTTGTATTTTAGCATTTACAGGAAGAGAGTGCCCTCTGGTGGCATCACAGCTTCTTAATATCAAGCCAAGAAAAAAAAAAAAAAGGACAAGACCTACTCCAGACAATTAAATCATTTAGCATTGCAATGAAACTCCCAAAACTGGTTCAATCTATGTTGTGGGCCAGAAAAAGAAAAGAGATTTTAAGTATTGTGGAGCCTTGTTTTATGAATATGGCATGCTTGGTTTACCATGGGCCAACTTTTCATGTCAATTTATCCTACTGAGTATGATGTCATCAGTATAGCAATTTGAAAGGACTAGAATTCAAAAAAGATAATATTGTGGAGAGGAAAGGATTTGAAATTCATTTATTTAGATAGTTTATCTAAATTTCACGGGCAGTTTCTTCCCAAAAAAACTGGATGTGAGAAGATGATCCCAACAATCCTAGGAAGACAAAGTTTATAGGAATGAGCCCATTTTCTCTTCCTATCTTGAGTAAATTGCCATTCTAATCACTAAATCACTATGGTTTAATTAATCCCTGAAACACGTTCAACTGTTATTCTGGTCGAATGTTAGAAAATATATTAGAGCCCAGTTCCTTTCATGGATGTGCTCAGAGGCTGAACAGTTGTGATGGGTGTAATCCGGATTCGTTCATCGAGGTGGAAGTTGAACCCTGTTCCAATGTTCAGCCAAACGGTCCCTTTCAAGTCTATGACTCTTATCTAGGTAAAAAAAAAATGTGCTGCTTGATTACCTCAATGGAGATTGATTTAAAATATAAAAAAATGTACTAGAAGTAAAGAACCTCAGTGTTTGTATTTGGCCAATGCATGTCTGAAATCACTTCAGTGCATCTTTGTTTTGTTTGACCACTTTCTTTTTTCTGGTCACCATTCACAGAACACCCAGAGGTTAAGTAGTTCTCAGTCCACGCAACCTCTTGCAACACCAGTTGTATCTGTAACAACTCCAAGCTTGCCCCCACAAGGACTGGTCTATTCTGCCATGCCTACAGCTTACAATACTGGTAAGTTACGCATTTGTTGGCTCTTCATCTCTCCTCTTCTGTTTTCTTAATAGCTGCCTCATTCAAAGGATTCTAAGCCTTTAGGCAATCCTGTCTTTGCAACATTCAACTGTGGCCAACAAAAGTCACGAATATTAAAAGATGATAAGATACAAAGAACTATTAGATAGCCAGAGGAAGCTTAAATCAAATGAAGAATTAAAAGAACGGTATAATTATAGACGGGTGGCCATATCTGCAGACACAGTCGAGATATAGAAAAGATATGGAAGAATATGGAATTCAAGGAGTACCACAACAATTGGATAGAATTTTGATAGGCAAGGAAGAAAAATTTATAACAAAAGCATATAAATATCTATTAGAGGTAGAAGTGGAAGAAAAATAGTGAAAAGTCCAATGTTAGCATGGACACAAATGTAGGCCGTAGTATAAATTTAGAGGAATGGGAAAAATTATGGAACAAAAACTGTAAATTAACATTGTCGACCGCATATAAAGAAAATCAGTACAAAATGTTTTATAGGTGGCATTTAACACCGGCGAGATTGGCCAAAATGTACACAAATATGAAATCTGACTGCTGGAAGTGTAAATATAAGGATGGAACATTTTATCACATGTAGTGGCAATGCCCCAAAGCAAAGAAATATTGAGAACAGATAAGGAGATGGTTACATGAGATAACAGGAGAACAAATTGAATTTAAACCTGAATTATTTTTATTAGGAATAATTAATCAAAGGATAAAGAAGCAACTCCAACATATCATTTTACGTATAGTAACAGCAGCACGAATTGTTTATGCTCAATGTTGGAAACTTGAAAATATATCAGCCAATGAGAGGATTATTTATAAGATATTAGAATGTGCCAAGATGTATGAGATCACGTTAGAAATAAAAGGCAAGGTAGAAACAGAATTTTATGAGGTTTGGGATAAGTGGTATAAGTGGTTAGAACAGAGAAACAAAAATGTATAGAAATAAATGTAGATAACTGTAAGAGACACATGACACAGTACTGTTAAAACTGCTTATTGTTATGTAAATTGTAAAAATGGAAAATATATTTTTTTTAAAAAAAGTCATGAATATTGAATTATCCCTCAAAATTATGTGCTGCTCTTCATAGAAATCTAAATCTTTTAAACTAAATGATCCAGTTTAACACACAACAAATAGTACAATACATTTTTAAAAAATCACAACAGCCTAAAACTAAATCATGTATAGCAGAGTAGTATATGGGAGGAGTTTGGTAAATACTGCAGAGGGAAATTATAACGGAAAAGCCAGTTTGTTGTGGTGGTTCTCTGAAACAGGGAAATGAAGCAACAGTCAGTGTTATGATTCCCCCTATATGTGAAACCGTGCCTGGTTTACATGCTCAGAAATCTCTATGTGCCCATGGAAAAAACTGTCTAGCCAGTATCAACTAATAGATAGAAAAAAACAACATTGCAGCATAAATCACTGCTCTTTCACAGGAACCCATTTTTATCCCTATTCTTTCCCCAAGAGGCAAAGGGATATATTAAGAGAACAGTATTAGAAAGTGATTAAGTGCTGAAAAGCATTTGCAGCTCCCTCTCCTTCCATATGTGAGAGAAAAAGCAGTGACGATCATGAAGTGAAATAACTTCCTGCATGTTAATCAGAAGTGACAGCTATTTAAGCCCTGATTTTAAAAACCTAATATTTAAGTTCCTGAATCAAACCCTGGAGACATCTGTTCCATAAGGCTGCAGGGGGCCCCCACCCTGCAAAAGTGAGGGTGGGGGAATCATTTCTCCATTACTTCTGGAACAATAATTAGACAACAGCTTTAAGTACTCTTCAGTTTACTTACCATTAATCTTCAGATGGGCTTCCTGAACTGTATGCATCTTAATTGGTATTCTTTACAGTTGGTTTCCAGTCTCTTCCCTTCTCACTTCCTCCATATCCTCCCTCCCTCCCTCCTTCCAAAAGCAGCAGCAGACTAATTTTATTTCTGAAGTTTGTAAGCTATTTGGAGAGTTTTTTGAAGGTTTAATTGCAGAGTAAATGATACTTTAAATAATGTTGTTAATAAGATTTGAATCCTTGGCTGTTTTGCAATTCACAAAATTGTTTGTAAATATAAACATGGGGCTCCCCTTGAAGAGCACTCGGAGGCTCCAACTGGTCCAGAATGCGGCTGCGCGGGTGGTTATGGGCGCACCTCGTTACGCCCATGTAACACCTCTCCTGCGCGAGCTGCACTGGCTCCCAGTGGTCTTCCGAGTGCAATTCAAGGTGTTGGTTACCACCTTTAAAGCGCTCCATGGCATAGGACCAGGATATCTACGGGACCGCCTTCTGCCACCAACAGCCTCCCACCGACCAGTTCGCTCCCACAGAGAGGGACTCCTCAGGGTGTCATCGGCCAAGTTATGCCGGCTGGCGACACCCAGGAGGAAAGCCTTCTCTGTCGGAGCTCCTGCCCTTTGGAATGAATTGCCCCCAGATATTCGTAACATTTCTGATCTCCGGGTCTTTCGCTGTGCCCTCAAGACCCTACTGTTCCGACAGGCAGGGCTGTCTAATTGAATGATTTTAAATTGGGTTTTAACATTTGGTTTTAAAATTCGGTCAAAACTATTTAATGATTTTAATTAATTTTAACTATGATATTGTATATTTATGTTTTTAATTTTGGCTGTACACCGCCCCGAGTCCTTCTGGAGGAGGGAGGTATATAAATAAAATTATTTTTATTTTTATTTTTATTTTTATTTATTATTATTATTATTATTATTATTATTATTATTATTATTATTATTATTATTATTATTATTATTATTATTATTATTATTATTATTACGTGATCCCTCTGGGTTTGCTCTTAAAGGAATTAACAGGACCCTGTTACTATTTGGAATAATCTTGGTTTTTCTCGTGGGAGTCCACCTGAATTTCTTGTGTAAGAGTTGTGTCAAGGACTCTGCATCTGCTCTCTGCTCATAAATGAAAGATGGTCTTAACAGGCTTCCCGTGTTTCAGCATCTCAAGTAACCCGCCCGTACACTTTCCCTGAGCAATTTTTTTTTTTAATGAACTTGAGAGTTAATCCTTAGAGATTGGGGACAAATTAGTTTGGCTTGCGTCTTTGTACCAATTTACCTAATCTACAAAAGCAGTAAATAGGACCTCACAATTGTTTTAGCTGTTAGCAATCAGTCTGTGAGGTGTAGAAAAAAAACAAAAACACACCACGGTAGCAGTTTGCCACAAATTCTTAATACAAAATCCCTTGTATTTTTCTCTCCTGTTTCAGATTACTCCTTGACTAGCGCAGACCTGTCAGCCCTGCAGGGGTTTAACTCCCCAGGAATGCTGTCATTAGGACAAGTTTCTGCCTGGCAACAGCATCATCTAGGACAGGCAGCTCTCAGCTCTCTTGTGTAAGTAAGAGACCATTCTTGCAGCTTCCTTGGATTCGCCGTCTTAGTTCCCAGTGGGAAGCCCACAACCTCTGATCGTGTTTGAGTTGATTCAATTCAGTGCAGTGTTCTTTACTTTCTAGCTTTTGGTTAGTTGGATGTGCATGGTTGTTTTCTTGGGAAGAATGCCGATTTATGATTTGCAAAACTCCTGCATTTTTGCAGGTTTAAGGAAAAGTCATGTCCCCACACTACAAAAAAAATGTTGAGACTGTAGAAAGAGTGCAGAAAAGAGCAACAAAGTTGATTTGGGGACTGGAGACTAAAACATATGAAGAAGAACGGTTGCAGGAACTGGGCATGGCTAGTCTAGTGAAGAGAAGGACCAGGGGAGACATGATAGCAGTCTTCCAATATTTGAGGGGCTGTCACAGGGAGGAGGGAGTCAGCCTATTTTCCAAAGCACCTGAAGGCCAAACAAGGAATAATGGATGGAAACTGATCAAGGAGAGATTCAACCTGGAAATAAGGAGAAATTTTCTGACAGTGAGAACAATCAACCAATGGAACAGAAGTTGCCTTCGGAAGTTGTGGGAGCTTCATCACTGGAAGCTTTCAAGAAGAGACTGGACTGCTATCTGTCAGAAATGGGGTAGGGTCTTCTGCTTGAGCAGCGGGTTGGACTAGATGACCTACAAGGTCCCTTCCAACTCTGTTATTCTCTTCTAAAATTCCCAAAGGAAATCTTGTATTCCTTTCTTACCCTGTCACTCTCCAGTATTTTTCTCTTCATTTCAAAAAACAGCCAAGAGAAATGGAGCAGCCTATAATAATATTTTTTTGTAAATTGCCAGAGGCCATGAAAAACAAGACTCTGTTTAGTTTCTTTACAATTTCCTGTAACTGGATTAAAATCAAAATTCTTAACACACTCCTTTTGACTCAAAAGGCTAAAGAACAGTTTTGAAAATTACAGTTAGTCCTCAATTTACAATCATCCATTTACTGACTGTTCAAAGTAATTAAAACACAAGTACATAATTTTCCAATGACTATTCCCATTCTAATTCATTTGAAATATTCATAAGAAATACATGAGATATAATATGTGGCAGTAAAGGCCGATTACTGATAGAATGCCACTCATTTTTGAATGAACAAATGACTAGCTTCCCACACTGTCCTACATCATAATCTGATTTATTTCCTTTGGTTTAAGGGATAAATCCACCCAACCTGGTGTAGTATATTCAGCCAACTCCGCTGATGGATGTTAATTGATTAATATGACATGCAAACCAATTGTTTGGTTTTTTTTAAGACTAGGTCTCCGTGCTTGAAATGTTTGGAGAATCCCACAAATAACACAACTGGATTTTAGAGGAACTGGGCTTGTTGTCTCCATGTTGTCACATTTGCCCTTTGTCTTCACAAGTAATGCATTTCATTCACAAACACGCACACACGCACACACACACATACCACACACCCTCCCATTTTCCATTTGCTTGACTAAATAAGGTTGTTGTTGGGAAAATAAGAGAATGGAGGTGTGTAGGATATGTTTGTCACCTGGAGTTATTTGTAAAAAAAAATAAAAAATAACAAGGCGGGTTATAAATTAAACAAACATCCCATTCTAATTTCTTGGATGCAAGGTTTGGTTTCTTAAATGTTGGCTCCAGCAACCACAGCAAACCATGATTTTTCTTCCGTTTCTCTCCCTCTCTCTCTCTCTCTCTCTCTCCCTCCCTCCCTCCCCCCTTCTCCCCTCCCCGACTTTAATTAGAACGGGAAGCCAGTTATCCCAGGGTTCCAGTTTATCCATCAACACCAATCAGAATCTTAACATTAAGTCCGAACCGATTTCACCTCCTCGAGAAAGGGTGACCCCTTCCACGTTCCAGTCGCAGCCGCAGGCATCTCAACAGCCGCCTCCACAGCAACCGCCACCACCTCTTCAACAGTCGCGGCAAGAAATGGGCCGCTCCCCGGTGGATAGCCTCAGCAGCTCTAGCAGTTCCTACGACGGCAGCGACCGGGAGGATCCCCGGGGCGACTTCCATTCGCCGGTGGGGCTGGGGAGGCCTCCCAATTCAGAAGATCGCGAGAGCCCGACGGTCAAGCGGATGAGAATGGACACCTGGGTGACCTAAGCCTGCCGTTCTCCACGCGTCGGGTTTCCACTTTCAAATTACACCCCCCCCTCCAATGAACAGTCCTGACATATCTAAATTTATAAATAAGGACCTCGAATAAATATTTATATGTGTATATATATATTATATTATATATATATATACATGCATATATATATCTTTGTATACATATATATGTGTGTGAATGTGTAGCAAGACACAAGAAAAGAAAAAAACGGGCACTTAATACCAATGTTTTTATATGGTTGCGGATGCCCTTGTGGGTTAAACAAGTATAACAGAAGATTTCCCCACCCTTCGTAGGCCTTGGCCTCACCTGGCACTTAATGCTGGACTTTTGGTTGTGCAAAAGAAATATTCTCCCCCTTATATAAACTATCCAGTTAGATGGCTTGAACCATCAGGGCCTGCCTCTAGTAGTGTTCCTGTGTGTTTTTTAACAGTTGTGTGGTTTCCTGTAATTAAAATTATGCTTTGTAGCAGCAGAGCAGTAGAAAAAGAAAGCAATACTGTACATAGGATGACCTCTCTCTCTAACCCAGTCTAGCATGGGTCTCTCTTGCAAAGAATGCATGGAGAAGGGCTGGTATTATTTTAAAAACACACACACACACACACACACACACACACACACTCAAACTCCTGTTTTTGCACGTGCAAAACAATGCTGGGTCTGATAAGATTTTTTGTTTGTTTGTTTGAAACCACATGAGACAGACTCATGAATAATACGCATGAAATCTTCAGAAGATGTTAGCCTATGAGATATCTATAAAGAAAAAAAGAATTAATATATTAAGTTATAATTGGAATATGTTTTAAAAGCTTTCTTATGTTAATCGTACCTTTTTTAAAATATAGAGAACCAATTTTAGCTCGTGTATATTTTTTATTAAAGAAAACCATACGTCCCTTGAAGACTATATAGAAAGTTATATATGTACTTTTGAACACATTCTGCTATGAATTATTTATACAAGCCAAAGTTGAATGGTGTAGCTTTTCTTTTTTTTTTTAAATTTGTAGAGTATACTTCTAACTTGATTTTTGACTGTCTATTGTTTTTATTTTCAGGGGAGGAAGGAAAAAAAAATTGCAGGCAGAACCTTAGGGAAAAATAAGCCATGAATATTCTTTATGTAAATTAAAATTTGAGCCAAATTTTGTGTATATAGCATCTTAAATATATGATCACCTTTTGGTGTAAGTACGTATGTACTGTACGTTCACCAGATTAAAAAGTATATTTTTGTGGATTGACGCCAACTTGAAGAAAAAAGAAGAAAAGGCGAAGTCCTTATTAGTAGAGTATTCACTGTTTAATATTTACTATTTTGTTCAATATACTGTACTTTCTTTTGGATTTAATTAATATTCAGACTTTTTTTCAAAGGGTGTTTTAAAAAGGGGGTTGTCCCCTTCACTGGTGGTGAATGTGTTTGTTAAAATTGTACTCTTTTTTTTTGTGCTGTATAGTAAAGCTTCCCTTACACGTTTTATAAATATATACACACAGAGAGACACATACATATATATATATATGTATAAGTGTATATTTGTGTGTGCATGTGTGTGTGTATATATATATATATCTATATCTATATATCAATATTTATATATATATGAAAATATATATGTATATAGATAGTAAAGTGATAAATCCTTCCCTAATCCTTCTTATAGAAATCTGATACTGAATTCATCCTGCATAAATAGAAAAAGATATTGCAACATGGTTTTTAAAGGCATTCTTTGCAAATGTCTTTTCTGGGGTTGAGGGAGCTATCATATTGTTCATGTAATGAAAACATGCACAGAGAAGCAAAAAGGAAGAGGGATTTTGAAGTGGTTTGTGTTAGTTTTTGGACAAGGTATATTTTACACGCATTTTGCTAATGCAAGTTATTTAGAAAGCGAGTTTACACTTTGAGGGGGAGTGGTGGCAGCTGTTTAGGAGTTTCCTCTAGTGTGTTCAGATATCCAACCTGTATTTTTGAGCACATGTTAGAATATTTAAATCTCTGGACCCCAAGGGCTGCTCCGTGGCTTTCATTTGCACTAATTGTAGATTTAAAGACAGCATCACGCCAGGTCTAAATTTGGCCTTATTGTGTACAATACGGGTGGGTGCATGTGTCAGTATCTCAGAGTTGAGCATAGAAGAACGTAATATTCACTTTCAGCCATTTCATTTCAGTGGATTCTCTTCTGCCGTCTTGAGGAAGTTATCCCCTTGGCCAAAATGGCTGTCTCGATCATCAAGCCATGCTTAACCATCCTACAGTGCAGTTCGTGTACAATTCATTTCCGTGGATCAGTTCACATTCGACCCAGTAAAAACTGCTTTGAACTTGGGAGTCTGGCAGGACAAATGCAGGGAAACCAGTTGTGAGAATCAGTAAACCTCTGGGCTCCAGTTGTGTGTATCCGCATAAATAGTATATTTGAACGTGTGATTTACCGTAAATGTGAGCCAGTCACTGGCTGCTTTCTTTTGGAGTGAAATAGTCATTCTGTTTCATATCTAAACTAGATAGTATTTTGGAACACATGCAATTGAATTCTGGAATGCTGACAAATTTTGAGTTTTAAGGTCAAGTTTTGACCCCCATTCCTTTTTAACCTACAACCTTCTAAACCTCTTAAGCTTGCTGGAAATCTCCCAACTAAACAGAAATGAAAGATACTTCTTTTTTTAAAAAATACATTACCTATTCTTGTTTTCTTTTTCTATCGTATGAATAATCGTATATACCAGTGGTGGATAGTGCCCCTTGTTATTGTTTTTCAGTTTGGGGCGGGGAAGTACCCATTGCCCCTATTCTTTGTGATCATTTCTCAGTGTTTTGAGGAACTAAAAGAGCTGGAATTTAGCTACTTCAAAACTTGTTAGGGTAGAACAGAAAATGCTGTCAAACTTCCTTGCTCCTTCGTGTGGGAACAACACAGCCACTTCAGTGATCCTTCTGGTGCTTCAAATGAGCATGTTTCTCTGGCACTACATGGACCTTCCCGCAGATTCAAACGGGAGTTGTTGGGTTTTTTTTCATTTCACATTTACTGTCTCATTTCTTGTGTGCCTTAATGCAAATGGCTGTGCTGACTGTATCTCAATAGTCTTTATTCCTATGCAGGTCTCTGAGGAGTTACATCATCATGCGTCTTTTTAAAAAACCATACAACAGAAAATCTTGGGCTTTGTAACATTAAGCCACCCCACTTTTGTTTTGTTTTGCTTTAAGAATCCTTTCTGGAAATCAGACTTTGTTAATTCTCGGCCCAACAGGTTGTTCTCAGATCTCTCCCTTTCTGTTTTTCTCCTGTGGGAAGAACTTCACATCATGAAAATGATTTTTTTTTTAATTTTATTTTTACAATTAGCACTAACTCGTGTAACTCTAGGCGTTTTTTGGACATACCCTTTTGACCCTGTTGATAAAGTTGCAACAGCAGGTAGGATTGTTTATGCTAAGTTAGTTATAGCTGCATCCTGTACTTTTGGCATTTGAATGAGTTGGTGTTTCTGTGCTGTCATTTGCTGTTCCTTTGTACCAAATATAAAGTTTTGCACTGACATTGCGGCAGTGATGCAAAACATTTTTACAGGGCGATGCGTTTGTGAATCATCACCCTCCCTTCCAGCAGGAATTGTGCAATTATTCTGTAGCAGAAACCTCTGGGGCAGGAGGCAGTCAGGCATCCAAAGGGCCCTTCAGTTCGCTGCACATGCCTCACAGACCTGAATTTTCTTTTTGAATAGTTCAGGTAGTCTTCGTTTAGCAACCACAATTGGAACCGGCCACCATTAAGTGAAGACAATGCGACTTCAGCTTTCCTGTGCTTTACAGACCTGCAATGGTCGTAAAGGCAAGGACTGCTCGCAAAGTGATCTTTTCACCACTGTCGTAACTACAAGTGGCCATTGCCCAAGGCTGACACTAAACAAGGACTGCCTGCAGTCCCTGATATTGCATGAAGAACCAATTTTGAAATCTTAACAGGAATTTGTATTACATCAATGAAGATCTGACTGGATTAAAAAAAAAAAACTACTCTAAAATGCTGAAATATTATACTTGTTATTTGCAAAACCCCTCACCTTAAAGCATGCCTGAAGGCGCTCTTTGGTTTGATCTTGGTTCTCAGACCCAGTCTCTAGGATTTTAGCAACACTCTGAAAATTCATTCAGAGGTATATAGAGAGGTACATTGGGTGGCTTCTGACCTGATACATTTCCGTTAAGGAGATATGGCTTGAAATATCCTCAATACAAACCCTATGCTGAAAACAAGAACTTCAGGTAAGTTAGGATCCTTGGTCAAAGGGATGAACAGTCCATCCTCCCCAAGATGGCTAGGGGGTTACCAGCTTGACAGAGGGCTAAATCTTCCTAGAATTAATTTTCATTAATTGATCAAGCTCTTTTAATAAGGCTGTTTGAATACTCCCCCTTTTAAACTAATGAATGAGTTCAAACAATGGAGGTGATGGTGTAAAATAGTTGTAATGCATACATAATAAGATTTCAGCAAGACTGCATAGCACACAAATCTTTCTAGAAAAGGGGTTGCAAAGAATCATAGACCTATTAATAACTTTTTCTTTAAAAAAAAAAGGCATATAAAGAAACAAGGTTGTGCAGCACTTTGGAACAGTTCCAGAAAGGTGCTTTGGAATGTATAAGGGTGCAGATGTATGGGCTGTATGCAACTCTTTTAAAGCAGCTGCATCTTTTCCTGGGGATTGCACAGCAAAATCCTAGTAGGGAATGCTTTAAGCCTTTTACCTATTATAGGATATTAATGCATAGGCAAGTGTACTGTGTGCACAAGAAATATATAGTAAATAAGGAACATAAATGACTCCTCCCAGATGTCAACCATGGGAGAAAAAAAAGTTTGAAATTTAGAATGTGAAAGACTTTTAAAAAGAGAGATTTTTTTTCCTCACTTTGTTGTGCAAGAAAACACTGCTTTGCTATATTTAAAAAAGAAAAGCTTTTTTAAAAAAGAAATAAAAAATATATATGTACTTAGTAATTGTTTGTAGTCGACAGTTCACAGACGAAGCTGTTTGCGGTTAAAGCCGCCTGGCGGCACAAGCTGGACTTTGTTGCCATCTTTAAGATGAATCTTTAAGAGAAAAAAAAAATTAAGTTAATCTTTTTCCCTGAATGTGGTGTTTTTTTCTTCATTATACAATAAATATTCTAGTGAACTTTTTATCAAATGGTTAAGAAAATGCTAGAAGTTGTTGTAAAATATTTGTATCTTGCATTCACTAAAGTAAAAATACTGGCTTTTACTGTGTATATCAGACTCACTCCTATTTAGAATGCCTGGTTATTCTACCTTCCCGTGTTTCTGAGTCCTTCCTAAGCTTGATTCATCTTTTTGTTAGTCATCGTCCCGTCACCAATGCCTACTGTGTTGTATGAACTTGAAAGTGGAGCTGTCCAACTTCATCAGGCTTTCCATCAAAAAAAAAAAAAAGAAGTGAATTCTTCTCTGCCAGCTCAGCCTTGACTGTCTAAATCAAACATGACCCCCCTCTTCCCCTCCCCGAAATGTCGAGCTGCATTATCACGGACTGTCACGAAGGTTTGGCTCAGCATTGCTAATTATAGTCCAGCTTAGCTGATCGGACTAAAACAAACTTCACCTTTTTGGAACATGACCCATTTTCATTGCAACCAAGATCCAGAATCATAGTTTTTTTTGAATCTGGCCCTCATTTAGAAGACTCCCTCTTGAATGATGTTTTTTCTGATTGAACTAATTCACAAATTTGAACTAGCCAACAAAGACATTTTTTGTAATGAATTAAAAGTCGGAGGTGTTTGTTACATGCGTTGTCAATTTTAAAAAAAATTTTTACAACTGACTTAGATGAATTGTCTATATTCAGTCCAAGAAATAATACCTGAACTGGCATATCCTGGTATAAGCTGGGTTCATACTAAATTGTAATGTGGCTTGTTTGAAATTGGCTTGGCATCTTATATAAGCCCGATATATTGTGATTTATTCAGCAAGTTGCAGTTGGGTAGTCATGGCTTAGAATAATAAGTGTAAGCCAAGGAGCCTGCATGTGAGCTGTTAGCAGCTGCCTCTGATTCAAATATCTACCAAAACCATTTGCTTTGTTCAACTGATGATGAAAAGCAAATATTTGGAAAGACCTCATTTAAACTGTCCTGTTGACATCCAAAAACAACATTTCCTTTGGATTGAAATGTGTCGAAAAAGCAGGATCCTTTTCAGACTCCACATCTTCCCATCTTGTACTACTACTTTGAGTTGTTCTATGCTCTGGCTAAGATGCTGAGCTTGTCGATCGAAAGGTTGGCACTTCAGCGGTTCGAATCCCTACTGCCGCGTAACGGAGTGAGCACCCGTTACTTGTCCCAGCTTCTGCCAACCTAGCAGTTCAAAAGCACGTAAAAAATGCAAGTAGAAAAATAGGGACCACCTTTGGTGGAAAGATAAGTGTTCCGTGCGCCTTTGGCATTGAATCATGCCAGCCACATGACCACAGACACGTCTTCGGACAGTGCTGGCTCTTCGGCTTTGAAATGAAGATGAGCACCACCCCTTAGAGTCGGAAATGACTAGCACATATGTGCGAGAGGAACCTTTACCTTTATGCTCTGGCTGATGTCATCTCTGATGGTGTCCAGCAATCATGTTCTTTGGCCTGGTTTCCTTCTACCCTTGGAACATAGCTAGGGGTATTTAAAATAAGTATCTTTTTGTTCCCTCTGTAAATGCCTCAGTGTCAGTTTCTTTTTGCTTCTAAAACCGGATGTATATGAGAGAAAAAGAATTTCTGCCACTGAGAAATTACTAGGATCCCCAAACGAACATGCAGCAAATAGAGGGACACTTTGACAGGTAAAACTTAATACTTCAACTTTATTAAAACATACAGTCATAGCTCAAAGATGGTAAGTTTAAATACTCAAATAAAAATATTCCAAAGATTCTTAAACTACTTCAACCAAAAATCAGGTTTGCTTAGGTCTTTTTAATTATAGTATTTGAGTTTTAGAAGAGGGAAATACTTTTTATTTATTTTTTAATTACAACAGTGGAGGACAAGGTGAAAAAAGGCAGTTTTGCATAGGAAGAGTGAAGAGGGACAAGCTCTGTTTCCCCATATTAAAGATGCTCCCATTTCCGTCAAAATTTTCTCCTGGCCCAATTGACGTGTTGAAAGAACGAACTTCAGTAGTGCAATAAGTCCATTAAATGTTTCATTTGTCTTACATTTGACAAGATAACCGATAATGAAAGATACGATACATGATTTGGGATCATAGGACTTTATTTGCTTGCATTACTCAAGATTGGTTAACTGGATTGCATTAACATCAATGAACAGGAATGTTCTCGTTCAGGAATCTGCTGCACCACAGAATTATAAACATTGGTATCCTGTTTTCGTTATTGGCTTGAAGAGGAAATGGAAATTAGCAAGCCAATCAGGTATGGACCTAAGGAAGTCTTGTTTTATCATCTGAAAGAAATGCATTTCAAAGAGTGTTAATTGAGGGGCCCATAGAGCTCTGAACTTGGTTGTCTTGCAGATATATATACCCAAACTAGGTATATTCGTCATGTGAAAACCTCTGCAACAAAACAACCAAGATCAGAGAGCACCAAGGGCCCATTTCAACAAATATTCTCCTTTATTGGCATTGCATCATCTTTGTGCTATTTCCATGGGTAGACACAATTGGGAAGTACTTTTTAATATTTTCCCCTTGATGATTAATATTTTATAGAGAGCAATGAGGAAAGTCCAATTATCCCACTGCTGGTTTTTTGCTCTTGCGTATTTCATCTAATTCTGAGATTAGATTCACCGCTAATCAAACAATGAAAGAGAGGGAGGAAAGCCAGCATTTTTGAAACAATTGCCCAAGGTCCAAGGCAAAAGTTCTCCACATAAGCCCTTTACCGGCTGCGTCTTTACTGAAACTAGTTAGGTTTAGTCAAATAATTGATTACCAAGCATTCGAATTTTGATCATGTGACCATGGGAATGCTTGAACCGTCACAAGTGTGAAAAATGGTCATAAGTTACTTTTTTTTCCAGTGCTGTTGTATAACAGTGACTAAACCAGGGGTCAGCAACCTGCGGCTCTGGAGCCGCATGTGGCTCTTTCACCCCTCTGCTGTGGCTCCCTGTCGCTCAAAATATGTGTCACAACCACCAAATCGCGACACCCGTCGGCACGCGATTTATTGAGCTTTTCAACCCCTGGTAGGCCAACCATGGATAAATCCAAGAAAAGAAAAGTTTCAGAAGAAAATGTTTAATTCAACTAATTAAATTAGCTTCCAAATTAAACTAATTTGGAAGCTGAGGCCTAGTGAGGAAAACCTGGGCATTTGTAGGATGCCGCAGCAGGTTGGGATCCGTCCTGATTTTTGGTATTAACAGCCTTTCCTACCCAGTGAGAGCAGACTCACCACTGGCTAATTCATCTTCCATGACTCATTTTGCTCCCTGTTGTTCCTCTGCCTGGTCTTTGCTCAAAAATTCGTTAGTAACCACAAACAACAAAGATACGCTCCACTGATCAATACTGTACTTGGGGTGGGGTTGGGGAACCCCAGAATCTGCTGTTACTTCCAGATCATTTGGGGCAGGGGAAGGAGGCCGGGTCATGTCACCCCCCCGATTGGATGAAAGCTTGTTTAGTAGTATGGACAGTGATGCCGTTTTCCTGCCCAGCATAGTTTGGCCTTCCCACCGAAGAATTGTTCACTGAGATTTTAACAGGGTCTGTCGTGTTAGAGGTACTGGGAACCACATCTACTTGCTGGGTCTTAAAATAGACGATGTAAAACACAGGTAAAACAATTCCTATCAGGAGCATAAGAAAGACTGCTTTCCACCACTGGATCCCATAATCTGCTCCGGTGCAGGTTGCTTTCTGCTCCTGAGATGACCGGTTCGAAGGTTCAATGAAAGGATCTGTGCAAGAAGGGATTTCTATCTGTGTCACCGTTTCAATGTTTTGGTCAATCCCTCTGAAATATTGGTCAATTTGTGCATGGTCGCCACTCCTGTTTCCTGGATCTATGGATACAGAGTGTTCCAGGAGCAAAGCAGGAGTCTGAAGGGGTAGCAACTCATCGCTGGTCTCCGTCAGTAGTCCATTAACCTTGACCGGAATCTTGATGGATTTCAGGGCGTAGAAGTCTTGTTCTTGGATAAAGTTATTAACCCTCTTGATATCTTCAACCTGGAAAATTGGTAAGGAGAAATATCTAAGGAGGTTCTCAGTCATCCAGGTCATGGTTGTCCCAAAAAGTACAACTTTTTCAGGAGGCAACTGGACTTCCTTGTTTTTCTTTTGAAGACGTTTCGCTTCTCATCCAAGAAGCTTCTTCAGCTCTGCCTGGATGGTGGGGAACGGAAGGATTTATATTCCTTGCAGGCAGCTGGCCATTTGCATTCTTTTTTAGAAAGTCATCGAGACCACTTGGAGATTTGTCTGTGTCCTCAGGGTCACCTGAGTAATGCAAATTGTCAAACCTCCAAGTGGCCTCAACGACTCTCTGAAAGGATGCAAAGGACCAGCTGTCTGCAAAGAATATACCATATTTTTCAGACTATAAGACGCACTGGTGTATAAGATGCACCAAGATTTCGAAGCACCCCCCCCCCCAGGAGCACTCTGCAGGCCTCCCAAACCCTCTGCGCACCCCATTATTTGCCTGTTTTTCACAAAAACGGGAGCGTTTCTGCCCTCCCCAGCCCCCAGGAACTCTCTGCAGGCCTCCCAACGCCTCTGTGCGCCCTGTTTTTGCAAAAAACATGGCCCATCTTTTGCAAAAATGGGACCCGCGGGGCTTCAGGAGGCCAAAAATGGCTGTATTCGGTGTATAAGACACACCAACATTTCCACCCTCTTTTAGGGGGGAAAAAAGTGTGTCTTATACTCCAAAAAGCACGGTAAATCCTTCCATACCCTACCATCCAGTCAGAGCTGAAGAAGCTTCTTGGATGAGAAGCGAAACGTCTTCAAAAAAAAAAAACAAAGTCCAGTTGCCTCTTGGGGGGAAAAAAAGCATCTTTGGTTCATAAAGGGAAACGTTTTATTTACCAAATTTATAGGCTCACCCACCCACCCCTCTTTCCAAGTGACTCTGCCAGGACATTAAAACAACCAACAGAAATAATAAAAAAAGACATACAATCCAATCTTCAAAGGCAGGTGGGTCTAATATTACAACCTGAAAATCCATTGGAAAAAACAGGTATGTACTGTATTTTTCGGAGTATAAGATGCCCCGGAGTATAAGATGCAGTTTAGTTTTTGGGGAGGAAAATAGGGGGGAAAAATCTGCCTACCAGGTATTCATCTGGCTAGCGTCCTTAGTCTGGTCAGCTTCAGCACATTAGTTTGCTGGTTTTTTATCCCCTGCTTGGGGATAAGAAAACAGCTTCTAAAGCACAGCTGAGAGGAAGCAGCAATGAGAAAAGCAGGCAAAGCACAGGGGAGATCGCTTCACTCAGCTAACGCCTAGTTAGGGCTGAAAAAAAGCTTCTAAAGAACAGCTGAGAGAAGGAGCAAAGCATGGAGATTGCTAGCGCCTCGTTAAAGCACAGCGGAGAGTTGAGGGAGCAGGCAAAGCTGGGAAGATCGCGTTAGGGCTGGAAAAAAGCTTCGAAAAAGCTACATGTGGAGTATAAGGCGCACCCAAAATTTCAGCCTCTTTTAGGGGGGAAAAAGGTGTGTCTTATACTCTGAAAAATACAGTAATAATTTCCAAATGAATAGCAAAATTGGAGCCAATCGACACTCAGGATGGAGACCATTCCAGACAGCGGGTGCTGCTATTAAAAAAAAGGAAGGCTTCCCTCAGCCATGTGAACCTTTATTCCTATAAAATAAATGGCGACATGGTGTAAATATGCCACGTGTGATTGTTCACCTGAGGTTGTATTTATCTACTTTTTAAGGACTGCTAAAGCCCAGATGATTTTTACCAACGGTATGTCCTGATATGTAAAACCCATAGAACTCAAAGAGTGTGTACTTTCTTTTTCATCTGGCTGTAGGTCAAACCAGAGGTCATTGGTCCAGAGAAGGGATTTGGAGCATGCCCAGCCAGGAAGAGATGGGAGATGGGAGAATATGAACCTAGACGGGGCAATGCAATGTCAACATTTTGAATGAGTACCATTTTTTCCTCTAGAATAGGTGAAAATTTGCAACTTCCTGTTCGCTTCAACAGCCCTTCCTCCAAAATTAGCTCAATTAGTTCCTTCTCTGCAGTTTGATAGGGATGACACAGAGAGGGCCAGAAAAAAGAATGACAATAATTATAAAAAATGACAACAGAATAAATAAGGGGTAGAGTTAATGTATCCCCTCCTCCTTTTGGTCTACTGGCATATTAGATACCTTCCTCCTAACAATACGCTCATGGGAATGGTTCTTGGCAGAAAAAGATGATCCAGCCTGAACACCTTTGCTTCCATATGACAATGACAAAACACAACTCAAATATAGCGGTAGCTTCCTAGTTGTGTTCTAGGTGTCAACTTGCAAAGCATCCCTGGCCTGCTCTTCAGTTGCCATAGGCCAGGGGGGATGGGAAACCGGCTGAAATGGCACAGCAGGCAAAGAGAGATGCACATTCCACACTTATCTCTTCTCAAGGCTGTATCCCAGGGTTACATACAGCAACCGAGGGGAGTGACCTCTACAACCCTCAAAATATGTGATTAATGACACACCCTGGGGGGAGGGGGGGAAACAGAGTGTAAATTACGTAGAGTCAGAGCTGGCTTCACTTGGGAACGTGCTAACATGAAGCTCCTAATATATAACTGGATTTCTTTTGAAGCTTGACTGGAGACTCAAGTTTAAATTAGAGCGTCCGGAACCCTGACACTAGGATTATTCCTTATCTGTTCTTACAGATGTATCTTTTAAAATAGCTCAGCCGTTTACAGTGATAAGGTTCCAAATGGAAAACCAACCAGAATTTACCACTATCAGAACCTTCTCACGTTGTATCAGACTTTGTCTCCTGGATCCTTTTCTTCTTCACCATTTCTTGGCTATCATTTTTTAAAATATAATTTAGATAACTCCCCGCAAGACCCAGTTAGTTTCTGAGAATCCAAAGAGGTTCAGTTCCAATTACTGAAAGTTTCTAGCGTTCTGAAGTGTGTACATTTATGTGCAACACATTAGAACTGCCCTTTAGAATTGGACAGTTCTTCAGAATTTAGTAAATCATAACCAAAGACTGAAAAAGAGGTGGTTAGGTTAAGCATGCCATCTAATTATTGCAAAGGAATTAACATTAACGAGCCTTGGTAGTACAGTGGTCTAAAGCACCCTGTTATTAAGACCAGCTGCCTGCAATTACTGCAGGTTCGAATCTCGCCAGGCTCAAGGTTGACTCAGCCTTCCATCCTTTCTAAGGTAGGTAAATTGAGGACCCAATTGTGGGGGCAATAAGCTGACTTTGTATAAATATACAGAAGGATGAAGGCTATTGCTTAGCGCATTGTAAGCCGCCCTGAGTCTCCTGAGAAGGGCGGCATATAAATCAAAATAATAAATAAATAATAAATAAATAAACATTTCATGACAAGCTAACAACTTCCTTTCATGTAAGTCAAGGGTTACATTTTGTTAATCTTGTACTAGCAGCTGTTGCCAGCTAAAGCCAGAGATAATCCTCGGATTCTGTTGCACTTTAGGAAACTTGCTTGTGAATTAGCTCTATTATTCTTGATACTTTTTCAACAAGCTTCTTTAATGATACTGATAACAACAATAGACAATTCTAGGATTCAGCACGACTCTCTTCCCAACCAGACAGAATTCAGCACAACTCCAGTTCAAAACTGGTAATTCCTAACTCCTGCCAGTTAAATAATCACACTGGTTGCATTTAGCAAAGTGTTCATTCAGACATTTAGAAAAGTATTGTAGAAACCTCTCTTATGGCATGGAAGAAAGCAAGCATTTTTGGGTGTTACTCTGGACAAATCAGGCTTAATCCTAACTTTCAAACATGAAAGTTTCAAAGTTTTTTTTTTTTTACAAAGATGTTTGGTTTTCACTACTAATTCACTATTAACTCTAATGGCAGCAAGTGAAGAGGAACTAAAGAGCTTCTTGATGCGGGTGAAGAAGGAGAGTGCAAAAGTTGGCTTGAAACTCAACATTAAGAAAACTAAGATTATGGCATCTGGCCCCCTCAATTCCTGGCAAATAGATGGGGAAGAAATGGAGGTAGTGACAGATTTTATTTTCCTGGGCTCCAAGATCACCGTAGATGGGGACAGCAGCCAAAAAATTAAAAGACGCTTGCTCCTGGGGAGGAAAGCTATGGCAAATCTAGACAGCATACTAAAAAGCAGAGACATCACCCTGCCAACAAAAGTGTGTATAGTCAAGGCTATGGTTTTCCCAGTTGCAATGTATGGCCGTGAAAGTTGGACCATAAGGAAGGCTGAGCGTCAAAGAATTGAGGCCTTTGAATTCTGGTGCTGGAGAAGACTCCTGCGAGTCCCTTGGCCTGCAAGGTGATCCAACCGGTCAGTCCTAGAAGAGATCAACCCTGACTGCTCTTGAGAAGGCCAGATCCTGAAGAGGAAACTCAAATACTTTAGCCACCTAATGAGAAGGAAGGACTCACTGGAGAAGAGCCTAATGCTGGGAACGATTGAGGGCAAAAGAAGAAGAAGGGGACGACAGAGAACAAGGTGGCTGGGTGGAATCACTGAAGCAGTCGGTGAGCTTAAATGGACTCCAGAGGATGGTAGAGGACAGGAAGGCCTGGAGGAACGTTGTCCATGGGGTCGCAATGGGTTGGACACAACTTCGCAACTAACAACAACTAATTCGGATGATATGCTCCAGTAATTACATGTAGATTGTCTTGCACTAGTTTAGTGTAAAGCTCAAGTACGTCCTAGACACTCCTCTTGTGGAGCCAAGGATTAAGAAAGACTTCTTGCACCAAACTTCCTCATTTGTTAAAATGTTTAGTTACATACATTCAAAACAACTTTGGCCAGATCTTAGTTGAGTGCAGTTAGAATACAGAATAGAATACACAGGCTTCTCCAATTCTCTTACTTTCATGTCTTTTGAGTGTTACACCTTATACTGTTTCTACCCAACATGAAATATAGTCCCCTTGCATCTGAACTCTCCCAGTTGAGGGAGTCAGTAATATTGCCTAATCAGAACTTTGTGAGTTTAACAAGGAGGCTAAAGTCACACATTGTTAGGATCCAGAATCAGGAACGGAGCTCCCTACCAAAGGTTAATTCTCTCTCTCTTTCTTTTTTTTCCTAAGACAATTTACTTCAGGACCAAATGATACGTTGCATAAAACTCCCCAAACAAATCATGCAAACTATTACCAGAAATAAAGCTTCCTATAATCATTGATAAAAATTAAATAGTACAACACAACTTTCGGGTCCAAATCAATCCCTGCGGGGGAAAATCTATGCAAAATCCATGGAGACCCCATTAACTGTGAAGCAGACCAGCCCACAGTTCAGGTTCTTTTAAGTGAGCTGCTTCTATGCCAAAATCAAATTAAATCCACAGTTTAATCTCAGTCCCACTCACTTCAACAGAGTCCCCATGGAGAAAATAGGAGGAGAAAGGCATATTTGGGGTGTCAACTGCCTTGAGTTATCTCTCAAAAATAATAAAGGCACCATATAATTAAAATAAATAAAGCCAGCCTTGATTTTTCAAGTTGCACAATATTCTGCGATCAGCTAAAATAATCTATTGACTAGCTTAATCATTAAAGGACCGAATGCAAGCACCGAAGCTCCTAATTCACCCCGATGTGCCAAAGGTGGCATCAGGGAGCAGTCACCTTTGCCAACCTCTCAACCGGAAAAACCAGATTGCCCTTCCTAGCCTTCGAACATCCCAAACTGGAAATTAATCCTGTAAACAACCATGGCTTGGAAAAAAAGGCCTATCCATCCAAGTTGGTAGAAACAAGAGCCATTCGCTTTTCCTCCAAAGAAGCCGCTTCTTACTTTGCACCCGTACTGCAGAGCCAACTTGTTGAGGTTGTCGTCTTTTTTAACGACCCGTTCTAGAAGCTGCACATCCCCAACTCTATTCTGGGAAGAACTGGAGGGTTGTTGGGGGTCTTTCCCCCTTGCGCGTAATTCCGTGGCGTTGAACTCCTCCTCTGACGAGTCCTCCGAATCGGATTGTCTGCTGCTTCTGAACAAAAACACTTGACTACCTGAGAAGTTTTGGATCTTGGCAGGAGCTTGGAAGGACCTGACCAGCCTTTCATTCAACCTCATGTTGTACAGCAACCTCTGCAAGGGCAAAAAGAAAGTATTATTCATCAAGTGAGCCAAGATTATTTGAGGACAGAAGTTGAGCCAAGCCTTGAGGCAACAACTCAGAAAGAAGGTAGATCATTCATGTGGACATGTTACGCCATAAGGTTCCCTCATCCTAAAGAAACAAGTTCCTTTTCCATTTTTAATGTTCACGTCCCATGGCATATTTTCCTTATCGATGCCTTTGGTCTTATTAGCCTCATCCCTTAGGTATAAAGGCTGGGAATGTGCTAAACTGGTGACGTCCAGAGGTGGAGAGATGAACCTCAAGACAATCTTGGATTTTCAAGAATGGAGAAAAATTTGCACTTGGTTGCAAAAATAGGCTTTTAGTTTGCCTTTCAGCTCTTTCACCCCTGCTGCTGCTGCTCCGTCACTCAAAATATACATCACAACCACCAATGTACGACACCCACTGGCACGCAATTTATTGAGCTTTTCAACCCCCGGTAGGCCAACCATGGATAAATGCAAGAAAAGTTTCAGAAGAAAACAGAATGTTTAATTCAACTACATATGCTAGTTTTGTGGCCGCTCAAGAAATAGTCAGGCACGGGAAGGATTTTGTGGCTCCTGGTGTTTTCTTTTCTGTGGGAAACGGGTCCAAATGGCTCTCTGAGTGTTTAAGGTTGCAGACCCCTGGTATATCCCTTCTTTAAGGCATCAGAAATCCGAAAGGTGCCTCTTCCTTATCAACATGTGATCTCATTGTCCTCATTCCTGAGCTTCATTCTGGTAATGAATCCAGGAGCCATCAGGCAGTCGCTTTCACGACAAACTATTTTGTATCAGATTTATATTTGCTGATGAAAGAAATAAAGGGAGACTAGAATAGATCTATTTCAAGCTATTTAGCTCTCATCAGCTAGTCATACTCTTACTTGGATTCGAACTTGGGCTGTCTGCATATTAGGCAGTTGTATTAACCTCCTTTTTTTTTTTTTAATTTTGATTTATATGCCGCCCTTCTCCGGAGACTCAGGGCGCCTTACAATGTGCTCAGAAATAGCCTTCATCCTTTTGTATATTTATACAAAGTCAGCTTATTGCCCCCACAAACTGGGTCCTCATTTCACCTACCTTAGAAAGGATGGAAGGCTGAGTCAACCTTGAGCCTTGGCGAGATTTGAACCTGCAGTAATTGCAGGCAGCTGGTCTTAATAACCAGCATAATAACAGGGTGCCTTAGACCACTGTACTAGCCACAAGTTCTCCTCCCTTTATCAGCTTGAGGCTCCTCCCTAGCCACAAGTTCTCCTCCCTTTATCAGCTTGAGCCAGGGGAGAGATTAAGTGTTTTTCTATCGAAGCACCTGGTCTATCCCAATATGGGAGGGAGCATCCTGCTTCCCTATATAAATTTGGTATAAAATGGTTTGTCGTGAATGCAACTGCTTGAGGGGTCATGGATTGGAGCTGATAGGCGAAAGGGAAGCAGTATGCTCCCTCCCATATTGGGGTAGACCAGGTGCTTCGATAGAAAAACACTTATATATGTGTGTATGTGTGTGTGTATTTATATGTGTGTGTGTGTATTTATGTGTGTGTGTGTGTGTGTGTGTGTGTATGTATATACACATACAGTATATTGTAGCTGTGCATATTAGGAAGCTTTTGCCGAGCCTTCAAAGGCAGTGTCCTATTCAGTTTTCTCAATCCTTCGTGACTTTAAGATAATCTTAAAACTCAACTCCATGAATGCCTTAGCTAGCATTAATAATTAAGTAATACACAAATGACATTTTTTCCCCTTCAAATGTTCATTGTGAATTCAGTATACTTCCACTGAAATTCCCACTGTTGTATCTCCATTAATGCATTCAATATCCATTTAATCATACAATATCTCCTCTGTTGGGATTCTGTGTCATACTTCATGAACACTTTATAATGGCCTTCCAGGTATTATTGAGATATGTATTATGAAACCCCCAAATTCACTCAGCTCTCTCTGTACTCCTTTTTAATCTGCAATTTTTGTTAATACTAAACTATGTATTTGAATACACTGAAATCAGATATCGTTTATCAAGTATAAACAATGTTAATAGCTTATCTTCTTCTCTTAAAATACAACAAATTATTTCTTTTCCCCTTACCTCCTCTCTTATCTATAAATAAATCATTAAAGTCTTCATTGTTCGATAAAAGTCCATTAAAGGTTACCAGGCATCTCAACGTATCTATTTTAAGGGCAAATCAAGCAAACAGATTCGTTCAACCAACCAACTTTATCTTCCTTTCTTTTAATTTCAAGAATATTGATCTTTAATTCCTTCCAATACTATCTTTCTTTCCATTTGGGGGGGGGGTACGTTTTCACTAAATCCTCCAAAGCTTTAACAAACCTCTTTGATAAATCCCATATAGAAAAGTTATCCATGTCACTTTCTGGATTTGTGATTTGTATATCCCAGGGGTCAGCAACCTGCGGCTCTGGAGCCGCATGTGGCTCTTTCACCCCTGCTGCTGCTGCTGCTCCCTGTCACTCAAAATATACATCACAACCACCAATGTGCGACACCCACTGGCACGCAATTTATTGAGCTTTTCAACCCCCGGTAGGCCAACCATGGATAAATGCAAGAAAAGTTTCAGAAGAAAACAGAACGTTTAATTCAAGTACATAGGCTAGTTTTGTGGCCGCTCAAGAAATAGTCAGGCACGGGAAGGATTTTGTGGCTCCCGGTGTTTTCTTTTCTGTGGAAAACGGGTCCAAATGGCTCTTTGAGTGTTTAAGGTTGCAGACCCCTGGTATATCTCTTCTTTAAGGCATCAGAAATCCAAAAGGTGCCTCTTCCTTATCAACATGTGATCTCATTGTCCTCATTCCTGAGCTTCATTCTGGTAATCTGATTTGGAAATGAGCAATCCAAAGACTTGTGGCTCTACCCACTTTCCTTCCAGAAAGACTGATGTCAAAATGTTTAGTCATGAATCGATGACTAAACATTCGACTACCAGCAAGTAGAAACACTTCGAGTAAAAGATTTTTCTGCCTTGGTGGGGTTGCACTTACTACTAAGCCTTCCTAGTGAAACTCCAAGGGTGGACAACTCTGGCCCCTTTATGACCTGTGGACTTCAACTCCCAGAATTCCTGAACCAGCCATGCTTGGAGCTGAAAGTCCACAGATCATAAAAGGTGTCAGAGTTGCCTAATCCAACATGAATGGAAATATTAATGTGGGCATTAGTAGGATGAAAATATTGGGCATGGTAGAATTGGTGGCTGCCTTTATTGCAGATTCTTCACATACCATTTGTGTGTGTCAGAAAGAATAATATAAAATTTGACTTTAGGAATATTGTCTTGCAAGGGCAGGCAACACACACACACGGGAGGCATTTTCCAGCACAGCAAAGTCTGTTTTGTTCAAAACAAACACGACCCAACACAACGACACAACCTTCCAGGATTTTCCTTCCTAAATTCTTTTCCCTTAAACCCTTCCAGCGATCCCTCCTTCCCTGCTCTCCAAAGTAGGTCCCAGAACTGCTCTCTGCCTCCCCCCCCCCGCCATTCCCTCTTTTTACCTTTCCAAAAGATGAGGAATTTGTAAATTCTAAACCTAGTTAAAGTGAAAAGAGTTTCCAGCATCCCGGCTGGGGGAAATTCTTAGTAGTTGGAAAGTCCGCACGTCTGAAAGATTTGAAGAAGAAAAAAAACAACCCCTGTGCCAAAGCATGCTGGCTGGGAACTCTGGAAGTTGGAGTCCCCACCTCTCTCAGAACTGCTAAGCTCGAGAACAATATTAAGATCCTCGAGATGATTCCCAAATTCTCCCTTCTACCTCCCTAAACGTTGTGGCTCTTCCCTCCTGGACAGACACAAAGCCCCCCCACTCCCAGGACAGAGACCCCCAAGACCAATCTCCACCTCCTCGCGGATGAGGGCCCCCCTATAACTTTTTTCCCCTTCCTCCTCCTCTCCCACTCCTCCCCAACAGTCCTAGTTCCTTCCCTCCTTTTCTTTGCTGACCTGGATTCCGGGCAGCACCCTTCCCTTCCTTTCCTGCTTGCCCCGCTCGAGCTGGCTTCAACCGGTCAAAACTCCTGGCTTGCTTTCTTCACCATTGGCTGCCATAGCCCAGGAAGGCGAGGCCCGGACCGCATACCAGCCAGTCCCACGCCGGGAGTGGGAGGCGGAACGGGCACGGGTGTGGGCAGGGCGTTAGCAATGAGTTTGCCGGGGCGGGAGCAGCAGACGCCTCGCGTTTAAAGGGCGAGCGCCTCTGATAACTTTCATTTCCATAGGTCAAAACAAAAGAAAAAACAAGACAAGACAAGACAAGACAAAACAAAACAAAACAAAACAAAACAAAACAAAACAAAACAAAACAAAACAGAACAGAACAGAACAGAACAGAACAAAAAAAAAGAAAAACTAAACTAAACTAAACTAAACTAAACTAACACCCAAAGGAGGTCAAAACAAAAGAAAACAATCTAATAAAGGGAAAAGGAAAGAAAGGAAAATACAAAAAGAAAAAAGAGAAATACCTAAAGAAGCTAGATTTCAGTAACAGTAATAGAGGTTGAAGGGAACTTGGAGGTCATCTAGTCCAACCCCCTGCTAAGGCAGGTAGGAATTCGAACTGCGGACCTTTCGGAGAGACAAGCTCAGTGTCTTAGCCACTGAACCACCTAGTCTTCCGGCCTTTGTAAGAGATAAGAAGAATCCCGTCATCTCCCCTCCTTCTTTTAACGCAGGGGTCTCCAATCTTGGCCACTTTAAGCCTGGCGGACTTCAACTCCCAGAATTCCCTAGACAGTTTTGCTGGAGGACTTCAACTCCCAGAATTCTGGGAGTTGAAGTCCGCCAGGCTTAAAGTTGCCAAGGTTGAAGACCCCTGTTTTAACTATTCCATAAATTCCTGCAGCTCCTTTACTTCTCATCTTATTTTCAATCATTAAATCGCTAAAGCTGCTGCTGTGGAAAAGGATGGGACTCCTCTGCTGTATTTTCACCTACTGCCTCCAGTTTTGGTCACCACATTTAAAAAAAAAGAAAAAGATTTCTAAAGTGTCTAAAGGGCGCAGCCCGTTACGCCCATGTAACACCTCTCCTACACGAGCTGCACTGGCTCCCGGTGGTCTTCCGGGTGCGATTCAAGGTGTTAGTTATCACCTTTAAAGCGCTCCATGGCTTAGGACCTGGGTACCTACGAGACCGACTTCTGCCACCAGTAGCCTCCCACCGACCAGTTCGTTCTCACAGGGAGGGACTACTCAGGGTACCGTCAGTCAAATTATGTCGACTGGCAACTCCCAGGGGGAGGGCCTTCTCTGTGGGGGCTCCAACCCTTTGGAATGAACTGCCCCCGGAGATACGGAATATCCCTGATCTCCGTGCTTTCCTCCGTGCCCTCAAAACCCTGATGTTCCAACAGGCGGGGCTAAACATACGAACATGTGAATGATTTTTTTAAATGTTATCTAATTCTGGGTTTTATTTAATTGACCAAACTAAGTAATAATTTTAATTAGCAATTTTATGATGTTTGTGTGTCTATATTTTTCTTGACTGTACACTGCCTTGAGTCCTACGGGAGAAAGGCGGTATAGAAATATAATAAATAAATAAATAAATAAATAAATAAATAAATAAATAAATAAATAAATAAATAAATAAAATAAATTTGAGTTTCATCTTCAGGATCTGGCCTCCTAAAGTGCAGTCAGGGTTGATCTCTTCTAGGACTGACCGGTTGGATCGCCTTGCAGTCCAAGGGATTCGCAGGAGTCTTCTCCAGCACCTTGTTCAAAGGCCTCAATTCTTTGGTGCTCAGTTTTCCTTATGGTCCAACTTTCACAGCCATCCATTGCAACTGGGAAAACCACAGCCTTGACTATACGCACTTTTGTTGGCAGGGTGATGTCTCTGCTTTTTAGTATGATGTCTAGATTTGCTGTAGGTTTCCTCCCCAGGAGCAAGCATCTTTTGTTGGTAAGGTGATGTCTCTGCTTTTTAATATGTGGTCTATCTTTGCCATAGCTTTAGTTCTACATGTGTCTAAGTAATGCTTCGAGGAAAAAATGATTATTTTTTTTAACAAGCCAGTCTGCTGCTGTAATGGACAAAGGTTGCAGGTGGGCAGAACTGAAACCACCACAAACCCACGAGTGGCAATATATGCCTTTGAATAAAATTTGTTAGCCAGAAAATGTGCTATTAGGATTTTCCTGATCCAGGTGGGAAGAAATTTATATAGCAATTTTAACAACTTGCCAGCAGATGGCGCTCATACCATACATTTTAAAAGCAGTTTAATTACACATGGATATTTTGCTTATTCACAAATGGTACCGATGGGGCAACTGGAACTGAGGAGAAAGAAATCACGGAGTCAGCTAAAATAACCACTTTTATTATTTATTATTTTGGCATCCACCCTCCAAACATGTTGGCCTGTCACTTAGTCATACAGGTGGAGTCATGTTTGTAAAGCCTTAGTAAGATCACACCTGGAATACTGCCTCCAGTTTTGGTCACCACGCTATAAAAAAGACGTTGAGATTCTAGAAAAAGTGCAGAAAAGAGCAACCAGGATGATTAAGGGACTGGAGGCTAAAACAGATGAAGAACGGTTGCAGGAACTGGGCATGGCTTGTCTAGTGAAGAGAAGGACTAGGGAAGACGTAATAGCAGCCCTCCAATATCTCAGGGGCTACCACAAAGAAGAGGAAGTCAAGCTATTCTCCAAAGCACCCGAGGGCAGGACAAGAAGCAATATGTGGAAACTAATCAAGGAGAGACGCAACTTAGAAATGAGGAGGAACTCTCTTGACAGTGAGAGCAATCAACCCATGGGATAGAAGTTGCCCTCAGAAGTTGTGGGAGCTTCATCACTGGAGGCTTTCAAGAAGAGACTGGACTGGCCTCTGTTAGAAATGGTGTACGTTCTCCTGCTTGAGCGGGGTAGGGGGGTTGGACTAGATGACCTATAAGGTCCCTTACAACTCTGTCATTCTGTTAGACAGAAAAGAGAGGGAGGGAGGGAGGGAGGGAGGGAGGGAGGAAGGAAGGAAGGAAGGAAGGAAGGAAGGAAGGAAGGAAGGAAGGAAGGAAGGAAGGAAGGAAGGAAGGAAGGAAGGAAGGACTGGCAGGTGGGCAGAGAGCAGATGATAGCAGGAAGGATAGACAGATTGTTGTGGCCCTCCAGCAGTCAAATCAGATGAGGTGGAGGAGGCATGGAAGTGAGGGTCAGCATCAAGGCAACCTGAGAGCTCTGAGTGGGAGGAGGGGATGGAGCTGTTAGAGAGGCCAAGGCAGAGGCTGGGCCATCCATCAGACCTCAGATGGAGAGGCAACAGCCCCCAGGTCTGGAGGTGGCTGATGAGGAAGAGGAGGAACAGCTGGGTCCAATGCCTGAAATGTGGATGTGCAGAAGGCAGAGGAGAGGAGAGCAGTGGAAATCTATGGGCTGATCCTTGGAACGGAAGAGCCACTGCTGCTGGCAAAGCCCCACCCTAGCTCTGAGGATAGAGACAGAGGTGGAACCTGGGCCGTCCATCCAGCCTTCAGATGGAGAGTCAACAGCCCCGTTAAATCTGTTAAACTGCTAGTCTGGGCAACTAACATCCATGTACTTCTAAATAATCTTTTTCACATGACTGTAGATCCAACCAGGGACAATAGATCCAAGGCTGGACAGCCATCTATCTGGAATGGTATAGGGCAGTATTGGTGAACCTTTTTGGCTCTGAGTGCCAAAACGGGAACATGCACGCGCAGGGGAGCGCTGGAAACCCAAAGAGCAGCTCCCCGGCGCGCACACGCAGGAGCGCCAGAAACCGGAAGAGTGTATGTGCGCGCTGGGAAGCTGAGCTTCCAACGGTTTTCTGGTTTCTGGTGTGCATGCACGTGCGAAGACCAGCTGGTGGGTGTGCATATGTGCGCTGGAACCCAGAACAACAACAGGCGACGGCTGGTGGGCGCGGAGAGAGGGCTCTGCATGCCACTTCCGGCATGCGTGCCATAGGTTGGCCATCACGGGTATAGGGTCTCCTGCTTGAGCAGGGGGATGGACCAGATGACCTACAAGGTCCCTTCCAATTCTGTAAATCTGTTAATTTCCTGACAGTGAGAGCAATCAACCCATGGAACAGAAGTTGCCTTCGGAAGTTGTGGGAGCTTCATCCCTGGAAGCTTTCAAGAAGAGACTGGACTGCCATCTGTCAGAAATGGTGTAGGGTCTCCTGCTTGGGTGGGGGTTGGAATAGATGACCTCCAAGGTCCTTTCCAGCTCTATATTGATTGATTGATTGATTGATTGATTGATTGATTACAGTAAATTAATTTTGAAGATTGGTTTTTGGTCTGCTGGTGGTGTTTCTTCTCAGCCTCTGTGAAAAAAAATGCTTTAAGGACAATGAAAGATAAAATTGTGACTCTTCCCGAGTAGGGCAGTATCAATAATTTACTTTGAATAAACTCCACATATTGCAAAGAAAGGCACGGCTTGTTGAAATTTTGGAAAAAATACATTTATTATTTAATTTTTAATATTAATATTTATTTTAAACACAATGAAGCTTCTTTCATTTCCATTTCATTACTCTTTTTTTAAAAAACAAAATTACAATTGGTTTTATTCAGCTTGACTGTATTTCTGTGACCAATTTTAACCAGCACCAGGAAAAAGAATTAGAAGTATTATCTTGACTATAGTTCATATCTAATCGTTTTTAAAATATATATACATTTTTGCTCTGTACTGAACAACGTAACATTACATTATTGCCTTGTATTAGAATAAAATATCAATATTCAGCTGCAAACAAATTTTTTAAATTACAAAGGGAGAAAAAGTTAGCACCAAATGACAAATTGTGCAACTATAAATGTACAGTACTTCATGGAACAGTACATAGAATAAGGCTTTGTCACAGTGGAAATATGACAATGCAGGAGTGCTGAGCTGAAAATTAACAAATAAAAATATTGCTTTAAGTAGAATGAAAGGCACAAGTGTCTATGCCCTGCCCCCCAACTGTAGAACTATTTACCGTATTTTTCGGAGTATAAGAAGCACTGGAGTTTAAGACGCACCTTAGTTTTTGGGGAGGAAAATAAGAAAAAAGCTGACTGGGGGTGGATCGGCCTCCAGGAATACCCCCAATCAGCTGTTCCCAGAGGTGAATTTTAGCAACAGGTTTGTTGGTTGTGAGCTCTGTGCCTTTATTTATTTATTTATTTATTTATTTTTGCTTTTTTTTCTGACGTTTCAGAAAAAAATTTTTTTCTGCCTTTGAAAGCCTCCAAAACAGAGCTTTTTTTCTGAAGCTCTGTTTGGAGGCTTTTTTTCTGAAGTTTCTTTCAGAGGCTTTTTTTCTGAAGCTCTGTTTCGGAAGCTTTTTTTCTGAAGGACTATCTGTACTCTGTTCAATCTCCTTTCTTTGGTATTGGTACATAGATTAACCTCTTCCGATCTGTTGGTTATTGTGTCATTCTCCAGATTTGTTAACATAGTTTGGTGAGAACTTTTACTGATTCTTTTTTTGTTGCTTGCCATATTATTTTAGATAAAAGCCTTTCAGAGGCTTTTTTTCCTGAAGCTTCTTTCAGAGGCTTCTTTCAGCCTCTGAAATCTCCGTTTGGGAGGCTGGGCGGGGCTACATTCAGAGTATAAGACGCACCCAGATTTTCACTCTCTTTTCACCCTCTCATTGGTTATTATACTCCGAAAAATACGGTAGGTGTTCCACCATGAAACTACAGGTAGTTCTCGACTTACAACTATTTCTTTAGTGACCATTCAAAGTTACAATGGCATTGAAAAAAGGGGCCCATGATCATTTTTCACACTTGCAACCGTTGCAGCATCCAGGTAATCAAAATTTGGATGCTTGGAAACTGACATGTACTTATGACGGTTGGAAGTGTCCCAGGACCATGATATCACCTTTTGTGATAAGCCAAAGTTAATGGGAAAGCCGGTCCTTATTTTGAAGTTATGGGTGCTATCAAGCAAATGAAATTTTCTATGGTCAGTGCTGCAATCTTGTTGAAATGTTTCATGCCACACGTATAGGTGGTAGCCCTCGACATACAAGAGTTCGTTTAGTGACCAATGTTACAACGGAACTGACCCAAAAAAGTGACTTATAACCGTTTTTCACATTTATGGCCACGGCAGCGGCCTCTCCCTGCTCATGGGATCAAAGTTGAGATGTTTGGCAACAGGCATGAATTTATGATGGTTGCAGTGTCCTGGGATCATGTGATCACTTTTTGCGACCTTCTGACAAGCAAAATCTACGGGGA
The DNA here is from genome assembly GCF_029215685.1 of Pituophis catenifer annectens. Lineage (NCBI taxonomy): Eukaryota > Metazoa > Chordata > Lepidosauria > Squamata > Colubridae > Pituophis > Pituophis catenifer. The sequence continues at coordinate 9,915,958 of NW_027256894.1, forward strand.
AGCCAGATTCTCTTAACAAACATGTATTCACTTAACAACTGTGTCAAGAAAGGTCATAAAATCGGACAAAACTCCCTTAACAACTCTTCTCGCTTAGCAACAGAAATTTTGGGCTCCACTGTGGTTATAAGTCAAGGACTACCTGTATAAGTGATATATATAACTATATTGTTGCAAATGCACATATCGGATCAGATGCATTTTCTCCACAATTTCTGAGTCTGGACTGACAGACAGCAAAACCTTTAAACATGATCTGGTTTTAACTTATTGACTGTGTAATAAAATATTTCAAAATGGGCTTACAAAACAATTCATCTTTTATTTATTATTGTTGTATCAAATATTTCAGATGCATTAGGCTACCACTTGTCAGAATTCCCATTTTAGCTGAGGCTGGAAACTGTGGTCTAAAATAATCTAAAATAGTCTAAAATATTAAATAGAACCCCAGCCCAGAGAAAAATTAATATAAATATATATATTTTAGGTGAGAGAGGAAAGATGGCTATTAATTAGGGTTTTTTTTAAAAAAAAAAATTCTCTGAAATTATACTTAGTGGAGGATTGAGGGGCTACAGTAGATTTCTTTCAGAAGCTTCAGAAGCCTTAAACCTGCTGCTTTCCGCTTTCTAGTAACATTATATAAGATTTCATTTCATTAATGGTTTTTCCCTTTCAACCATCCAGAGATGCAGACAGAGATATTATTCGCCTCAGGCTTATCTGCAGAGGTGCGTTACGTCTCCAGTCAATTTAATTGCTCTCCGAATCTTTTCCTTAAAAAATAAAAATTAGAAAACGGTGACAAGCCATCCAGTGGCTTGTGCAATAATCTATATATTAATGAAACCAAAAAATAAAATAAAAAAAATGCAGCCATGTCAAAAGTATCATAACGTTGTACAGGATCGGTTTTTGAGATGAATTCTTTTTTTTTTCTTTTTTCTTTTCTTTTCTTTTTTTTTGTGGCGATCTTGCTTTCATTTCATCCAGTCTGCAAAAAGGAGCATCAAGTCCTATTAGGTAAGCCCTGAAATTCATTGGTTGTGTGAGTAACTTGTGTTTGTAATGAAAAAGATATTTTGCATTTGCAATTTTCGGATGCGGTCGACCTTGCCGAATCAAGTCGAGGTCCGTCTCTGTCAAGCTTCTTCTTTTCAATGTCCAGCCATGCGAAAGGTGATTATGGCCTTTCCAATGTGATATCATTCACACTTGCATTTCAAAAGTAGATGACCTCTCTCCATAGAGGCTCTATATAGTTAGCTGTCATGGCTATTAGCCATCAATAGACCTCAATTCCCCTATAAATTTATCTAATCTAAGCTGAAATAGGCATCGCCACGTCTTGTGGCAACGAGTTCCATAAGTTAATGATATATCGTAGGAAGAAGTACAAATGAGCTATCAATTCCCCTTAAGGAGCCGTGGCAGATTTCATTAACTCTTCTGCTGCATCTTGCTTGCATAGAAGTCTCTGCAGGTTTGACAGCAGCGCTGGTACCATCTCATGTCCTGACAAAGGTTTTTCTCCCGGATCACTCGACAATAAACGGCCCACTGGTCTCCCGTACACTTGTATGTCAGGGCGGCTTTTAAGAAAAGGCAGAGAGAAGATTGGAACAAGAAATTAGGCCGTTGTTTTACTTTAGGTAAAGGTAAAGGTTCCCCTTACACATGTGCTAGTTGTTCCTAACTCTAGGGGGCAGTGCTCATCTCCGTTTCAAAGCCGAAGAGCCAACGCTGTCCAAAAATGTCTCCGTGGTCATGTGGCTGGCAGGACTCAATGCCAAAGGCGCATAGAACGCTGTTACCTTCCCACCAAAGGTGGTCCCTATTTTTCTACTTGCATTTTTTACGTGCTTTTGAACTGCTAGGTTGGCAGAAGCTGGGACAAGTAACGGGAGTTCACCCCGTTACGTGGCGCTAGGGATTTGAACTGCTGACCTTTTGATCGACAAGCTCAACGTCTTAGCCACTGAACCACCGCATCCCATTGTTTTACTTTAGGAAGAGCATAATTCTAGAGAAACTGCATAGTGCTATCTATCTGTGTTCTGACCCAGCTCCCAAACATGACAAATCCTCTGTAGTTAAATCAATGATTCCTTTATCAGGAGCGCCAGCAGCCCCGGCAAAAAGTTTCTCTCTCAACATAGGCTAACAAGTATGTCCAGCAGGGAGATGGATAGATGTCTGCCACATCTCCACCCCCTGCCTTTTATCCCCAGAGCTAGGGTGGGGCTTCACTAGCAGCGGTGGCTCTTCCATCCCAAGGACCGGCCCATAGATTTCCACTGCTCTCCTCTCCGCTACCTTCTGCGCATCCGCACATCAGGCACTGGACCCAGCTGTTCCTCCTCTTCCTCATCAGCCATCTCCAGACCTGGGGGCTGTTGACTCACCATCTGAGGGCTGATGGACGGCCCAGGCTCCACCTCTGTCTCTATCTCTGACAGCTCAATTCCCTCCTCCCCCTTGGAGCTCTCAGGTTGCTTTGATGCTGACCCTGACTCCCACACCACCTCATCTGATTCGGTTGCTGGAGGGCCACAACAATCTGTCTATCCTTCCTGCTATCATCTGTTCTCTGCCCACCTGCCAGTCCTTCCTTCCTTCCTTCCTTCCTTCCTTCCTTCCTTCCTTCCTTCCTTCCTTCCTTCCTTCCTTCCTTTTTTCTGTCTAACAGAATAACAGAATGATAGAGTTGGAAGAGACCTTGGAGGTCTTCTAGTCCAACCCCCTGCTCAGGTAGGAAGCCCTATACTATTTCAGACAAATGGTTGTCCAATCTCTTTTTAAAAATTTTCAGTGTTGGAGCATTCACAATTACTGGAGGCAAGTTGTTCCACTGATTAATTGTTGTGTCAGGAATCTGTCTGTCCATCGATCCATCGATCCATCCATCGATCCATTTATTTTTTTTAAATTTGATTTATATGCCGCCCTTCTCTGGAGACTCAGGGCGGCTTACAATGCATTAAGCAATAGCCTTCATACTTTTGTTTATTTATACAAAGTCAGCTTATTGCCCCCACAAACTGGGCCCTCAATTTACCTACCTTAGAAAAGATGGAAGGCTGAGTCAACCTTGAGCCTGGCGAGATTCGATCTTACTTTAATTGCAAACAGCTGGTGTTAAATTATAGTGCTCTGTCTGTTGAGCTATCCAGGCTCCTATCCATTGATCCATCCATCCATCCATCCATCCATCCATCCATCCATCTCATTTCTATCTAGCCTGCAATGATCTGTTTCCTGATCTGGCCAATTCCAGTTGTCTTCTGAATCAGGATATGATTCTAGGAATTGGATTCTCAACAACTTCCAACTTCAAAAGTGTGCTGTGTATATTATTTTCAGTGCTTCCTTACATTACATTTTTGGGTGGAAAACCTTCCTTGGTGAGAAAAGAAAGGAAAAGCTCATTGTGCCAAGTCATAACAAATGTGAGACTCAATGGAGGGACACTGCATTTTTTTTTTAAACCCGGGCTTCTTAAGTTTGTTTTGAGAGAGGAAGATGACAAATAAAGAATTCAGAATTCAAAATCCAGGGGAAAGCATACTGACCGAGTCTTGGAGAGGTAATTGTGTTGACATTGATTTTCTCATTGCAGGCCTGTTGATGACACTGTCGGTAGGCTGCAAGTTTGGAGAAGGTGGGACACTCGTTGCCGTGGCGACCTGTGACTTTGTGCATGCACTGGACCACACGGGACTGAAGACCTTTGCCGCATGTTGAGGAACACTAGACAAGAGATTAACCATCATGATTTATGTAATGCAGAGATATAACCGAGGCAGAGGCCCATTGGAAGAGGACATTTGATCGATTTGATTTATATCAGGGTTGAAATCTAGTAGGTTCTGTCAGGTTCTGGAGAACCGGTAGCGGAAATTTTGAGCAGTTTGGAGAACTGGCAAATACCACCTCTGGCTGGCCCCAGAGTGGGGAGGGAATGGGGATTTTGCAGTATCCTTCCCCTGGAGTGGGATGGGAATGGAGATTTTGCAGTATCCTTTCCCTGCCATGCCCACCAAGCCACCCACCAAGCCATGCCCACAGAACCGGTAGTAAAAAAATTGGGATTTCATCACTGATTTATATAAATCGGGTGTGTCAAACTCAAGGTTCAGGGGCCGAATTCGGCCTACGGAGTGCTTAGATCTGGCGCGTGGGGCCACCCTGGAAACAGCAAAGGACCGGCCCGCGGTGCCTCTGCCAGTGAAAATGGAGCTCCGGAAAGCCGCGTGCAGCCCTCCCAAGCTCTGTTTTCGCTGTCAGAGGGTTGCAGGTGGCCGTAACAGCTAAAAACGCAGCTCGGGAGCCCGTTTTCACTGGCAGAGAGCTCAGGCCACCAGAGCCCCCCCCGACATATATGACGTCAAGCTGGCCACACCTACCTTGGCCACGCCCACCCCGGCCACCCAAGGTCAAACACAACCCTGATGCGGCCCTCAATGAAATCGAGTTTGACACCTCTGATATAGATAGTCCTTGACTTACGACTGGTCACTTAGTGACTGAAATGACAACAGGCTAACAGGTAGTCCTCGACTTACGACCACAACTGAGCCCAGTTGCTAAGTGAGATAGTTGTTAAGTGAGTTTTGCCCCATTTCACAACCTTTCTTGCCACGGTTGTTGAGTGAATCCCTGCGCTTGTTCCGTTAGTAACATGGTTGTTAAGGGAATCTGGCTTGTCGCAAAAGGTGGATTACATGACCCCAGGGACATCTGAATGTTGATCATGTGACCGTGGGGATGCGGCAACAGTCGTTAAGTGTGAAAAATGGCCATAAATCACTTTTCTCAGTGCCTTTGCAACTTCGAACGGTCACTAAATGAACTGTTGTAAGTCGAGGACTACCTGTACTTGCGGGAGGGGTACTTACGACCCAGATTCAAAGTTCTGATAGTCGCCTCCCCCGGTCATGTGGATGCTCAGCAACCAGGCCACTTATCTGTCTGTTTGCAATGTCCTGACTCCATTGACAACTGTCTTGCTTAGCAACAGGTGTTTTGGGCTCAATTGTGGTCGTAAATCGAGGACTACCTGTATTTACCCATCCGGCGAGGTAGACAGGGGAAGCTGCAGAAGTGGCTTGGTTAACACTGTAAAGAATAGCAATAGCACTTAGACTTATATACCGCTTCACAGTGTTTTTACAGCCCTCTCTAAGCAGTTTACAGAGTCAGCCTCTTGCCCCCAACAATCTGGGTCCTCATTTTACCCCACCTCGGAAGGACGGAAGGCTGAGTCAACCTTGAACCCGGTGAGATTCAAATTGCCAAACTGCAGGCAGCCGGCAGTCGGCAGAAGTAGCCTGCAGTACTGCACTCTAACCACTGTGCCACCGTGGCTCAGAATCCATGGCTACTGAGTTAGCTTCTACCCTGCAAAGTTCTTTGGCCATGGCTGATAGTTCCCCTTGTATACAGATCCACCAAGCTGCAGCTTGCAAATCAGGAAGAAGGTGGCTTGCGATGCCTTCTCCCCCCACTTCCCCCCCAAAGATTTAGCTTCCTCGCCTCCCCATTGCAGAGACCACTGGAAGCCCTTGCCAGACAGCTCAGCCACAATTAGGGGGGCATTCGTCACTCCCCAGCGGCGATGAATGACTGCTGATCCCTTCTCAAGGGAGAAGACAAAAGCGGGGTTATTCTAAAAGGAAATGAGAATTTCCCCGGGTTTCACAGGTCCTGCTGGGAGGAATCAGCGGCTTGCCAGGATTCTCAGAGGCGGAAGACAAGACTGCAACTGGCAGCTCCTCTCGTCAGGGGAGGGCAGGTGGCTGGAGGCAATTTTTCAAAGGCGCTTTATCACCAGTGACAGGGCTTGGCAGCCTCCCCGCATTCTGAAGATGTCCTCCCTTTTGCTTTGCTTTGCTTTTTTCTCAGCCAAGCCCTTGCTGATGCTTCTGAATGGCGTTCCGGTTGGAACAGGAGTGCTCCCAGAGCTGGGTGGAAAGACTCCGCCGTCAGGTGCACAACGTGGAAAGAAAGCAGGAGTCATTTCCCAGCTGGGAAGCCTGGAACCTTAGGCTGGCGGCCAGATTCCCAGGCCTGCCCACCACCCAGGATGGGCTGGGGGCTGCCCGGGGAAAGGGGGCTCCTTGCCTACACGGGCTATGCCTTTGAAATGCGCTTATTGAATCTCCTGATTCAAATCCACGGAGGCCATTCAAGTCAAAACGGGGTCTGCTCTCTCCCCTACCCCGAGTCTTCTAGAAAATAAAAAGTTTTGCGGGGTGACGAGGGACCCTATTAAGCTGACCCTTACGTCAGCTCGTAAGTCTCGGTTTCCGTCTTTCTTCCCACGAACTGGCTAAGCAAGCAGGGGTCTTTCAACATTAGCTGAAGTTGGAATGATAGGGAAGTGGTCACTGATAGTTTCCCAAAGGAGGCAGTGAATGTGAAATACTCCCTAAAGGACTGATAGCAGAATATAAATGCCACTTAGTATGAATGCTTGAGAGCACAATTATTTTGTTGTCCAATAATTTTGGTCCTCCCTCCTTTCTTTTCCTTTCTTTTCCTTTCTTTTCCTTTCTTTTCCTTTCCTTTCCTTTCCTTTCCTTTCCTTTCCTTTCTTCTCTTCCTTTCCTTGTTTTTCTTCCTTTCCTTTCCTTTCCTTTCCTTTCCTTTCCTTTCCTTTCCTTTCCTTTCCTTTCCTTTCCCCTTTCCTTTCTTCCTTCCTCACACTAATGCAGATATTTAATTTCCTTTCCTTTCCTTTCCTTTCCTTTCCTTTCCTTTCCCCTTTCCTTTCTTCCTTCCTCACACTAATGCAGATATTTAATTTCCTTTCCTTCTTTCCTTTCCTTTCCTTTCCTTTCTTCTCTTCCTTTCCTTGTTTTTCTTCCTTTCCTTTCCTTTCCTTTCCTCTTTCCTTTCTTCCTTCCTCACACTAATTCAGATATTTAAATTCCTTTCCTTTCCTTTCCTTTCCTTTCCTTTCCTTTCCTTTCCTTTCCTTTCCTTTCCTTTTCTTTCCTTCTTTCCTTTCCTCCATCCTTCCTCCCCTCCCTCGATGATCAATTCTAATTCTTAGTGGGTTAATTAAAACTATTGTGGCTTTTATTCTATTTGGTTTGTATGCGCCAATATGTATTTTGTTATTGGTCTTTATTCTTATGCAAAACAAGTTGTAAATGAACAAATGTATTTCCATCCCTCACACTAATGCAGAAATTACAGACTAGAATTAGAATGAAATCATATTCAAAAGACATACTGATTGATATCACTCGCTTCAAATTATGTTTTGTTTTCTTTTTTAAATAGCAGGCTGCCTGACCTTGGACCATTCTCCGGTTTTCCATTCATAGCATCCCGTATGATCTTCGCACTCTTCTTCGTCCCTCGGCCTCGTTGCTGCATCACACTTTCCTTGTGGGTTGGTACACATGACTTTTCTCTTCTGTTTTCCCCTTCCACAATCAGAGGAACACTGCAAAAGAGAGCGTTGAAATTTGTTGAATTGGACTTGAAATATTTAGAAGCAGTTTCACATTCTTTCAAATGTCTCTTAAAATACCATTATCTTCATGGGTTTTTCACAGGAAGAAATATAGGTAAAGGTTCCCCTCACACATATGTGCTAGTCGTTCCTGACTCTAGGGGGCGATGCTCAACTCCGTTTCAAAGCCAAAGAGCCAGTGCTGTCTGAAGACGTCTCCGTGGTCATGTGGCCGGCATGACTCAACGCCAAAGGCGCACAGAATACTGTTACCTTCCCACCAAAGGTGGTCCCTATTTTTCTACTTGCATTTTTTACGTGCTTTCGAACTGCTAGGTTGGCAGAAGCTGGGACAAGTAACGGGACCTCACCCCGTTACGCGGCGCTAGGGATTCGAACTGCTGAACTGCCGACCTTTCGATCGACAAGCTCAGCGTCTTAGCCACTGAGCCACACCAATGTTAATGTCAGATTGTACTATATTTAAATTAGATAAGCATAAAAAGATTACTGCCAATGCATTGTGTTTGGAGAGAGGTGAGAGTTCCCCAGTACCATTGTAGCAGTTATCTACTTAACACATCAGGACTGACCTTAAATCTGTCGCACACATATGTGTTCTTTGGAAGAAGAACTGAGATTATATATTTTTTCTGATTAAGCGGAACTTTACGTTATTAATTTCAGTTCGGTCATAATTGATTATAAACTAAATTCTTTCAAACTTGGCATGTTGCATAAACCAGACTGGATGTAAACAAATAGGGATCTGTGGCCATCAGGAATGTACTTTATTTAGCCTGTTCTGCATGATGGAAACATCCTTTTTTTTTTTAGTAATAATTTCACTAAACAGGATATAAAATACAAAAGAAATGAAAGTATGAAATGAAATGAGAAATGAAATGGCTTAGGACCTGGCTATTTGCGGGACCGCCTGCTACCACAAATAGCCTCCCACCGACCAGTACGCTCCCATAGAGAGGGGCTCCTCCGGGTGCCGTCGGCCAAACAATGTCGACTGGCGGCACCCAGCGGGAGAGCCTTCTCTGTGGGGGCACCTACTATCTGGAACGAGCTCCCCCCCAAGATACGGAGGATTCCGGATTTGGGTACCTTCCGTCGCGCGCTTAAGATGTTCCTATTCCATCAAGCTGGCCTGACCTAAACTTTTCCTCTTCTTAAATGGGAATTTTAAATTTGGTTTTAAATTATTGGGGTTTTAAAATGGTTCAGCCAAATTTATTTAATTTGTTTTATCTCCATTTTAAATTTTGTATTTATATGTTTTATTTTATGGCTGTTCACCACCCTGAGTCCTTCGGGAGTAGGGCGGTATACAAATTTAATAAAATGAAAAATAAAATGAAAAGTAGTGGGAAAAAAGGGGAAGAAAATGGGAGAGAAAAAAATGTTAACGTGAGAAAAGCTAAGCATTGATTTTCAATTCTTTTTAGCACAATAGAATAAGATAGTAACATTAGAGCCTCAACTTTTTTTTTTACTTTTACACACGACTGTAATACGTACTAGCCATTTCTTTAACAACAAAACTTATTAAAACAAAACCCCAAATCAACGTTTCCATTTTCCCCCTGTCTCAAGCACAACATCCAGCAGCAATTTCCAAGCAGAAACAAAGCTGGATGTGTTCTTTTCTTTGATTAAAGCAGTTAATTTAGCCATCTCTGCTAATTCCATCACATTTTCCGGCCATTCATCCATTGCAGGAATTAAAAGTACCCGTATTTTTCTGAGTATAAAATGCTCCAAAGTATAAGACGCACCTTAGTTTTGGGGGAGGAAAATAAGAAAAAAAAAATTCTGTCTCTGTCTACCAGCATCCATCGGTATTCATCTGGCTAGTGTGTGAGAGAGTCGAGGGCTGTTTGGAAACTGAAACAGTATTTGCTGTGTGAGCAACAAGCAAGGAGTCTGGGCGTGACTTAGGTCAACTGTTCTAAAGCTGCATGCTGTGCTGATCTCTGAAACTGAAACTCCTCTCCTCTGCTTGTGTTTTGCTTGTATTTACTACCATTTTGAAAACCTGCTTTTGGTATTGTATATTTACTTCATGTGTTAGGTAAAGGTAAAGGTTTCCCTCACACATATGTGCTAGTCATTCCCAACTCTAGGGGTTGGTGCTCATCTCCGTTTCAAAGCCGAAGAGCCAGCGCTGTCCGAAGATGTCTCCGTGGTCATGTGGCTGGCATGACTAAATGCCAAAGGTGCACGGAACGCTGTTACCTTCCCACCAAAGGTGGCGCCTATTTTTCTACTTGCATTTTTTACGTATTTTCAAACTGTTAGGTTGGCAGAAACTGGGACAAGTAACGGGAGCTCACCCCGTTACGCGGCACTAGGGATTTGAACCGCTGAACTGCCGACCTTTTGATCGACAAGCTTAGCCACTGAGCCACCGCGTCCCTATACTTCATGTGTTATATTATATATAAAGAGAAGTTATTGAATCCTGCTGGATCAGTTACTTGTTTGTGCTTTCTGGATGCGATTGCTGCTGCAAACTCTGACAGTCCTTGCAGCAAATAGCAAACAGCTAACACCCCCTCCCCTTCTATGGGTCACCGATGAGCAGCCTGGATCCAGCACTGAATAAATAGATGGAGATAGGGAGATCTCTGTGAGCATTTTCTGGACATGCTCCAAAGAAAGCATCTCCATTTAGAGGGGTCCAGGTTAAAAGCAAGCCCCATCATGAGGCTCATCGCAGCGAAGGGCAGATCTCAACATGCGTATCTCACCATCTTTCTTAGAAAAGAAAATGTGTTTGTTTTTTTTAAAAAAAAGCCATAATCCAGGCAGACGTGACTGCGGACCCTGCGGATCAGGACATGAATGACAAGTGTTTTATGAGCCAGCTAGCAAGCAAACAAACAGGCTCTGGAACACTACAGAGCAACTGGAAAATGGCTTTAACATTCTCTCCCCTCTCTTATCCCTCCCTCCATCCATCCCTGGAAAGCCTGGTATCTAATTTCATGACCTCCTGGTGAAAATTAATATATCTTTGTGTAGTGCAAAAGCATAAATGTAAATTTTGGCTGGAAGGCTTCTTTAAGTTATTTGTTTTTAATTAGTGTCCTCCTCTCGAATTCCACAACCGCCCCCAGTGGGAAACCCCGGCATTTTAATGGACATATTCAACTTTTAAGTTGTATTTGTTCCAAAGGTTTTTTTTTTTCCCAAAAGGCAACTGGAGTTTCTTGGGGTGTTTTTTTTCTTCTTCTTTGAAACGTTGCGCTTCTCATCCAAGAAGCTTCTTCCGTTCTTAAAAGTTTTAGAACTCTTTAAAAGTTTTTAGAACTGAAGACGCTTCTTGGATGAGAAGCAAAATATTTCCCAAGAAAAATCCAAGAAACCAGTGGTGAAATCTGGTTTGCTACCGGTTCGCTGGCTGTGCATGCACGCTACACGCCAAGCACATGCTGTCTGCAGGCATGTGCAATACACACCAAGAGGAGGCTTGGGAAGGTAAGTAGAACAGTGGGGAGGGGAATCAGCTGTGGAGTGCGATCATTGGAACAATTTTTTTTTACTTTTTTAAAGCATTCTTTTACTACCTATTCGCCCAAACCGGTAGTAAAAGAATGCTTTAAAAAAGTTTTTTTAAAAAAAAGGTTCTGAGGATTAGCTGAGCTGAGCAACTTTTTTTAAAAAAACTTTTTAAAGCATTTTTTAAAAAAAAATGCTTAAAAAGTGAAAAAAATCGTTCCGATGATTGCACGTCCCTCATCTGATCGTTGGAACTTCTTTTTACATTTTTTTTTACTACCGGTTCGGCGAACCAATAGCATTTTTCACTACCAGTTCGGGTGAACCGGCCCGAACCGGTAGCATTTCACCCCTGCAAGAAACCCCAAATGCTTTTTGGAAAAAGCACCATATTATTGTTGTTGTTGTGATCCTGCCCTTTGTGTAATCTCAACACATTAACTTTAGCAAATATTTAGCTACATACATACACTGGCCTGGCCTAACTCCCCATCTTTTAAATTTTTTAAATTTTTTAATTTGTGATTTTATAAATTGGGTGTTTTAATCTGTGTTTCGGCCGAAATATTTAATAATTTTAAGGGACTTTTTTAATATTTGGATTATCTGTATTTTATCTTGGCTGTTCACCGCCCTGAGTCCTTCGGGAGTAGGGCGGTATAGAAATTTGATTAATAAATAAATAAATAAAAATAAATATCCCAATGATCTGCCCTTCCTTCTACCAGACTGGAAATACCTTAGACCATTCTGAAGCTTCCCAAATAGAAAGACAGTCTCGCCCTTCGCAGCTCTGTATCGTTGCTGGCTTGGGACCAAGGCAGTAGAGATCTCTCGTGTTGACATAGCTCCCGTTCTGCAGTTGATAGACACATGTCACTCCCCGATGCTGCAGACCTTTGGCACAACTCGAAGAGCAAGGACTCCACTGTACCGTAACCCACCTGTTTGAACAATCAAGACAAGGACACCAGGACAGTCAGAATCCTTGTAAGGAAGAGATGCTAGATAACTCATGATCCATTGGGCCATTGTTTCAGAGCTATTTCCTTATCCGTTTCCTCAACATCTTCAACAACGGCAGAGCTCCTAATGTATTGGAAAAGTTCTTAATAATTAGATAAGATTAACAGAGTTGGAAGGGACCTTGTAGGTCATCTAGTCCAGCCCCCCGCCCAAGCAGGTGACCCTACACCAGTGATGGTTAACTTTTTTGCCGCCGCGTGCCAAAAGCGGGGGGGAGTGCGGGAGGGTCACGCACATGCGTGCCCACACCATAATTCAATGCACCCAGCCCCCCCGTGCATACGCACATGGCCCCCCTGCTCTTCCCCTGCTTTTGGCACGCGATGGCCCGGTAGGCCCATTTTTCGCCCTTCCCAGGCTCCCCAGGCTTTCTAGGAACCTGGGGAGGGCGAAAACAGCCTTCTCCTTATTTATTTATTTATTTATTTATTTATTTATTTTGTCGCATTTCTATGCCACCCAACTCCCAAGGGACTCTCTTCCCCCCTCCCCTCAGAGGCCGGAAATGGCCCGTTTCCCGATTTTCAGTGGGACCGGAAGGACCGTTCCTTTCTAGGAACCTGGGGAGGGTGAAAACGGCCTTCCCCATCCCCCCAGAGGCCCTCCAGAGGCCGGAAACAGCCCATTTCCTGACTTCCGGTGGGCCCAGAAGGCCCAAAAATCAGCTGGCCGGCACGTACATGCATGCTGGAGCTGAGCTAAGGCTCACATGCCCACAGATATGGCTCTGTGTACTACCTGGTGGCACTCGTGCCATAAGTTCACCATCACGGCCCTACACCATTTCTGACACATGGCAGTCCAATCTCTTCTTGAAAGCTTCCAGTGATGAAGCTCCCACAACCTCCCAAGGCAACTTCTGTTCCATTGGTTGATTGTTCTCACTGTCAGAAAATTTCTCCTTATTTCCAGGTTGAATCTCTCCTTGGTCAGTTTCCATCCATTATTCCTTGTCTGGCCTTCGGGTGCTTTGGAAAATAGCTTGATCCTCTCCTCAAATATTGGAAGACTGCTATTATCATGTCTCCCCTGGTCCTTCTCTTCACTAGACTAGCCATGCCCAGTTCCTGCAACCCTTCATCATATGTTTTAGCCTCCAGTCCCCTCATCATCCTGGTAGCTCTTCTCTGCACACTTTCTAGAATCTCAACATCTTTTTTATAGTGTGGTGATTCAAGCTGTCCTGAACCAATAAATATCAGGACTTGACCATCGGAAACATTTTGTGACACGTTGGATTACGGAAAAAACGTTTTATTAAATATGCCAGATTCCATGGGAGTCGTGGGTTCAGGATTTTGGATACAATTTAGCCTACGTGAAGCACCTTGGTTCAAAAATGACAAACCCTTTCCAAATGAAGTTTACAGACAAAGAAACATGAGAGCTTCAGCAGCATTCACTTTGTGCTTTATCGCAGGGCAGATGTGATGCTCGGTCTTACTCAACTCTGTGCAATTAGACTATCTCAAAATCTGCCCATATCCAATTTTGGAGGCTCGGTGTTTGAAAGCAGAATTAGGCCCCATCAGTTGGGAACCTGCAGGGCTTGGGGACATGCCTCGATCTCATGTTGCATCCGTTGACAACTCCTGAAACCAAGCACATCTTTTCCCAGGGCTGTGTGGCAGCTGCGAAGGGCAGCTGTGTGATCCTGGGAACAAAATACAGCTGGATGAACACATTATTGACTGGTGCTACCTGAGTGTCTCCCACCCCAGGTGCCTTTTGAGTCTGAAGTACTGCACAGCACTATTATATACAAATATAAGCAAATTTAATTCTAAAATTTCCAAATTTAATCCTCGTGTGACATTCTCAGATGCCCCTGAAAACATCTGCTTGCTCCTCAGATGATTTAAATGGGATCTATGCAGTAGTGAAATCCAATATGATAAGAATCATATTCTTAAGAAATGGGAAGAAAATTGGGATTGGAATGATAATGGGGAAGTTAATTATGGAACAGTTTGGGACACAATGAAAGCAATTTTTAGAGGAGAAAGTATTAAATTATCAAGTAGGAAGTATAAGAATTATAAAGTAAAAATAGAGGAAAAGAAGAAATTGATAAAAGAACTGGAAAATAGATTTCTAGACACTAAGGATAGGAAATTATGGGAGGAACTTAAAAAATTGAAAAATAAACAAATAGCAGAAGATACAGAAATAGTTAAAAAAAATTTAAGCTATTTAAAAAGAGATTTTTTTGAATATGGTAATAAAAATTCAAAATTATTAGCAAGAATGGCGAAAGATAAAAAAGAAAAAAGAGAAATAGGTGTCCTAATAGATGAAAAAGGTAAGAGATGTTATAAAAAATTAGAGAAATGTGAAATTGTTAAAAAGTTTTTTCAAGAATTATATCTTAAAAAAGAAATTGATAATTGTAAATTAAAAAATTTCTTAGAAAAATATGGTCAGAAGAAAATTGATAATAAATATAAAGAAAAAATGGAAAAGGATATTTACCTCTGAGGAAATTAAAGATGTGATTCAGAAGCTAAAACTTGGAAAATCTCCAGGTGAGGATGGGTTACCAGCAAAATTTTATAAAGAGTTTAAAGAAATTTTGATCCCAAAATTACAGAAATTGTATAATAAGATATTACATGGAGATTATATTCCCATGTCCTGGAATAGAACAATTATATCCTTAATCCCGAAACCAGGTAAAGATCTAGGAAAAATTGAATCCTATCGGCCCATTTCCTTGATTAACCAAGATGCTAAGATATTTACTGCAATTGTAGCAAATAGATTGAATAATTTTATAGATAAAGATATAAACCATAATCAAGTAGGTTTTGTTAAAGGGCGTTATATGTGTGATTTAGTTAGAAGAGTATTAAATGTTATTGATATTGCTGAGAATAATGGTGATAAGATAGGTATTCTTGCCTTGGATATTTTTAAAGCTTTTGATTCTATACAATGGGATACTATAAAAGAAATGATTTCTGCATTAGGATTTGGTAATAAATTTATTCATATTATTTCCAAATTGTCCCAGAGGGGTACGGCAAGAGTGAAGGTAAATGGTATATTTACACAAGATATAAATTTGGAAGCAGGGACAAGACAAGGTTGTCCTCTGTCTCCGACCCTATTTTTATTAGCAATGGAAATTTTAACAACTTTGATTGAAGAGGATTCAGAATTAATAGCCTATAAAGGCGTCAAAGTTAATTTATATGCAGATGACACTCTTGTCATTTTAAATAATATTACAAATGATATAAAAAGAGTTCAAATACATTTGGAAGAATTTGAAGATATGACTGGTTTGAAAATAAATTGGGCAAAATCAGAATTATTAATGGAAATTGATAGGGAAAATAAATTAGAAAAATTACAAAATCAATTTGGAATTAGGATAAAGGATAATTTAAGATATTTAGGTATTATACTTTCACTTAAAATTAAAAATTTAAAGAAACTAAATTATGACATAGTAACAAAAGAAATTGAAGAGAAAATTGGGAGATATAAAAAACTCAAGTTATCTTGGTTTGGTAGAGTAACTTTATGTAAAATGATGTTACTTCCTAAATTTAACTTTTTATTCGAGATGCTTCCAATTTTTTTAACCGAGAAGGACATTGAAGTATATCAAAAAAAATTAGATAAATTTTGTAATGGGGATAAAAAACCAAGACTGATTAAGAAAATGTGGTATCAGAACCAAAAACAAGGTGGTTTAGGAATTCCAAAATTATTAAACTATTATAGAGCATTTAATATAAAAACAGTAGTAAAAATTTTAAAAGGAGATGTTAAACTTTGGGGTAATTTGGAAATGAAGGAAATAAAGAAGTTTGGTTACAAATGGTTTTTGGAAAATTTTAAAGGTAAGGTTAAAATTTGCAATTATTGGTTAAAGAGTTTGACTAAAAATTGGGACAGAGTAGCAAAAAAATTAATACCAGACGCATTGTATTTAGGTAAACTGAAAGAGAATTGCCCAATGAAATTAAATAGTAACAGAGAGAGGATTATAATAAAAGAGAAAGTGGAAACAATTAGTGAATGGTTGAAATTTATAGAAAATGAAATGAGGAAAGAGGAAATTTATGGAAAATTAAACATTAATTGGTTTGAAAGAATTCAAATGAATAAATGGAATAGGAAATGCAAAGAAAGGAACGATGAGAGTAGAAAGGAAACGGAATTTGAAAATTTGACATCTCGAATAATAAAAGATGAAATTGGGCCAAAGGGATTAGTTAGTAAAATTTATAAAATTATTAACTCTGATAATAATTCACAAAGGGTATTGAAAGAGAATTGGGTAAAAGAACTGGGTATTGAAATTTCTGATCAAAATTGGAATATGAACTGGGTTAGCAGAATAATGAGGACATTATCAATAAGGATTAAAGAACATAATTATAAAGTTATTTGGAAGTGGTATTTGACCCCAATAAGACTTTTTCAAATGGATAATAAAGTGGATAAAATGTGTTGGAGATGTAAAGCAGAACTCGGGACATATGCTCATATGTGGTGTAAACGTAATGGGGTTGAACTTTTTTGGTCTAGGATAGAAAATGAAATATTTGAAATAATTAAGAAGAGGGTCAAACTGAAATTGGAAACCATATTATTATTAATATTGAATGAAACAACATTAACAACTGGAGAAAGAGAATTGGTGAGGATTTTGGTTACAATGGGGAGAATTATAATTGCTAGATATTGGAAATTAAATGTTGACTTAAAATTAGAAGAATGGTACAATGAAACATGGAAATTTGCATTAAATGATAAATTGACTTGTGATATTAAAATTAGAAGTGGTATATATAAAGAAAATGTTTTTTGGAACACTTGGCAACCATTTGTGGACTTTGCACTTGGGAGATTGGATGAATCGGCACCAGTACCTTATCAAAGAGATTTCTGGAAGAATTGAAGACTTCAAGTTCCTAAAACTTCCTTTCCGTTTGTATAGCACATTGGGGGAAAAAAATTTTTTTTTCTTTCCTTACTATTGATTTTTTGTATTGATTTTTTTTCCTTTTTGTTATTCCTTAACAATAAAAATATAATAAAAAACTTAAAAAAAAAAGAAATCCATTTTTTTTACTACCGGTTCTGTAGGCGTGCCTTGGTGGGTGTTGCTTGGTGGTGAGCGTAGCAGGGGAAGGATACTGCAAAATCCCCATTCCCTCCCCACTCCTGGGGGAAGGATATTGCAAAATCTCCATTCCCTCCCCACTCCTGGGGGAAGGATATTGCAAAATCTCCATTCCCACCCCACTCCTGGGGGAAGAATATTGCAAAATCTCCATTCCCACCCCACTCCTGGGGGAAGGATATTGCAAAATCCCCATTCCCTCCACACTCCTGGGGGAAGGATACTGCAAAATCCCCATTCTCTCCCCACTCCTGGGGGAAGGATATTGCAAAATCTCCATTCCCACCCCACTCTGGGGCCAGCCAGAGGTGTTATTTGCCGGTTCTCTGAACTACTCAAAATTTCTGCTGCCGATTCTCCAAACTGCTCAAAATTTCCATTACTGGTTCTCCAGAACCTGTCAGAACCTGCTGGATTTCACCCCTGGATCTATGGTTCTAGACTAGGGTTCCCCAAAGTGGACCAAGTCAACCCCCAAAGGTTTATAGGAGTCTCCAAGGGGACAGTAAGTGTCCAGGGGTCAAGATGTGGCCAATAAATGATAAAAAGTTGATTGGGATAATTTTGGGGATCTCTGTAGAGCTCCATAGTTTGAGGAGCTAACAGTGAGACTCTTATCCAGGGTCTGATGTCAGCCATCAGTGAGAGTGCCTTGAATTGTCTATTATTACTGTTATTGTTCACAGTACTATTTGTTAGAATAGTGTTTACGAAATGATTTTTATACAATACTGTATGTACAATACTGTACATACAATACAATACCTGGGGGATGATTAATAATCTGAAACTTTATTAAGGGGTCAATGAGTTGAACAGGGACAATCCCTGTTCTTGACTATGTCTAGAGTCTAGAACAAGGACCAATAAGCTTTGGTGGCGCAGTAGTTAGAATGCAGTACTGCAGGCTACTTCTGCTGACTGCCGGCTGCCAGCAGTTCAGCTGTGAAGTTTCCGAAAGATGCCCTAATTAATTCATGAGCCATGAGCCGAACTTCAAAAGAAATACAGTCATTTATTAGGAGCACCATTTCGGCAATATTCGGATGCAGTTAGAACTAATCCCACGTAGATTTACGTTCCCCTATGACCCTGTCTCTCCCCTCCTCTCTGGCCATGTCATAAATCACATTCTCCAATTAACCACTTTGGCTGGCTGTGAAATCCAACACCCTCCTTCTGATTGCGGTCAGGAAGAATGTATGGAATGCACTTCAGTTAGGGAAATCAATCAGCTCTATCAGTTCTCCTTCCCTCCTGCTCATGGCAACTTGAAAGCTTTGCAAGTTGACATCAGCAGTTCGATCCTGACCGGCTCAAGGTTGACTCAGCCTTCCATCCTTCCAGTAAAATGAGGACTCAGATTGTTGGGGGCAAGATGCTGACTCTGTAAACCGCTTAGCGGGGGCTATAAGGTACTGTGAAGCGGTACACAAATCTAAGTGCTATTGCTGTTGCAATCCTCACGGGTAGGATTCAGCCAGTTTGGACCGGTTTGGGAGAACCAGATATTAATTTTAATCTGGTTCGCCAAACTGGTTGTTCCAAGTACTGGCTGACCCTGCCCACCCTGCCCCTCCCCTCTCAGGAGTATTCACATGGCCCATTTTAGATGCCAGGTAAGCGCAGGGCGTGCACAGAGGCTCTTGGAGGGCAAAAAATGGGCCTACCGGAAGTATTGGAAGTCCAGAAATAGGCCCATTTCCGGCATCCGGAGGGCCGTTGTAGGCCATTTCCGCCTTCCTAGAGGCTTCAGGAAAGCCTCTGGAGCCTGGGGAGGGCGAAAATGCCCCCTGCCATGGTGCAGGAGGCTGAGTAGGCCACGCCCCCATGGCCACACCCACCCAACAACCGGGCAGCGAACCAGTTGCTGAATTTTTTTCAATCCCACCCCTGTTGCTATTACTCTCCAACTTTTCATCAATCTGCTCTTCCAGGTTTCCCAGACACTATTCACTACTCTCTTAGTAAATCTAAGCTGTAAAGCTGGAGCATCTCAAAGCAAGCCTTAACTGAAGGTTATGATGAAAAGGAATGCATCTGATAAATGCGGTTATGGCATCCATTAAGCACTTAGGGCAATCTGTTCTGAAGGCAGCTTTCCCCTCTAATTTGAAAAACTCCATGTCAAAAGAAAGCAGTTAAGAGCCCTAGATGTGCGGGAGCATGAAATAAAGCATGAAAAAAAAACCATCCCCTTTTCAGGAAGTTAAAATTCTAGTCTGGCTTCTTTTGAGCCTGTCAACTTGATTAGCAATCTCACCGCCACCTCCATCGCAAAGCAAACTCATCTTTGTCTTTGGCCTGCTTCTAAAACACCCAGCAGGCACAGGAATTAAGATACAAGGAACGGTTTGAATGGGCAAAGACCACAGCGAGCCAGCCATCTTAATTAAAAGAAAATTAAACCCAGGAGCAAAAATTAGGGCTTTGGTTAACCATTATTGGCTGAAAACTCAAATCTGATGGGTGGCGGTGTAGCACGATGGGTGGGATAGAGAGAGAAAACGGCCCTGCTAATTTATTGTCACGCCTCAAGAACAAGAAGGTTGCTATGCAGACTTGGCCTGGCTATGGGATTGTAGCTGAATGTGATCTATAGCTGCGCAGAGAGAGAGAGAGGGAAAAAAATAGTTTGTGACTTTGATAGAAGGGAAAAGAAAGGCAGCAGAAAAAAAAAAAAGGCAGGCTCCCACAGTTGTTGTTGTTTTTTTCCAGTTTAGTGGTGTGTAAGAAAAGACGGGAAAATGGGCTCAAGAAGGGCCAGGAATTCTGAAGATGGGTGGAGGGGAAATGCAGGGTTTGGGATCTGCTCCTTTCAAGAACTCATTGCAAAGCTGCTAAAGGAACAGGGTCCCACCCCCCAACCTCAGAATTATAGAATAACAGAGTTGGAAGGCACCTTTGAGATCTAGTCCCGTGATGCGTGCCACAGGTGGCACGTGGAGCCATATCTGTGGGCATAGAAGCGTCGTCCTAGCTCAGCTCCAGCACGCATGTGCGCACAGGCCAGCTCATTTTCGGGCCTTCCGGGCCCACTGGAAGTCAGGAAACGGGTTGTTTCCGGCCTCCGAAGGCTGTTTTTGCCCTCCCCAGGCTCCAAAAAGCCTCTGGAGCCTGAGGAGGGCGAAAAACAGGCCTACCGGGCCCACTGTGCCATCATGTGCCAAAAGTCGGGGGAGCGTGAGGGGGTCGCATGCGCATGCGCAGGGGGTGGGACACATTGAATTATGGGTGTGGGCACGTGTGCGTGCATCCCCCCGTGTTCCCCCCGCTTTTGGCACGCAATGGCAAAAAGGTTAGCCATCACTGTTCTAGTCCAATCCCTTGCTCAAACAGAAGACCCTATAACAGAGTTCCACAACCTTTCCGGGTTGGTGGCCCAGAGCGGAGAGAGAGGAAGAGGGGGTAAACAGGGGACGGTTTTGTGGGAGGGTCCCAGTTGCAGATAGGCCTAGTTGTGAATAGGCCATGGACAAATAGTGGGCTGTGGCCCACTGTTGTGGCTCCGTTGCCTGAGCCTGGGCTATCGACACATGCAGACTCTGAGAGTGAGGGAGAGGAGTTGGCAAGGCCTCCCTCTCCAGGACCCTCCTCTTTGGCAATGCCTCCAAGAAGGCCAAGAGATAGGCCCAGAGCCAAGCATGTCCCCGCAGCCACAGGTGGACAGCAACGAAGGATATAAGTGCTGTCTGGACCCTCGGCAGAGGCGCAGGGAGAAGCATGCACAGCAGAGGGGAAGGCGTGCCAGAGATTAGCTGAGTCACTGGACCACACCCCACAGGGTATAAATGTGGGTGTGGTTGCCGGTTCAGTTTGTGACGAGCAAAAACTAGAAATAATCCATGATCTCTGCGTTACTGGACTTCTGCCTGCCTTGCCGGACTGCATTTGGACTAATCCTTGTATTGCGGAAACTTTGCCTGCTTTATCGGAATGCTTGCAGTCTAATCTTTTTTTGTGTGAGTAAAGTCTGAATTGGCAGCTAGCCACTGGGTTGCTGCCAGCTTTATCTTCAAAGATTTTGTCATGTGGCTTATTAACTCCGGGCCGTCTGTGGGGGTGCATGTGTGGGACGGGGACAGAACACCCACAAGGTTGGGGACCCCTGCCCAGAGGTGGTATTCAGCAGGTTCTGACCAGTTCTGAAGAACCGGTAGCGGAAATTTTGAGTAGTTCAGAGAAAATTCTGACTGGCCCCGCCCCCATCTAGTCTCTGCCTCCCGAGTCCCAGCTGATCGGGAGTAAGTGGGGATTTTGCAGTAACCTTCCCCTGGATTGGGGTGGGAATGGGGATTTTGCAGTATCCTTCCCCTGGAGTGGGGAGGGAATGGAGGTTTTATAATATCCTTCCCCTGCCACGCCCACCAAGCCACACCTACCGAGCCATGCCACGCTGACCAAACCATGCCCACAGAACCAGTAGTAAAATTTTTTGAATCCCACCACTGTCCCTGCCCCGCACTATTCAGGACAAATGGCTGTCCAATCTCTTCTAGAAAACCCCCAGCACAACTTCTGGAGGCAAGTCATTCCACTGATTAATTGTTCCCACTGTTAGAAAATTTCTCCTTAATTCTTGATTGGATCTCTAATGATCTTCCCACCCGTTACTTCTTGTCCTGCCCTCAGATGCTTTGTAGAAAAGGTTGACCCTTCTTCTCCGTGACGGCCCCTCAAATGGAAGACTGCCATCAAGTCATCCCTAGTCTTTTTTCTTCCTTAGATTAGACACACCCAGTTCCTGCAGTGAGTTGGGTGAAAAGATTCTTGGAGCTTACGGGTTCTAAGGCCAAATTTGCACGGCAGCATTGCTTTTTAGAATGGAATTTTAGCTTCATACAACCATTTTTTAAAAAAGAAGTTGAAGACAAGAGAAGCAGGCAAACAGCTGCTCACAAGACATATGTCAGCACTTCAAGCTACATTTACTCTAGTGCTGACATAAGAAGGAGAAGTGGAGGCATCTGCAAAGAGACGTTTGACTTTTCACCTACTTATTTTCCCTGGAGATAATATCCCCTAGGAGATGGGATGGGAGGGGGGAAATTCCTTTGAGCTGGAGCGGTAGATTAGGGGTAGAATGACTTGGAAGATGGCCAATGAGTGCAGGGGAGTGGGGAACAGAAAGGGAGGGTTTTGGGTCTGGAAGTCAGTGTTGGCTTCGATGAGTCGGAGGTAGAATGTCGTGCTTAATAAATGGGAATTTTTCTTCAAAGACTTTGTTTGAAATGCAATTTATTTGAGATGACCTCGAAACCTGACAACATAATTCTCAGTTGTTCTGACTGATCAGCCTGCAGCATGGAAATCTTGCAGGCAATTCCTAAAGTGCTCTATTTTTCCATGTACATTTCATGACGTATGTATAATAGCATACTAAATCAAATGATGGCTTTAATCATGCACACTGTTCTTCCATGCTATACTTTCTCACAAGCCAGTAAAGATACCGAAAACAGAAGAACAAGTTGAAAGGGACTCTGGAGGTCTTTTAGTCTAACCCTCTGCTCAAGCAGGAGACCCTATAAATTCCCACTGATTATCCCAAATGTGCTTTTTCCGGAGGCAACTGGACTTTCAGTTGCCTCCTGAAAAAGCACCTCTGGGACAACCTGGATGACTGAGAATCTCTACAGACGTTCTACTGATTAATTGTTCTAACTATCAGGAAATTTCTTTTTAGTTCTAGGTTGGATCTCTCCTTGGTTAGTTTCCATCTGTTGCTTCTTATCCAGCCTTCAGGTGGTTTGGAGAATAGCTTGACTCCCTCTTCTTTGTGGCAGCCCTTGAGATATTGGTAGACTGCTATCATGTCTACCCTAGTCCTTCTTTTTATTAAAGTAGACATACCCAATTCCTGTAACTGTTCATCATATATCTTAGCCAGTGGTGAAATGTAAAATTTGTTACTACCAGTTCTGAGGGTGTGGCTTGGGGGGGGGTGTTAATGTGATTGGGTGGGCGTGGCCAACTTTTTTTTTTTTTTTACTTTTTAAAGCATTTTTTCTACAAGCTTAAGAGGTTGCAGAAAAAAAATGTTTTTAAAAGCCTCTGACGATCAGGCAACTCAGCTGGGATCGTCAGAGGCTTTTAAAGGCATTTTTTTTTCTACAGCCTCTTCGGCTGAAGAGGTTGTAGAAAAAATGCTTTTAAAAGCTTCTGACGATCCCAGCTGAGCCGCGCGATCATCAGAGGCTTTTAAAAACATTTTTTTTCTGCAACTCTTAAGCTTGTAGAAAAAATGCTTTAAAAAGTAAAAAAAAAAGCCTCTGATGATTGCGTGGCTCAGCTGGACATGGGGGGGGAGGCGCAGGGATTTTTGCTACCGGTTCTCCGAACCACCTACTACCGTCACTATCGGATCGGGCTATCCGGTCCGAACCGGGAGCATTTCACCCCTGATCTTAGCCTCCACTCCCCTAGTTGTCCTTGTTCTTCTTTGCACTTTTTCTATAGTTTCGACATCTTTTTTTCATAGAGCTTATAAACAGTGGTTTGCAAAATGTCAGATTGGCTGAATTTTGACAGCAGGGGCTGAAGGAAAAGCAAAAACAACGGTGTGGAAACACAGCATCAAACATGAATTCGGTCAAAGGATATCAAACGATGGTGATTAAGGATTATGAATTTGGTTAATAGATGGAAATAGGATCCAATGGTTTCATCAAACAGACATAAGGGGCAGCGTTGTCAATATACAAGCTTCATCTCTTTTGTTCATGTGTGCACCAAATCACACACACACACAAATACTTTTGTTTAATTGACAAACAAGCCATAGCTTAGTAGCATATGTGAACTAAGTAGAGATTTTTCATCTTGATTTTATTCTCCAGGGTCCTTTGCTTCACAAAATCTGGCACCAAAGATTTGGCCTTGCTATCTATCATTTGTCTGGTATCCAGGAAGTCCCAAATAATTTATCTTACTATTAGTGAAATTTAGGATAAAGAAACCGCAAAATTATTAACTAGAGAAAGATGAAGAACACAAGCTGAAGTACCGCAGCAGAGAAAACAAATGTGAATTATACAAGAAATATGTCACCCGATCCACTTTACAAATTCGTAGCTGAGTAGCTGAAGAGCTACCGATACTTTTACATATTTAATTTATTTTAAAAAAGCTAACGAAAACAAAAAGAAGGAATTCTCCTTCAAAGAAAAACATCCTAATCTTAAAAGTCAAGCACCTCTAAAGACAACTGGGACTTAACGTTGTGAGAGGAGCTTTCATTTTAAATTGTTGCATTTTATACCATCTGGGGATAATGACTATCTCTTTAATAAAGGTGAAGGTAAAGGTTCCCCTCACACTTATGTGCTAGTCGTTCCCGACTCTAGGGGGCGGTGCTCATCTCCATTTCAAAGCCAAAGAACCAGCGCTGTCCAAAGACGTCTCCGTGGTCATGTGGCCGGCATGACTCAACGCCAAAGGCGCACGGAACGCTGTTACCTTCCCACCAAAGGTGGTTCCCTATTTTTTCTACTTGCATTTTTTTTTACGTGTTTTCAAACTGCTAGGTTGGCAGAAGCTGGGACAAATAACGGGAGCTCACCCGGTTACACGGCACTAGGGATTCGAACTGCTGAACTGCCGACCTTTCAATCGACAAGCTCAGCGTCTTAGCCACTGAGCCACCGTGTCCCTTTTATGTCTTCAATAACAACTACTAAAAACTAAGTACATTGAATGAAATATACAATTACAGATCTCTGTACAACATCTTTCATGAAGTATTTAACTCCATATCATCTTTTATGGATTTTTTTTTCTCTCCTACTCGAACTTTTGCACTGCAGGATAGGACAACTAAAGATAATCTTGTTTAGCGATTGCCTCGTTTAATGAATGCTTGCTGTTGCAACGGTGATAAAAAAAAATAACTTTGCAACCAAATCCATGCATTTATGACCTTTGCAGGTCGGTAAAGCAAAAGAAAGCTGAAATAAGATCATAAGCACCGTTGTGGTGTTTGCTTTGCTTAACGACTGAGTGGCCAATTCTAATTTTGGTTGCTAAACGAGGATTACCCATATTGCAATTTTAGAGCTGGCTAATCAAAGAAATCATAACAACTTTTGAAGAATTGAATATCAAAGAGTCAAACACAAACACTTCAGATCTTAAGGGTAACGCCCCACCCCCCCCAATCTCTCTTTCTGGCGAATATCATGTTGAACATCCCAGATTTATTGTGTAACTCTATCACAATGTCAGACAGCAGGCTAGAAATTATAGTTCCTGTTCTCCTTTCCTACAACACATGCAGAAAAAAAAGCAGAGCATGATGTGAAAAACAGAAGAACGTATTGTTAGGAATCCCATAATAATTCCACTTGAACTTGGAAAACAAACTCACAATTTCTGAAAAGAAGATAGATCTCTTTATTTAAAAAAACAACAACCCTCTATCCACGGTGAAAGAGAGAACGGTCTCTCTTTAAGATGTTCTCGGTCAACGAATATGCCAAGCATGCATTTCTAATATCTGGGTGGGCAAACACAAATGGAAATTTAAATTCTATAGAGGTGAAGGGAATGCGTTTCAGAAAACTTATTTCCATTTTGGCAGCCTCTGAAGTGTGAATGTATGGTCAACCTGGAAGGGTTCAGAAAACGCTAAGCAGGGTGTGGCCAGACAATGAAGCATTGTTTGGCCATGTGCTTCTAGCACATGAATCAACAGTCCCACTCCTAGATGCCTGACCTCTAAGGTGACCATAGGTAAAGTTAAAGGTTTCCTTCGAACATACATGCTAGTCGTTCCTGACTCTAGCGGGTGGTGCTCATCTCTGTTTCAAAGCTGAAGAGCCAGCGCTGTCCAAAGACATCTCCATCGTCATGTGGCCGACATGACTAAATGCCAAAGGCACACAGAACGCTGTTCCCTTCCCACCAAAGTGGTCCCTATTTTTCTACTTTTTTTAAAAAAAAAATGGAGACTCAGGGCGGCTTACAATGTGCTAAGCAATAGCCTTCATCCTTTTTTTGTATATTTATACAAAGTCAGCTTATTGCCCCCACAAACTGGGTCCTCATTTAACCTACCTTAGAAAGGATGGAAGGCTGAGTCAACCTTGAGCCTGGCGGGATTCGAACCTGCAGTAATTGCAGGCAGCTGGTCTTAGTAACAGGGTGCTTTAGACCACTGTACTACCAAGGCTCCTTACTTGCATTTTTTACCTGCTTTCGAACTGCTAGGTTGGCGGAAGCTGGGACAAGTAACAGGAGCTCACCCCATTACACGGCACTAGGGATTCAAACTACCGAACTGTCAACTTTTCGATCAACAGTGTCTTAGCCACTGAGCCACCGGGTCCCTCCTAAGGTGACCAGAAGCTTCCTCAAAAGACATTTTAGAGGTCAGTAAGATTGCCTTGGCCCAGTAGTTATTTCGTGATGTTGAGGAGAAAAAAGGGGGCTTCCATTATGCACAGTTACTAATCGTCTGTCCTGTAGATGAAGAGAAGCAATCATCGTGTAGATTATCTTCTTCACTTTGTTTCTGACCAAATAGCAAATGAATGTCTTAGCAGACAAAAAGTGCCACTGGATAGAGGAAACCCCCACCCCCCAAACGATGGAGCCTGCTTAGCAGTGGTGGGTTTCAATTTTTTTTACTACCGGTTCTGTGGGTGTGGCTTGGTGGGCCTGGCATGGCTTGGTGGGCGTGGCTTGGTGGGCATGGCAGGGAAGGATACTGTAAAATCTCCATTCCCGCCCTACTCCAGGGGAAGGATACTGCAAAATCCCCATTTCCTCCCAATCAGCTGGGACTTGGGAGGCAGAGACTAGATGGGGGCGGGGCCAGTCAGAATTTTTACTACCAGTTCTCTGAACTACACAAAATTTCCACTACCGGTTCTCCAGAACTGGTCAGAACCTGCTTGAAACCCACCTTTGCTGCTTAGCATAATTACCGGTATCTCAACTTTTACGGTTTGACTAGCTGATGAATCAAAACTTCTATTACTAGAAAGTATAAAAGCAGTTAGAAGTCCCTATCCAATGGCTCTCATTCTTCAGTGCGTCAAACTCTACTGATCAATTTAATAGGCGTAAGAGGCCCCTTGGGTGCAATCCCGAAACCCTCTGAACACCGTCGGCATTGACAAAAATCACCCGCAGTCAATTGCAAAAGGCAGCTTTGCTTGGAATAGCTTACATCCTGTGAAGGTACCTTGAGCATCATTAAACAAATTCTGGCTATCCCAGGTTCTTGGGAAGCACACAAAAGATGCAGAAAAATGCCAAACCCAGGAGGAACATCTGGAGGATTGCGCACCCAACCATAATAATAATGGAACTGAGAGCATGTCGCTCTTGAATAATAGCTACCCCGAGGCACAGGGCTTGCCTGTTCATAAAATGACTAGCACATGTTGCATGGTTGATCTCCAAAATGCCTTTGCTAGAAGGAAGATTGATTTGCTCCCAACACCTCTCCTAGCTCACAAGAGTGTCTCTTTCAACCCTGGCTCACTTTCATCTTTTTTTTCTAGATAGGTACCCACTGTGGCACAATGGCTAGAGTGCAGTACTGCAGGCTACTTCTGCTGACTACCGGCTGCCTGCAATTTGGCAGTTCAAATCTCACCCAGTTCAAGGTTGACTCAGCCTTCCATCCTTCCGACGTCGGTAAAATGAGAATCCAGATTGTTGGGAGCAAGAGGCTGACTCTGTAAACCACTTAGAGAGGGCTGTAAAGCAGTGTGAAGCGGTATATAAATCTAAGTGCTGTTGCTATTGCTACCCACAGACATGTGATGCTCATGAAGAACCCAACTATAAATGTTTCTTTTGGGTCACAAAGGTGACCTTTGTCCTTTACCTATTCCAGGGGTCTGCAACCTTAAACACTCAAAGAGCCATTTGGACCCATTTCCCACAGAAAAGAAAACACCGGGAGCCACAAAACCCTTCCCGTGCCTGACTATTTCTTGAGCGGCCACAAAACTAGCATATGTAGTTGAATTAAACATTCTGTTTTCTTCTGAAACTTTTCTTTTCTTGGATTTATCCATGGTTGGGCTACCGGCGGTTGAAAAGCTCAATAAATTGTGTACCGGCGGATGTCGCACATTGGCAGTTGTGACGCATATTTTGAGCGACAGGGAGCCGCAGCAGAGGGGTGAAAGAGCCACATGCGGCTCCAGAGCCACCGGTTGCTGACCCCTGACCTATTCCAAGGGGAAATTATTTCTGATTTTTGCAACGAGCTTCTTACCTGGACTGGCAAGGATGGGCATTGCACTTTCTGATCTGTGGCTCAGGACGGGTTGCCCGCTGGCAAGCGCTGTCGTTCACCAACATCATCGTCTTGTTAACAATCTGGGTGCACGACACAATAGTTTTCCTTTCCCCTGAATGCAAAAGAAAGGAAGAAAGAGTCATTCTGGCACGGCAGAGCTATTTATTAAAATATTTATCTGCTGTCGTTTGGCAATGGATTTCTGGATTTCAGAAATATTGTTGCAGCAGAAAATAGCAGAATCCTACTTGACTGTAAGCAAATTGCCAGTGGGGTTATTTCCCCCCCACCCCCAAATTGCTACTTTGCAAAGTAGCCACTTAGGAACCTGAAGCAAAAACAGATCATATGACATATTTCTTGGCAGGCAAGAAATGTTTCTCCCATAATGTAATAGTTATGGAGCAGTTTGCTTTGCTTTCTACTTAGGTGGAAGGAAGATTTGATTGTCTCCAGCTCATTGCCTTGAATTTCTGATTCCTCTCCAGACCAGTTTTGTCTGCAATGATGGAAAACGTTTGATCATCAATCTTCCCAGATCAGTCAATTCAAGAGCTATAGAGTTCAGTAGGGGGGGAAAAAAAAGAGTTTGCATTCCAGGTCAAATGCTGAGATTTCCAGTTAAAATGGTTTCAGGTTGCTGGATTAAAGAGAATTTTTTTTTTTAACCCAGGCTTCTTGGAGGCTTCATCAGATATGATAGCTTCAGGGATTAAGTGGGGAAGGATAACAATGCTTGGCTTATCCAGGGGCTCCATCTATGATTCACAAGAGGTCAGTAGGATTTAGTTGTGGCCATCTCAAAGGGGCTTTTTCAAGAGGCAATTGGATTTTTCTGGTTTTTCTTTGAAGACATTTCGCTTCTCATCCAAGAAGCTTCTTCAGCTATTAGAGCTTTCCTGTCCTGTCCTGTCCTATCCTGTCCTATCCTATCCTATCCTATCCTATCCTGTCCTATCCTATCCTATCCTATCCTATCCTATCCTATCCTATCCTATCCTATCCTATCCTATCCTATCCTATCTCATTCCATTCCATTCCATTCCATTCCATTCCATTCTACTCTACTCTACTCTACTCTCCCTACCCTACTCTATTCTACTTCCATTCCATTCCATTCCACTCCACTCCACTCCAATCCTATCCTATCTCATTCCATACCATACCATACCATACCATACCATACCATATCATATCATACCATACCATACACCATGCCATGCCATGCCATGCCATGCCATGCCATACCATACCATACCATTCCATTCCATTCCATATCATTCTACTCTACTCTACTCTACTCTACTCTATTCTCCCTACCCTACTCTACTCTATTCTACTTCCATTCCATTCCACTCCACTCCTATCCTATCCTACTTTGAGATTACGATGGTCCAAAGGCTGAACAGTAAGCTGATTGTCTAAAAAAAACAACAACTCTGTAGTCCGGAATGAAACTAGCATACATTTTTATTCCCAGCAACCTAGGACTCATTTGGCTGTGGTTTATAAATAACGGAAGTCATCTTAACAATTGCAGCTAGTTAGGTAGGAGTACCAACTCTTTGGATAAATAAATGAATGTTACCTCCTCCGCACTGTACATTGCAGTCTTCCCATCCACTGTGTGTCCATATGTACAGCGATTCCTGCTGATGTTCCGGCTCACTTCTATTTTCAGTAGAATAATTCACAGGGATGGTATATTCGTAATGTATCCCATAGTTCTGGTCATGGAATAACAGTACCTGGTTGAAAGAACCAATATTTATTTACTTGCTGGATGCCTGTGCTTCACTACGAAACTATGTGATCTGGCGTGATAAATTGACACTTAAAGCCTGAAACTTAATGTAGAATTTGTAACTCCGTAGGATCAGAGTGTGTTAATATAAGGCAACTGGCAGTTGGAACAGAGGGGGAAGGGGAGTAAATGTCCCAGTCCGCAGGCTGGATGAGTCACGCGCTGGCCACGCCCATGCCTGATTTAGAGAAAGGGTAGCATCAGAGCATGTTAATATAAGACAACTGGCAGTTGGGACAGAGTTCCTTTCAGGTGGGGATGGGGGAGTAGAACGTCTAACTCCTTAGCATCAGAGCGTGTGAATATAATCCTGTATATGAAATACTAATGATCTGATGATCATTTCGAGAAATCCTTTCTTAGCGAGGACCTAGAAGCCAAGAGGAACATACGTGCCAAATTTTAAGTTTGTAGGCTTTACCGTTCTGGAGGTTTTGTGATGACTGAGTGGTAGTTGGCTTTTATATATAAAAGCCAAATACAAAAGCTTTTATACAAAGCATTTTTTTCTAATGCTTTGAAAAGCCTCTGCCGATCAGGCAACTCAGCTGGGAGTTGCCAGAGACTTTTCAAAGCATTTTTTTTTTACCACCTCTTCGGCCAAGAGGTTGCAGAAAAAAATGCTTTGAAAAGCCTCTCATGATCCCAGCTGAGCTGTGATCATCAGAGGCTTTTTTTTTTTTTACTTTTAAAAGCATTTTTTCTTCGGAAGAGGTTATAAAAAAAATGCTTTTAAAAGTAAAAAAAAAAAGCCTCTGATGATTGTGCGGCTCAGCTGGGCATGGTGGGGTGGGGGGGGGGGCGCAGGGATTTTTGCTACCGGTTCTCCAAACCACCCGCCGCCATCGCTACCAGATCGAGCGATCCGGTCCGAACTGGGAGCATTTCACCCCTGAGATAATCCTATTCCACTGCTGGAATGGCCTGGGAATAGCCCAGACTTTAACCCAATTGAAAATCTATGGAGCCGACTAAAGAAACTTGTTAGTCAGAAGTGACCCAGCAATAAAACCCAGTTAATAGAAGCAATCCTTCAATCTTGATTTCACATGATAACAGCTGCAGAACTAAAAGGCTTGGTTCACTCCATGGGAAGACGTTGTAAGGTCATCATTCATGCTAAAACTTACCCAACTCAGTATTAACTGACATGGTGATAATTTTTGTATAGCTCGTTTTTTCTACGGTGATCATTTTGTATATCTCGTTTCACTTTTCTTCTTTGTAACTGCTATTCTAATAGCAAATCCTTCATAAAAGTTATTGCATTACATTCTTGATTCAATTATCTTTCCATTGATATATAATTTTAGGGTACTCCTCCAAAAAGTGTGTGTTATTAGCTAGTTTTAGAAAATATACTTTCCCCAAAAGGTTTCCACAATTTTGGCCACTTCTGTACCTCTCTTTCTCTTCAGGCGAAGGCAAAAAAAACTACCAAGGTTTCTTTCAATGGGAGGAGTCGATGTGAGTTCAATTGCTTGGATACGTTTCGTTTTTATATTTCTTTAAAGACTAATTGTACTGTAACTCGAAATAGTACTGTAGCGCTCCTAAAAAACCAAACAGCAGCATGTAATCAAAAAAACACAAGCCAGATTCTTTGATTATGCAGCTGGGAATGCTAAAATAGCATATTTTGAAATTAATAACTCCCCAACCTTGTTCTCGATCCACATCCCATCAGTTGGGAGGGGCACTAATTGACCTTTAGCAAGGAAGAGTCATTAATCAACTTCTAGATCAGTTTTCCAAACTTGGTGTGCTCCAGATGTGCTGGGTTAGCAAATCCCAGTTTTTTTCCTAGCTGATATGGTTAAGACTTAAGCTGTAAGAGAAGTCGGGCAACTGAAGTTCACCGCACAATCAGAGAAGACCAGTTTAGGAAAGACTATTTTTGTTTGAGGCTGTTATTTTCTTCGCCTCAAAGGCATTTTGAGGATTTAGAGTTTAATGAGCTGTGTAAGGTTGTTTTGTGGTCTCCCCTCCCCCCCCCGTTTAAAGTATATGCTGCTCTGGATGCTAATCTATAATAAAGGTAAAGGTTCCCCTCGCACATATGTGCTAGTCGTTCCCGACTCTAGGGGGCGGTGCTCATCTCCGTTTCAAAGCCGAAGAGCCAGCGCTGTCCGAAGATGTCTCCGTGGTCATGTGGCCGGCATGACTCAACGCCAAAGGCGCACGGAACGCTGTTACCTTCCCACCAAAGGCGGTCTCTAGTTTTCTACTTGTTATTTTTTATGTGCTTTCGAACTGCTCAGTTGGCAGAAACTGGGACAAGTAATAGGAGCTCACCCCGTTAGGCGGCACTAGGGATTCAAACCACTGAACTGCCGACCGTACGATCGACAAGCTCAGCGTCTTAGTCACTGAGCCACCGCGTCCCATACGCTAATCTATAAACAATCAAATGGTTAGAGCTGAATCAAGAATGGAATTCTGGTCCTGCAGGGAACATGGTGGTTAGAACTTATTTTTCTATCCCAACCTATTCACAGGAATTGTCCCCGAATTAAACACAACAGAAGGAAATGAAACAAACACATGGGGAATATGGGAAGGAGTACTTGAGACCATAAATTTCATGAAATTCATGGTCTCGAATCCTCCTTCCCATTTCTTCTCCCAACCAGAAGTCTTAGAGCAGGGGTGTCAAAATTTATTTCCTTGAGGGCCACACCAAGGTTGTGTTTGACCTTGGAGGGCCAGGGTGGGCGTGGCCAGCTCAACGTCACATGTGTCGGAGGGTGCCTGTGGTGGCCCAAGCACTCTGCCAGCGGAAAAGGTTCGTTTTCGGCTGCGACAGCCTCCTAAAACCCTCTGCCAGCGAAGATGGAGTTCCGGAGAGCTGCCTGCAGCCTTCCTAAGCTCTGTTTTCGTTGGCAGAGGCACCTCAGGCCGGTCCTTTGCTGTTTCCAGGGTGGCCCTGCAGGCCAGATCTAAGCACCCCGTGAGCCGGATCTGGCCCCCAAGTCTTGAGTTTGAAACCCCTGTTTCAAACTCATGAATTCAGACACCTTTGATGGGCCATGTTTACCTTTATGTAAATCAGTCATGTAAATAAAGCATTGCTACTAATCAAGTTAGTAGCATAACTAACTAATAATAATAATAAACTAATGTAATGAAGTTAATAGAGTAATGGGGTGAGCTCCCGTTCCTTGTCCCAGCTTCTGCCAACCTAGCAGTTCAAAAGCATGTAAAAAATGCAAGTAGAAAAATAGGGACCACCTTTGGTGGGAAGGTAACAGCGTTCCGTGCACCTTTGGCATTGAGTCATACCGGCCACATGACCACGGAGACATCTTCGGACAGCGCTGGCTCTTCCGCTTTGAAACGGAGATGAGCACCGCCCCCTAGAGTCAGGAACAACTAGCACATATGTGCAAGGGGAACCTTTACCTTTACTAATGAAGTAGATCAGTAGAAGCTTGTAGGTGATTGAGCTTAAAGCACCTAAGTGAAAGGGATTAATGTTTTAGCATTCGGTAGTGCTTTTTCTGGATAAAACTCCTTTGTTGGGGGATGAGCTCAGAATGCCTGAAGGTACGTTCCCGACTTTAGAGCAGATTGGAATTAAGGATGAGCAGACAAGGGTGGACAGAGACTTTCCACCCTGCCAAATGGCAGGGGTGCAATAAAGAATTGAGAAGCCACTCAAAAGACTGAAAATGAATACGGAAGTACATGATCTAATATGTAGTATGGAACTTTCCCAACTAATCTAAGCCATCTGTAACTGCTTTTCTCCTCTCTGAACGAGACAAACCTGTGGTGGACATGTCCAGAAGCTAAAAACTATTGGAATAAAATTAAGACATGGTTGGAAGAAATGATACAACAACGTATTGATTTAAAACCAGAGCTGTTCCTACTGGGCATCCTTCCAGAGAAAATTAGCAAAGAAAATATCTATTTGATTATACATGTAATAACAGCTGCAAGGATTGTTTTTGCACAAAATTGGAAAGCAGAGAAAATACCTTTGGAAGGAGAAATAATTAAAAAAAAATTTAGACTGTGCAGAAATGAATAGATTAACTTTCATGATCAAAGAAAGAAAGGATTCAGAATACTTTAAGATAGGGGATCAATTTTACCATTGGTTAGAAAAGAGATATAGATAAGCAAACTAATAGTTATGTAAGAAAATGGTATAATTAGAATACTGTACTTTTGGAGAAATGTCGTAATAGATTTGGTGAAAGGGAAGATAGAAGAAACAACAAAAAGATGAAGCCATGGAGAAAACACCGAGATGTCG
Organism: Pituophis catenifer annectens; assembly: GCF_029215685.1. Classification (NCBI taxonomy): domain Eukaryota; kingdom Metazoa; phylum Chordata; class Lepidosauria; order Squamata; family Colubridae; genus Pituophis; species Pituophis catenifer. Next base: position 9,950,430 of record NW_027256894.1, read on the forward strand.
CATGGAAGGAATGACTGATGTATTAAATATTTGTTTGTGTATAATTTTTTTTTTTTAAAAAAAGGATGAGCAGACAAGGGGACAGAGACTTTCCACCCTGCCAAATGGCAGGGGTGCAATTAAGAATTGAGGAGCCACTCAAAAGACTGAAAATGAATACAGAAGGCTATGATCTAATATGTAGTATTGAACTTTTCCAACTAATCTAAGGCATCTGTAAGTGCTTTTCTCCTTTCTGAACAAGACAAACCAGCAGAAATCAAGTGATGGCTTTGATGGGACGCTCTTGAATTGCAAAACTTTGGGGGAGCAGAATGGACCGCAACGCCCTCTTCGCCTTTGAGTGATGTTTTTGAGGATGCACTTCAAAAGAGTGGGTGAGGTCAGAAGCTGATGGAGCCAGGACAAAAACAAAATTTGATTTAATGAAATGTTAATTTCAGCCAAGCTAGTTAAGATCATTCCCCATATGTTTATTTAATTTCCTTCTGTTGTATTTAATTTGGGGACCATTTCTATGAACATGAGGACAATTTGTGTGAAAAGGCAACATGTATTTTCTATGAACATGTCCCCTTCAGGCAGGGGTGGGCTTCAAAAATTTTAGCAAGGGGTTCTCTGCCCAGTTGCTGGGTGGGCGTGGCCATGGTGGGCGTGGCCTAGTTGGCCTCCTGCAACAAGGCGGGGGGGGGAGTGTTTGCCCTCCCCGGGTTCCGGAGGTTTTCCTCGAGCCTCCAGGAGGGTGAAAATGGCCTCCCCAGGCACCGGAGGCCATCTGGAGGCTAGAAATGGGCCCATTTCTGGCCTTCCCAAACTTCTGGTAGGCCTGTTTTTTGCCCTCCCTGAGCCTCCCCACGTCCCCTGCACTTACCTGCATCCAAAATGGGCTACATGGGGACTCCTGGGAGGGATAGGGTGGGGTGGGCGGGGCCAGCCAGGAGTGGGATTTGGGGGTTCTCCAAACTGCACAGAATCTTAGCTAGAGGTTCTCCCAAACCCCTGCGAACCCCCAGTAGCCCCACCCCTGCTTTTAGGACCAGCATTCTATTTGAGTTCTTGATTCCGCTCCGACCATTTGCAGGATGATGGCTACTAATAGGCCATTTTATGTGGGAGGCATGGCAGAGCAAAGTTGCCCTTTTGACAGATACTTAGCCTATTGCTTTTATCGAAGAGTTGAAAACTGCTTTGCGGACTCGTTATTTTAAAAGCTGGTAGAAAAAAATAATAATAGTTATCCTGATGCAAGGAGGTAGCAAGGACTGGTAAGTGTCTCCCATCCTTAATCTCTACAAGTCATAAAAAGGCCCTGAATCCAACTCAGCTAGAGGAAAACAGCTTCGTGAAGGCTGATCTGCACATCCCAAAGGTCCTTTTTCCAAAAGGAAAACCCAGATTTTTGGGTTTTTCCCACCCTTGGAAATGTTTTACTTCTCGTACAAAGAAAAAATAATCTTCAGTTCAGCTCTTCAGAACTGAAGAAATTTCTTGGATGAGAAGTGAAACAGTTTCAAAGAAAGACACACACATCCCTCCAAAAAAAAAAAAAAAAAAAGTCCAGTTGCCTTTTGGAAAAAGCAACTTTGGGATAACTCTAACTTGGATGATTGACATTTAGCTGACCTGAATGGTGAACTAGTCTGAAAAGTCCAAAGCTTTACTGAGCCATCATGGGAAGACTTAGTCTACTCGCTCTCTTTTACCACCATTAACTTCACCTTGTGTCACAACGATAAAATTACAGATTACAGATTAACAGAGTTGGAAAGGACCTTGTAGGTCATCTAGTCAAACCCCCCACCCCCAAGCAGGAGACTCTACACCATTTCTGACAAATGGCAGTCCAATCTCTGCCATTTGTCAGAATAGAATAGAATAGAATAGAATAGAATAGAATAGAGAATGGGGAAGGGGAGTGGAGGGGAGGGGGAGGGGAGCGGAGGGGAGAATAGAATAGAATAGAATAGAATAGAATAGAATAGAATAGAATAGAATAGAATAGAATAGAATAGAATAGAATAGAATAGAACAGGAGGTCTTCTAGTCCAGCCCCCTGCTAAAGCAGGAGAACCAGGGATGAAATCCAGCAGGTTCTGACAGGTTCTGGAGAACCGGCAGCAGAAATTTTGAGTAGTTCGGAGAACTGGCAAATACCACCTCTGGTTGGTCCCAGAGTGGGGTGGGAATGGAGATTTTGCAGTATCCTTCCCCTGCCTCGCCCACCAAGCCACGCCCACCAAGCCACACCATGCCCACCAAGCCACG